>NC_133538.1:402148428-402477595 GCF_048544455.1 Silene latifolia
GTTAGACTGACAGATCTAGAAGGAAATGACTTTGCGAATCCGACGAATTTGGATCAACTGAAGAAATACTATCCTTAGAACTCACTCTCAATGTCACAAAATAAAATTTTGAATTGCAGTGCTCGTGAGCGAGTCTAGGCCGCGGCACTTTTTCTTCGCTGCTTTTTGTGCGTTATAAATCGATGATTGTAGCGCGTTTGTTTTGTGGAACTACGAGCTCGGTTTGATTCTGTTGATAACAGATACGTAGGCAGCTCTTTAAAAGAGTACAACCGACCCTTCCTTTAAATAAAATGAAATTTTATGCAGAAACTGGAATTTTTAATAGATAGTAAGTCTTATTAAAGATCGGGCGATGCCCATTACATCCTTCAAAAGAAAAAAAAGAAAAACAACTAGCAACAAATAATAAGTAGTAGTATTAAATAATAGATTGGAGTCGAAGGCTCCTGCATCTTCTTTTTTCCCTTTGCCTTTTGGGTCACGTGACCGAGGCTCCTGTGGAGGAGGGGTAGTTGTGTCTTTGTCTAGCGCTTCTTAGGAGGGATCGTCATTTCCTCCCGAGGGCCCAGCCTATCTTTTACACTCAAGCGAGGACCAAGCCTCCCTTCTAAGGCTGAGCCCGAATGTGCCTTTGAACCCAACCGTTTCCACACACCTGCGCTGTGAGTCGATCTTAGGAGTCTTCTCAGTCTTAGCACTCGACGTAGGCTAGGACGAGGATATAGGTTCAGATGAGTAGTGTCAAGTCTCGGAATGAGCTTTATCTAACGGTTTAGGCAAAGATGCCGAGTCATATAGATGTAGGTTTGTGTTGGGAACATAAAATATGAAAAACCCGCTGAAAAGAAAGAAGGCGTGGAAGAAAAATATTAAAAGCCCGCTGAAAAGAAAGAAGGCGGTGGCAAGAAATGATGAATACTCGCTGAAAAGAAAGGAGGCGAGGAGAAGAGTGACAGAATGTTCCCAACAAGAGTGACACGTGATGTCTAAGTGTTCTCATAAAATCAACATGTGTTTAGTATCTGGGCGAAGCCAACGTTGTTGCTCCGTGAGTTTAATCCATCCTGTCAATGGCAAGTGATCTTGATTCCCATGTGCCCTCGGGAGCACGCCCATGCCATACGAAATCTTCGTCCCAAGTCCGACGACCTTGTGATTCCCATTTGCCATCTTTTGGCGCCAGAACGGCCAATTTACATTTCTACCCTCAACGAGTCAATATTTGAACTAAAACCCATGCACACTTACGGTTTTATTTTCCTTTTTTGTTTTACGGTAGCGGGCTACGCCCACGTGGTTTCCGAGTCATACAGAGTGTCTGACTCGTATTTCATGCTCACCCGTCAAGGTTCGATTTCAAAACAGAGTGTCTGAGTCGTATTTCATGCTCACCCGTCAAGGTTCGATTTCAAAAATTTCAAAATTTCAAAATTTCAAAAAAACTTTTTGCGAATTATGGATAGATGATCCAAGTAGTGGAATCCTTGTGGGTCGATGATCCAATCCTTCGAAATTCAAAAATTCAAAATTCAATTTTCGGGTCGATGGCCCAATCATTCAAAATTTTCAAATTCAATTTTCGGGTCGATGGCCCAATTATTCAAAATTTTCAAATTCAATTTCGAAGGGTCGATGGCCCGACATTCCAAGTGATGTCAAATTCAAACGTCGGGTCGATGGCCCAATTATTCAAAATTTTCAAATTCAATTTTCGGGTCGATGACCCAGTATTTCAAATAATCCAATTTCAAGATCGATGATCCAAAGGTGCTTATGTGATGATTATTGCTAGTACGTTTTTGTGTTTCAAATGTAGCAGGATATGCTTCAACTGGGGGCTCTAAAGTCTTCGACTTTAGAGCCATTACAAATCGGGGCTCGAAGCCGTTGGCTTCAGAGACCATTATCAAGATGTAAAGGATGACATCCACCAAGAATTCAATTCAATTATAAGAGTAAGAAATGGAAGAATTCCGTAGCTGAAAGCAAATGATGAAAGCGGCGGCAACCTCCTTGGAAAGTCCCGTCCCATTCGGACAAGTGCTAGCAGATGATAAATTTTGGGCAAATGTCAGCAGATGATGAATTTTGGACAAATGCCAGCAGATGATAAACTTTGGGCATGTGTCAGCAGTTGCCGAACTACGACGCGGGTTTGATTCCGTCAGAAACGGATACGTAGGCGCCTAAGGATAAGGCTCAATCCACCATATATGCAATTTATGGGTCGACGACCAATGATGACAATTTGACGCAACAGAAGCAAGAGTCAATCCCCTACGAAGTTTCAGGTATGATCTCTTCTTATGGTTGGCGAGCTTATATACGCAAGTCTAATGGACTATAAACGACCCGAAGAATCCTCAGGTCGAGAGGGACCTGGGGTATACTTTGACTTTCGCCTTGTCCAAGCCTCAGTCAAAGTGGGGGCTCTGTAGATACCCGTATCCGTCGATATTGGAATTTATAGAGAACCCGACAAACACCCGATGATGATAGGACACATGTATTCTTTAGTTGTCATTGTCATTATTTGGAGCTCGTTTTACGAGGTAGAATGGGCGTCGTCGATGAAGTATTTTATTAATTTAAATGATATTTAAATTAATGTTTTTAGTGAATTCATTCTGTTAATTTAAATGATATTTAAATTAATGTTTTTAGTAAGTTCATTTTGTTATTTTAAATGATATTTAAAATTAATGTGTTTTTTAAGTGAATTCATTATTCATTTAATTTAAATGATATTTAAATTAAAGTTTTATTTTGAATTTATTTTCTTAAGTTTATTTTATTGAAAATAAAATAAATATTTGATTTGAAAAATCATTTTATGAGAATGTTTGATTTGAAAAGTCATTTATTTCAATTTATTAATTGATTTGAAAAATCGATTTGAAAAGCGAAGATAACTCGTTTTGAACACTTGTTTTTGAGCTCGTTTTTAGCTCGGTTTTTGAGCCCGTTTCCTTTGCGAATTGGCACGAATCTCGAGTACATTAACCCACCTAGACCAATACCCATCCACCCATGTTCGAACCCCCATACCATGGCCCAAATCCTCGTCCCAAACCCCTCACAAGCAGCCCACGCATAAACCGAGCCCCCTGTTTTTGCGAGCCAATTCGCGAGCCCAAACCCGCTCCAAACACTACCAAGACCCGTACCCATTAACCCTAACCCATACCCTAGTATCCTACCCATATTATCCTAGCTTAATCACCAAGAAAACCCCCCTCAAACCCTCACAAAAACCGATGGACAGCAGCCATACGGGATTGAGCCCGACTGCCTCCTCCTCTCTTTTAACCTATTTTAACTCCTTATAAATACCACCCCTTTACCATACATTCATTCCTCTAAGTTCTATATACATCCTACCATCACCCATAAGCTTTAAACCTCAGAAACAAACCCTAAACATCCTTCAAAAATCCTAAACAAAACCGACACACAAACTGAAACTGTTTGTGTGTCCTCTTCGAAAACCCTTTCGTTCCTCCATCAAAACTCCATAAAAATTCGAGTTTCTTGTTCCTAATTAACCACATAACATCCATCTACACGTTAGAAAAAGATTTACGAGCCAAATTGCCCTTGAGAGTACACGAGATCCCTCGAAAAACAGAGTGAAATAACACTCTGTTTTCGCGGTTTCTTCTTGTCTGTCCAATTCTGTTTGTGCTCATTTTTCGTGCCCATTAACCCAAAACGAGCAGGGGTTGCTTTAAGATCCTTGTTCTCCTCTCTTTCTAGTTTTCAAAACATCTTTCGGATCGAATTTTCGTCGTGAAACGAGGGAGATATCACTGTTTTAAAATCGCTGTCCAGAAACTTTCCAAAACCCGTGTTTGCTTTGTTCTTCGTCGACGACGGCCTCTCGAGATAAAATCTACCATCGATTACGACCCAAGACGGTGTCAACGATACATGTAGGTTGAGGGTGCATCAAATACCCTTCTCTTTTCTCTTTTCATTTCGTTTTTTATGCCTTTTTTATTGTCCTTTTTTTGTTTGTTTTTTCGCTTGTTTATCGATTGTTTTTAATTAACTATGAAACTAGTTAGTCCGAGTATGAGTTAAAGTACCACTATGAACACCCGCGTTGACTTGAGATGGGAAAAGAAACCGCTACATCTGTCGGTCGTACCCCCCGTCTCATTTACATATCCTCGTGTTCAAAGTAGGGCATAAATAAAACAATTATCTAACTTTGTTCTTCGTTTTCGACCCCCTTTTGTTTCGGCCAAATCGATAGACCCTAGGACCCGTTGCATGTTAGTTTAACCTCTGATTGTTAACCTATGACGTATTTAGATGACTTTAATTTAATTTAATAACCTAATTAGACACGATAGGTGGCTTCGACGTAAGTTATAAAATCAATCGACGATTCTGTAATTAATTGAATGCATCTCTCTCTTTCACCTAATTTCTCGCTAGTATAAGAGTGCGTGATTAGCACCTTCTTATTGACACTCGATGAGTTAAGTTAATTAGCGAATTTGACCTAATTAGATCCTTTAGGCCGTGTGAATGTACCCTTGCGCGACAATCAATCGACATCGTTTTTAACTCGTTTTCTAACTTGTTTCTTATCCCTTTTCGCAATCACTCTATCTAATCAATGAATCTAACTTAGGAACTAGGTTGGCCTTGTCTTGGCCGTGAGGGTGGCCGTTGGTTTGGGCCGTGGGGTGGCCGTTTTATTTACCTTTCTCGTTTTGTTTTTTATACCGTTTGTTTCCTCGTTGTTTCATTGTTTGTAATTTATCGTTTGTTATCGAGTTGTATTTTTTTTCAAGTTAGCTTTCTTTTTTTGAGTCAAAACCTCTTCAAAAACCTTGTTCTTGTTTGATTAGACGGTTGTCCCCCAATGCTTGTAGGAGCGTAGTAAACCGCATGTTGTTTAAAGCAACATGGCCCGGTTTATGCTAATGCATGCTTTGGTGCGTAGCCTTATGTCTAATTCGATGGGATTAAGCGCGAGCACGCATTACGAGGAGTGACCCAAGGACCGTGGGTCATGTGAGCCGTGGGCCACCCTCATGTGCACGGTTTTCAAGGCCCAATGGCCGTGTGTTTTGTGTCGTGTTTTGAGTTGTATGTAGCAATTGTAATTAGATCGAGTTGTAATTTGTTTATCGTTGTGTCGGCATGAAATGCCTGGTTTGTAATAGGTAGATCCCAACGGCTCCCCCATTCCCCTTTAAGCCTTGTTTGTTTGCTTTGAATGTTGCTAGATTAATCAACCCACATGCTAAATTACAACTTTGACAAAGTTAGTTTAGTTGCATCTAAAACGACATAGAAATTGTTGTCACATGATAGGGTTAAAACAACGTTTGCATATCATACATCGTAGTAGCTATGACCTTGTTTGAAATCCGACACTTGACTTAGTAGAGGCCGTTATCGACGGGCGGGGTTGGGTGTCCTTATGGGCTTCCCAACACGTACCCTCACCCCTTACTCAAGATCTATGGTTTGTGGATCCGTCTAAATACCATTGGATTACGAGAGTCATTCAAATCGAGTGATATAGGGTACAAGTCTTTATCTTTAATCACTCGTAGTCGATTGGCTTTATGCTTTTCGATGAAAGGTGTAAAGTTGACTTGAACGGTTCCAAGTTCCCAAAAAACTTGGTGGCGACTCTAATATGTCTTAATTCGATTCGAAAGAACCTCGAGTCGATTATGCCTAGTGTGGATCCCGCGGACGCAGTTCCCGAGGGCCTTGTCCATAGGTTTGCTGCAAAAAGAGTCTCTAGCTAGAGAGACTTCTACAAAAATGTTGGAGAGCCAAATTTCCCAATTAGCAAGCAAAAGTGCAACTAGAGCTCCGGGGCAATTACCGTCGCAGCTGGACCAAAATAAGACTCTAAATGCGATGACTTTGAGGAGTGGGTCTACCCTTGATGGGCCCACTATGGTCGAAGATGTTACTGAAAAAGATGAGGCAGAACCGAGTAAGAAAAAGGCTGGAATGAACAGTAGCAAGAAAAAGACGATCAGCAGGTGCATCAAACGATCGACTGACACACCTGGTCGATCGACCGCATCTGGTGAACAGTGGCGAGCCTGTAAAAAAACAGAAGATTTGAGCAACAGTGCAGTTGGTCGATCGACTGATCACTATGGTCGATCGACCAGCTCGGGTAATAGTAAAGTTTCTGATCCTGAGGAAGCCAATCCATCGACTGAAGATACGTCTCATTGTGAACCTTTTCGTCCTCCAATGCCAGATAACTTGAGGGACTACTTATTTCGGGGTACGACGACTCCGAAATTATTGAGGCAAGATCCAAATGCTGATGGGTCAGTTCCGGTTCCAAAGTATGACCCTACGACGGTTAATGGTTCATTCCTGAGACGGTCTGAAAAAGGTTCGAGCTACAACAAGGATAAAGTAGTGGATTTTCAGCCTAAGTCAACTGATGCCGGTATGAGAGACCTAGAGGAGAGGGCTAAGTTGCTTCTTACAACCCCTTATCTAGAGAGATTGGTACCGACAAAGGAACAAGTATCGTTTAACAAGTTTAAAGATGTTATTCGTAGTTTAAATGTGCAAGTTCCTTTCCTAGAATTAGTTAATCAAGTGCCTGCCTATATGAAATTTATGAAGCAGCTGTTGTCTAAAAAGAAGTCACTTGATACTGTGCAATCCGTCGCATTAAGTGAGGAGTCATCTTCCTATTTGACTCATACTGCACCTCATAAGCTAGAAGACCCAGGTAGTATTGGCACCTTTTCTATTGAGAAGGCATTGTGTGACTTAGGGGACAGTATTAGTGTTATGCCTTTGAGTCTTGCTAAGAAATTGAGATTGACTAGGTTTGCAATTACAAACATGACAAAGGCGATGGTGATCGTTCGCAGTCCCAGCCTATAGGAGTCTTAGAGAACATACCTGTGCAAATAGGAAAGTTCTTTTTTCCCAGTTGACTTCATTGTGATAGATATACCCGAGGATGCACACATTCCTATCATTTTGGGTAGACCATTTCTGCACACTGTTGGTGCAGTTATAGATGTTGGCTCAGGGACGTTGACCTTTAAGGTAGGAAAACAGACCATTGTTTTTGCCCATACCTATAAGAAGAAGGATGCTATGTACCCAGTAACTTTCAATGTATTTAAATCTTATGTTGTGTTGCCTGATATGCCTGCCCCTATGCCTAATTTTGCTATAACACCTCCGCCCCAAATTGGGAGCAAATTGGAGGAAGATCTTTCTGTTTTGACTGTTGTAGGAGCTGGTTTAGGGAATTTAGAGCCGCATGTTGCTCCAGTTGTGAGAGAGCCCATTGTGCAGAGAGGCGGTCTAGGGTGTCTGAGCTATGCAACTGATGAGGAGCCGGATGAGGAGCTAGTCAAAGTGACGGAGTCCGATTTGGACTTTGATGAGCCAGACGAGGTCAGTGATTGGGAAGATGTTAGAGATGTTGATCCGTTGAGTTCTGCGGATATTGGAGTTGTTAGGAGTGCAGCCGAGAGGATGAGCACTGTAGAGGCGACTTCTTCTAGCCAGAAGCCGAGCAAGTGGGCCATTCCGTGGCCATTCTTGATCAACTATTAGTTGATCAAATCCTTTTAAAACAATTTATTTACTATTTTTTTGTTAGACTATTTATTGTTTTGGTGTGCGCGAAACTTCCCTTTAATTGGTTTGCGTAAGATTTTATTAGATTATAGACTGTTATTTTTGGGTTTGCGCAATTTTGGGCGCTGTATTTATGCGCAATTGCAGGTTATTGGACCAACTTAACTCAATTCATTGAGTTAATTCAAAGAAAAGAGGAAGAATCGTCGGGTATGCCAATCGATCGACTGGACCTCCTAGTCGATCGACTAATGCGGAGGACTCCAGAGGCACTGTTCTCAGGTGCTCTGGTTGATCGACTGATACCTTTGGTCGATCGACCACCTCCCGTGCTGATTCCCTTTTCTTATATTTTTATTCTTTTGCACATATTTCTCGTTCCTTAGTTGTTTTCTCGGAATTATGCGTGGTATTCTTGTGTTTTCAGGTACCTTATGATAGCACTGTTGGCTACTGAAACCTCCTAACTCACGCTTGTTTAGGGAAGTTTCCTTTTGTTGCGCTTAAAGTCTTGTGAGTTCCCCATGTCTCCTTCATGTCTTTTTAGTTAATATTATCGCAAATTTCCATTTCCCTTGATTATTTTCTCATACGATTTCGCACAATGAGGGCATTGTGTGATTTGGTTTGGGGAAAGTTTTTGCGTTGCATTCATTTTGCTTTGCATTCACGTTTACATTTTTGTCTTGCATTGTTGTTTATTTTCCTCTTATATACAAAAAATCCAAAAAATTCAAAAATTCAAAAAACTTGCACGTTTATTTTACCATGTAGGTCGAGTCGGAACGGTAGTAGTTCAATGATGACATTGCATTTTCATCTATTTACGCCTACGTGCTCATTAACATGTTATTAGTAGAGTCTTATTGCATATCTACGAGTTTTCATTAATTTATTCGCTGAATCTTGAGACTTGACTTAGATTTTTGGCAAACTACATTATATTCTGGGAGTTTTAGAGCCTTATAACTGGTGACATTCATGACCGGTTTATTTAAGAATGTGAGTAGTACTCCTTATGAGACATGTTATATCAATATGCGTAAATATGAACTTAATCTGCTTAATACCTGTATACATTCAGTTTGTGGTATGTTGTTACATGTGGAAGAGGCCACCCCCTTTATTCATTTTTCCCATAATCCTCACACTGCCAGAAATAGCCTTTTTGTTCTATTAACTACATCCTATATTTAGCTTGCCCTTGTCAAGCTAGTAGTTTTAGTTTTTGGGATTGTTACTTCATTTTTGGTTGAATATGCTCTTATTGAGATGATATTGGAAAGATGAGAAAGGAAAAGTTGAAAGAAAGATGAGAAAAGAAAAAAAAAAGAAAAGAGAAAGAGAAAAATAAAAGAAAAAATCACATGATTGAATCTTCATTAGTTGGTGATTTTATATTCCCATGTTGCGATTAATATCATTTGGGGAATTAAGTTTGTATGGAGAATGTGAGATTTGTGCTTACTATTAGCACCGCTTTATCGTTTAATCTTGAGCAAGAAGTTGGAATGATTTATTAATTTGGTTCCCTTAGTTACTAGCTTGGCTTATAACTCTCTTTTTACCAAATTCGTCTTAGCCCCTTCATACCCATAGCCTCACCTATCCAAATTGTATCCTCGGCATGTGTCAATGGTCTTTAATGGTTGGTATGCATATGTACGGTTGTAGAGATTATTTTCATATTAGACTGCAGGCATGTTTTTATAGGTCGTAGTTAGGTGAGAGTCTTTACAAATATTACTTCTTTGTATCTTTACATATTTTCACATGTATTTATTAAGTGATTTGAGCGACCCGTGAGAGTCCAATATGATAAGTCTCTATAGTTTAAAGTTCAGCAATTTTTAACGACTACATAACTCGTTTGCATGATTCATATTACTAATTGATTGTGGATTTTTAGCATTAAACTGGTTTAGGCTTTGCAGTTTGCATTTAGCTCTAAGAATGAACGCGTTCCATTAGGCTTTCAGATCGTGTCTAGTTCTTGCTTGGGGACAAGCAAGGGTTTGGTTTGGGGAAGTTTGATGCGTGTCCTAAATATGATGTTTTAAAAGATTGGAATTCCGAAGCCCACTTGTAATTAGGTTTAGGAATAAGTTACGTGGCTTCTCTATAAAACGTAACATTATTCATCAATTTTAAGAGAGGTCTCTCGCATCAGAGAGAGGACATTAGGATAGTTTTATATCTAGTTTTACATTAGTTCAAATTAATTCAAATCCATTCAATTTAGTTTAATTCGCAATAAAAGTTCTTGCAATCGGATTCTTCTTGCCCTTTCTATTTCGGTAATTTCTATTCTTATTTACAGTTTACTTCAATTCTTGCTGTAGTTTAGAATTAGTAGTTAGATTCCAAAGCCCTAGTTTTCATTATTTCAATTTTATTGTTCAATCGTTACAATCATGCTTTCTTTTATCGTTATTAGTAATTTCGTAGTCGTTATTAGTTTTACTATGCGTAGCTAATCTACCCCTGCTAAGATGTGAGGAGATCTGCAGCGTAGACGACGTAGAATAGGTAGACCTAATTCGGGTCTTGGTCAATCGATTGATTTCAATAGTCGGTCCACTGAGCCCGTTGGTCGATCGACTGGCTTAGATGGTCGATCGACTGTATCACGTAAGAATCAGCACTGTTCAATTGTTTTAATTGCAATATTTAATGAAAGACCGAGAGGATATTTGTTAAATGCTTAGGAATTGACCGATCCAATAGATCGTGAGATAAAGGAGGGCAGTAGACTACCAATTGAACGACTAAATTATACTGAGATCGAAAGATAGTTAAAATTTAGGCATTAGGAATCATTTTTCAGGGCGAGAGCTAGTATTAGTGATACTTAGGGACCCGTAGCTAGATCGAAAGATGCTACTTGTTAAGTTGGACCGAGAGGACTACTTATTTTCCCATCTTGCATGATTATATCAGACTTACTTAGGATACCGCCGTCGTAGCTGCAGTGATCCGATCGTCTTAGCTTCCCTTTTATTATTGTCTACACCTTTTTATTTAATTGCTTTAGTTGTAGCTTTTATTTTATTCACATTTAGTTAGTTATTATTAAAATCAAAACCCCCCTTTCCCTTTAGACTAAATATAAACAGATGAATCTCATAATGTCTTCCTGCGGATCGACCCTGCTTACCGCTAACTTCTGTTAGTAGTAAATAGGTTTATAAATTTTATTTTTGATACTAAACGACGGTATCAAATTTTGGCGCCGTTGCCGGGGAGGCAGCGTAGTTTTATCTGTTTTTATTTAGTTTATTTCTTGTCTCAAGGAACTTCGGTTCCTTGAGACCGTTCTTATGTTTTTCGTTCTTCTCTTTCCGCAGGAAGAGAACGAAATTTTTGGTGCTTATTTAGCCAGACTTTCGGAGTGGCTCGAGCCCAGACGAGATGCATTTTCTGAACTCCAAATGTGCTGGACTATCTTCCGGGGTATGAATGACCCTACGCGAGCATACCTAGAATCTATTGGTAAGTGGGATTTTGAAGGAATCCCCGTAAATGAGGTATTATAATTCTTTGATTGGTTTGCTGCTGAATCTCTTAAACCCAACTTTTCTCTTCATGTTGACTCAGATGAGGGGGCGGGTGAGACTTTAGAAACCGTTTTAGAAAATGCTTACGGAGACATAGAGGAGACCATTAGTGTGGTTGACAATCCTTTTTATGAGGATAGTTTAGAACCCCTTTATGATTCTTACACTGATAGTGAGGACGATTGGGAGGATCTCTTTCAGAACCTCCAAATTGACGAGTCCAGCGATAAGGAGAGTGAGCAGGAAAATTTTGATAGTCTTGAGGTCATAAGGGATAATTATGACAATGTAGATGAGCCTATTATAGAGGACCCGATTGACCCATTTGACTTTACAGCCGCTTGCATCTTGGATGATTATCCACCTTCTCCTTTAGCCGACCAGATTCCTCCACCTCACAGTTCTTACCCATCTGAGCATCTGGATTCTACTCGCGTTATTTTTGAGTCAAATGCTACAGAGCTCCTTTATTTACCACCTGCGGTTAATTTGAGCTTCTATATTCGGCCTTTAGCTGGAGGGAGGAATAATTTTGTGAATGATTTTAGGAGCTGTCATAGGAAATTTGTTAGGCTTAAATGTTCCCCTTTATTCATTTTACCCATAAGCCCCATAAAAGCCAAATTTGCCTTTTTCGTCCCATAAGCTACATTCCATATTTAGCCTACCCTTGCTGAGCTAGTGTTGGTAGTCGTTCGGGAATATTTTATTGCATTTTGGTTTTTATGTCTCGTGTTGAGAATATGATGGTGAAATGTTGAAGGGAAAAAAAAAAGAAAAAGGAAAAAAAAAAACAGAAACAAGAATTCGAAAAAAAAAAGATCAATCGATCGACCGTCCCACTTGGTCGATCGACTGCTAGCTGCAGTAGCGAAAAAAAATTCGAAAAATCACATGATTTTTATTATTATTAGATGCTGATTTTGTTCCCATGTTGCGATTAATATTATTTGGGAATTAATATATTGTGGAATTGTGAGATTAGTGCTTGATATTTAGCACCGTTTCGATTGAAATCTTGAGTATGAAGTTGGAATATTTTATAGTTTGGTTTTCAGTAGTTACTAGCTTGGCTTTAACTCCTTTATCCAAATTCATTTTAGCCCCTTCTTACCCATAGCCTCACATATCCAAATTTACCTCAGCATGTGTCATGGTCTTTAATGGTTGGAATGCATATGTACGGTTGTCGAGATCATTTTTATATTAGACTGCAGACATGTTTTTATAGGTCGTAGTTAGGTGAGAGTCATTACAAAATTACTTCTTTCTATCTTTTACATATATTCACCTATGCTTATTTTTGTTATTTGAGCGACCCGTGAGAGTCCAATTTGATAAGTCTCTACGGTCAACGGTTCAGCAGTTTTTAACGACTTCATAACTCATTTGCATGATTCATATTGCTAGTTAATTGTCAATTGATGCATTAAACTGGTTTAGGCTTTACAGTTTGCATTTCGCTCTAAGAATGAACACGTTCCATTATGTCCTAAAATCGAGTCTAGTTCTTGCTTGGGGACAAGCAAGAGTTTGGTTTGGGGAAGTTTGATGTGTGACCATAATATGATGTTTTACACCCTATTTTACACGCATTTCAGAGACTTATTAGGTAGTTTACACTACTATATTCCCTATTTCCGTCTACTCTCGTGTTTTTATGTAATATTGCAGATTATTGCGGAAATGAGTAGATAATGGACCAAATCTTGACCCCAAGAGCTAAGATTAGGAAGGACATGAAGATTTGACTCGGACTTGAAGTTTAGGATGCGTTCCAAGGTCTAAAGATAGCAAAAGCATGGTTGCGTACAAATTGCAAAGCTTAAACAAGCAAAGAATCGCTTCACATTACTGCAGACTATTTAAAATGGCTATATATCGAGTTCTAAATCTGAGAATCTAGTAATTCTAATTGGAGGTGAAAGCTTATCCTCTTATATTTCCAACGCCGCGTAGAACACCTGATTTGACCAAGTAACGAAGAAATGGCAGCTATTTTAAGATCGATGCGCGTTGTAGAATTCATCAGAATGCATTACTTAGAGCACCTTTGGTCGATCGACTGGTCCCAGTGGTCGATCGACCGAAGGTGCTGTACAGTAATGTGGTCGCTCAAATCACACAAATAAGCATAGGTGAATATATGTAAAAGATAGAAAGAAGTAATTTTGTAATGACTCTCACCTAACTACGACCTATAAAAACATGCCTACAGTCTAATATGAAAATGATCTCTCCAACCGTACATAGGCATTCCAATCATTAAAGACCATGACACATGCCGAGGTAAATTTGGATATGTGAAGCTATGGGTAAGAAGGGGATAAAATGAATTTGGATAAAGGAGTTAAAGCCAAGCTAGTAACTACTGAAAACCAAACTATAAAATATGGAATGAAGCTTATGGGACTAAAAAGGTAAAATTTAGGCTTTTAAAAATCACTTTTCAGGGCGAGAGTCAGTACTAGTGATACTTAGGGACCCGTAGCTAGATCGAAAGATGCTACCTGTTAAGAATGGACCGAGAGGACTTCTTATTTTCCCGTCTTACGGTATTATTTCGGACTTACCTAGGATACTGCCGTCGAAACTACAGTGAACTGACCATCTTAGCATCCTTTTAATATTTGATTTCATCTATTTTCTTTAACTGCTCATTTATTTGCTTTAGTTTAGTTTTGATTTTATTGCCTTTAGTTATAGAATCATTCAAATCAAACCCCTCCCAAAACTATTACTTTAGACTTAAATTAGACAGCTTTAAATTTATTGCCTACTTGTGGTTCGACCCTGACTGCCACTATCTATAGTAGTAGTTTGGATTATAAATTTTATTTTTGATACTAAACGACGGTATCAAATTTTGGCGCCGTTGCCGGATTGTTTTGTATCTACAAACGACGGTATATGCATATGCTTGTCACATTTGCATTGTTTTACTCGCATTTTTAGGTCATGTTTATTGCATTTCCGCATGCATTTGCATTTCTCTAACAAAAAAAAATACAAAAATACAAAAATATCACGTTTACTTTTGCATGTAGGTCGAGTCGGAATGGATGGATTTCAATGATAAAATTGATTTATGTATTGTCTCATTGCCCTTCCTTGCACTTTTAATGTCGTTGAGTATGTCCCTTGCATAGTCTACGAGTTTTTGTTGGAATTTTACTAAACGAATAGACTTGACTCAATATTGGCAAACTACTTTAAATTTCTAAGGTTAGAGCTTATTTAAACTGGTGTCATTTATGACCGGTTTCATGTAACAATGAGAGTAGTTACTCCTCATAAGGCATGCCAAATAAATTTGCATAAACATGAATTTTATCTGCTTAATACCTGTATGCATTCGGTTTTACTGTTTGCTGACACATGTGGAAGAGGTTCCCTTTATTTCATTTTGCCCATAATCCCCACAAGAGCCAAATTTGCTTTTTTTTGTCCCATAAACTACATTCCAAATTTAGCCTACCCTAGCCGAGCTAGTACAGGTAGTTATTCGGGAATATTATTTTGCGATTTGGTTTTTATT
Organism: Silene latifolia; assembly: GCF_048544455.1. Lineage (NCBI taxonomy): Eukaryota > Viridiplantae > Streptophyta > Magnoliopsida > Caryophyllales > Caryophyllaceae > Silene > Silene latifolia. The sequence continues at coordinate 402,163,132 of NC_133538.1, forward strand.
GTCTCGTGTGAGAAATGCATCAGTTTTGGGTGATATGTTGGGAAATGAAGGGAAACTTTGAATTGAAAATAAGAAAAAAAAAAAAAAAAAAAAGAGAAACTGAACTGAAGTATAGGAGGTTCAGGTCAAAAGGGGCAGTCGATCGACTGCATCACATAGTCGATCGACTGCTAGATCAGGTTTTGAAAAAAAAAAGAGGCAGAAAAAAGAAAAAGAAAGAAAAGGAAAAAATCACATGATTGGAATAATTTTTGGATGGTGATTTTTACTCCCATGTTGCTATTCATATTATTTAGGGAATTATTATTATTTTGGGAGATTGTGAGATTTGTGCTTTTAGTAGCACCGTTTTGATTTTCTCTCGAGTACGAAGTTGGGAAGTATTCAGAACTTTGGTGTTTAGAAGTTGCTTGCTCGGCTTTATCTCCTCTTATCCAAATTTATTTTAGCCCTTCTTACCCGTAGCCTCACAATCCCAAATCGCCTCGGCATGTGTCATGGTCATTAAATGGTTGGAATGCATATGTACGGTTGTAGAGATTTTATTCATGTTAGACTGCAGTTATGTTTTTATGGGTCGTAGTTAGGTGAGAGACTTATTTCAATCATTCTTCTATCTTACACAATTAAATCTCATCCTATTCTTAAATTTGAGTGAATGAGCGACTCGTGAGAGTCTGATATATACGAGTCTTGCAAGGTCGAAAGTTTGGTAAATTCTTGAACATGTTCAACTCGTTTGAGCTTGACAAAATGCTTTGATATTATTTGTTGCACTAAATTGGTTGGGAAAGATAATACGTTCTTGTTTTGAGAAAGAAATCCGTTCTAATAGGTGTTCAGATTGAGTCGTAGTGCTTGCTTGGGGACAAGCAAGGTTTGGTTTGGGGAGATTTGATACGTGCATATTCTATACACATTTCATTGGGTTTTGGCACGTATTTCTACGCGTAAATGTTAGCGTTCGGCTACTTTTCTTCCCGAAACAGGCTACTTTGGGTTTTCTATGTGTCAATTGCAGGATTGACCGTATGTGAGCTAAATCGAGCCTTTATTCGTCCCATGGAAGCATATCTTGGAAACTACGGGATTTGGAGCTCAGAAATCGTCCACCTCGAAGTGCGTGAAGAGTTTGAAGTGGAAGTATGAAATCATTGCTGAGTATATGGTCGATCGACCAGTGTTAACCAGTCGATCGACCGAGGTAGATTCCCTAGAATTGGTCAGAGCCCAGTAAAGTACATGCTAATTGATCGACCACAGGAGGTAGTCGATCGACCGCATCGCGACTTCAGATGCCTTTTATTGCGTGATTTATGCTTGGCCTTCTTTTGAAAATTAACTTATCTTTCGACTCCTTTGGTGGATATTAGGGAAAAAAACGGTAGACAATCAGTAGGTTACATTATTACGATTCACATCAGTTTGTAAAGGATGTTTTTTTAGGAACGCGAAACGGAGGCTACGGATTACGATCAATTGTTTGTTCATCGAATTCTGTAGTAAGCTTTAATTCAATTTCAATCTTCTCTTATTCTTGTTTATTTATTTCTAGTTTCTTCCAATTTATATTTAAGCAATGCAATTTTAATCCCTTAGTTTTTTATTCTAATTCAATCATGTCAATTTTATTCCGTATCTTTAATTGCAATTGTCATATTCTTAATCATGCGTAGCTAAATTACTATGCTAGGAATTAGGGAATCCATGGCGTCATGAGTTGCTATTATTAAGTTTAGGTTAAACCCGTACCGGCCTTATTTACTTTTGTAAGAATTTACCCCTTTGCTAGATTGAGAGATTAGCGGAGTTAGATTTCATACAAGTAATTGGAAAGACTAGTGGAGCGAAAGCAATCTAGTTTCATTCTAGGGTGAAAGAAGACCGAGAGGCGTAATTCGAATAGAGACTTAGAGGACTTATTTGACATCCTGAGACCGTATTGGACAGACCTTGACTTTACTTGATTGACCCTTAGGCCATGGTGAACCGAAGTTCCTAGCTGCTTTTTAATATCTATTTTAAGCTTCATTTAAATTTCAGTAATTAGTTTAGAATCAACCAATCAAACCCCCCCCCCCCCCCACCCCCCACAATAATTGTTACTTCAATAGATTAAAAATAGCAAATAGAATTGATCTTGTCTCTCTGTGGTTTGACCCTTACTATCACTAGCTATAGCTTTAGTTTGGTTTATAAATTTAACTTTGATACAAAACGACGGTATCAAATTTTGGCGTCGTTGCCGGGGAGACGGTGTAATTCTGTTTGCTTTATTTTTAGTTTATTTTCCTTGTCTCAAGGAACTTTGGTTCCTTGAGGCCGTTGCTTACCTTTTCCTTCTAGTTTTGCTTGTGCATAGTTAGAAAAAGATTTCGAGAGGAAAACTTGAGTACTCCCGATTTTGCTACAATCATGCTAATAATATACGATCAGTCTCAGCCAAAGGTACAAGATATTCCTCAGGGATTTAGCTTCCCTGTTCCTTCACAGGGGACTTTTGATATCCGCCCCTCTCACATCTCTTTAGTGGAGCGGAACCTGTTTGGGGGATTGCCAGATGAAGATCCTGGGACACATATAGAGATCTTCACGGATTATTGTTGTTCCATATCTGTACCGGCCAGAGTGACCCAAGATGAAGTAAAGGAGACATTATTTCTATACTCCTTGAAAGATTCTGCGCGTGAATGGTATTGCTACCTCGATAAGGTAGCAGCTGGAGTTACAAACTGGACATATCTAGCTTTGGCTTCCTACAAAAGATATTATCCGCCTGTGAAAACCAATGCTTTGAGAAGTCAAATTAGAAATTTCCAGCATGGACCCGATGAGGAATTACATGAAGCATGGGTCCGTTTCAAGAAATTAGTTCGATCTGTTCCTCACCACGGTTTTCAGCAGTGGTACCTTTGCAACCAATTTTATAATGCCTTGTACGATGACTACAGAGTCATCCTTGATGCGGCTGCAAATGGTAGGTTCCAAAACATGTGGATTCTAATAAAAGTTGGAACACTATTGAGGAGATGGCAGTTCATAGAGCTGAATATGGGAGTTCGCGTGGGAATTCGCGAAATCCAAGTGATGAAATGAGTGCCGTTGCGGCACTTGAAGCTTCTATTAATGCCCGGTTCAAAAAGCTCGAGTTTTCTAAGGCTTCCGAGAAGAAAATTGAAATTCCTGTTCATAACTCAAATGAGACCGCGAAATTGAGAAAATAGTCCAAGCTCTTTTGGTTCAAGTTACGAAAATAGAAGAAGCTAGGATTGAATCTGCAAAGAATTTTGAGAAGCAGTTGGAGATTCTAGCGGCTAACCAAGTCGCCAATTCTTCAATAAAATGTGAGGTTCCTATCGAGACACTTAATGCAATTCACCTCCACAGTGGTCTCTCATATGACGGTCCTGATAAGCCAAGAAAAGACTCGGAAAATGATGAAAAGTCAGATTTAAATTCTGGTGCGAAAACAAACTCTCTCCGATGCAGGTGGTCGATCGACCAACAACATCGATCGATCGACGAATCTCGACGAAAAAGTTTATAACAATCGGAACTATTTGAACCCGATGCACTTTCGATCGACCGAGCCCCATGGTCGATCGATCGATCAGTTGGGTCGCCAGATCTTTGAATGAAAATCCGTCAATTGAATTGCAAAATACCTCAGCTAGTGACGATTTGACGGAGATTTTAAACAATCGGAAGACGAAAATTGTCGACCCTACGACAAGTGTTGTGGTCCCGTATCCGGAGCGTTTAAAGAATACAAAGTTGGAGCGTAAGTTCGGTATGTTTTTGGAGATCGTCAAGAATCTTGAGGTAATCATTCCTTTCACTGACTTAATTACCCAGGTACCTTCTTACACTAAGTTTATGAAGGAGATTTTGACTCGTAAGAAGAATTTTAATGATGTTGGTACTATTGCTTTCACGGAGGAGTGTAATGTTCTTTCATGAAGCAACATACCACCTAAATTAAAAGACCCGGGTAGTTTTTCGATTCCATGTACTATAGGTAACCATGAATTTGGGAAAGCTCTTTGTGATCTTGGGGCCAGTGTAAGTGTTATGCCATATTCTGTGTGTGAAAAGTTAAATATAGGTAACCTTAAGGTGACCAATATGACCCTTCAGATGGCAGATAGATCGATTCAGAGACCCTTAGGTATTTTAGAAGATGTACCCGTTCGAGTGGGTAAGTTCTTTATTCCTGTCGATTTCGTCATTTTAGACATTGCTGAGGATAGTCAGACACCTATTATCTTAGGTAGACCATTTTTACATACGGCTGGGGCTGTGATAGATGTCAAACGCGGAGTCTTGACCTTGAAGGTAAGGGATGGCACAATTGAGTTCAGTCTTGCTCGCACTGCGACTGAACCTGCTGATGATGATGATACGTGTTATTCCGTTGATATTTTGACATGGCTGTTAATTGTAACTGGAGGGAATCCTTAGCCAAGGATCCCCTAGCTGATTTAACCCTTTTAGATGAGTGTGCAGTTAATCCAGCTAAAGATTGCTGATAAGCTGGATGTTTTGGAAGCAGTAATGGAAGGCCACGAGCTCACAAAGGAAGAAGATGAGATGATCATAAGCCTGGCCAACGTGAATATGGTAAACACTTGCTATGCTATTGAAGCTGATTCTGCCTATGCTATTGAGGTAAAGGTGCCATAGCGTAAGCCTCTTCCTCCAAATCTTAAGTATGTCTTTTTAGATGATACGGAGTAATACCCAGCTATTGTTAGTGCTAAGCTTGACGATAACCAGCTTTCTGGTTTGATGCGTGTACTTAAGAAAAACAAGAAAGCTTTAGGTTACTCTTTGGATGATATTAAGGGCATCAGCCCTGACATTTGTATGCACAGAATTGAGCTGGAGGAGGGTCACAAGCCTTACAGACAGGGTCAGCGCAAGTTAAATCCGAAGATGCAGGAGGTTGTCATGGTTGAGGTCATGAAACTACTCGATGCAGGTATTATTTATACAGCTGTAAACTCCAAGTGGGTTAGCCCAGTTCAGGTAGTCCCAGAGAAAGGAGGGACCATTGTGGTACAAAATGAGAAAAATGAATTAATACCAACTCGAATTGTAACAGATTGGCAGATGTGCATTGACTACAGACAGTTAAATGCCGCCACAAAAAAAAGATTATTTCCTCCTCCCTTTTGTTGACCAGATGACCGAAAGACTAGCCTCTAATAAATTTTTCTGTTTCTTAGACGAATATTCAGGGTTCTTTCAGATCTCTATTCATCCGGATGATCAGAGTAAGACCACATTTACCTGTCAACAGGGTGTTTTTGCATACCGCAGAATGCCTTTCGGATTGTGTAACGCCCCAGCTACCTTTCAGAGGTGCATGATGGGGATTTTTTCTGATTATATAGAGAATATTATGGATGTATTTATGGATGACTTCTCATTTTATGGTAATGACTTTCATCGTTGTTTAGCTAACCTTGATAAAGTCATGCAGCGTTGTATTGATGTTAATCTTGTTTTAAACTGGGAAAATATCAGTTCATGGTCAATGAGGGAGTTGTGTTGGGTCATTTGATTTCCGATAAGGGCATAAATGTTGATAAAGCAAAAGTGCAAGTGATTGAGCAACTGCCTCCTCCTGTGAATGTTAAAGGAGTGAGGAGTTTCCTTGGCCATGCTGGTTTTTATCGGCGGTTCATTAAGGATTTTTCGAAAATTGCTAAACCACTTACACAATTGCTTCTTAAAGATGTTGTTTTTGAGTTTACTGATGAGTGCCTTTTAGCTTTTAACAGGTTAAAGGAGGCTTTAGTTTCGGGGCCAATCATTCAGCCGCCTGATTGGGACATCCTATTCGAGATTATGTGTGATGCTAGCGATTATGCGATTGGTGCAGTCTTAGGACATCGGAAAAATAAAGTGTTGAATGCCATATATTATGCGAGTCGAACTCTGGATGAGGCTCAAGTTAATTATTACACAACTGAGAAGGAGCTTCTAGCTGTAGTTTTTGCCTTAGATAAATTTCGGTCTTATTTATTGGGTTCAAAGGTTATTGTGTATACTGACCATGCAGCGTTGAAGACTCTCTTTCTTAAGAAAGATGTGAAGCCAAGGCTTCTGAGGATGATACTCCTTTTGCAGGAGTTCGATTTGGAGATCAAAGATAAGAAGGGTGCAAAGAATGTGGTGGCTGACCATTTATCTCGTCTGCAGCTGATAGAAAGGGAAGATTCGTTAGCCATTGATGATTCTTTTTCTGATGAGAGTCTGTTAGTTATTACTAATTCGGGGTCTTATCCACCTCCATGGTTTGCTGATTATGCTAATTTTGCAGTGACAGGTAAAATACCACCTAAGCTTTCATGGCAGCAGAAGAAGAGGTTCGCTTATGATGCTAGACAATACTTTTGGGATGATCCATTTGTTTTCAAGGAATGTGTAGACGGTCTTATCCGGAGATGTGTGCCTCAATGGGAGGTCAAGGATATCCTAGAAGCTTGCCACTCTTCTGCCTACGGTGGTCACCATGGTCCGTCTTGGACTGTGGCTTAGGTACTCCAATCTGGTTTCTATTGTCCTACTTTGCATGCAGATAGTCGTAATTTTGTTCTTTGAGTGTGATGCCTCAAAAGATCGGAAATATTTCAAAGAGACATGAGATGCCGCAGGTAGGTATTCTAGAGGTTGATATTTTCGATGTCTGGGGCATTGACTATCAAGGACCTTTTCCAAGTAGCAAAGGTAATATATATATATCCTGGTAGCTGTAGATTATGTTTCTAAGTGGGTGGAAGTTGTTGCTACCCCTCATTGCGACGCAAAAGCCGTAATTAAATTGTTTAAAAAGATAATTTTCCCTCGTTTTGGTGTCCCTAGGGTTGTCATTAGAGATGGAGGTATGCATTTTAAGGAAAAACAACTTTGTGCTATGTTGTCTAACTACGGTGTTAACATCGTAGAGGTTTGGGGTATCATCCCCAAACTAGTGGTCAAGTCTAGATTTCTAACCGGGAATTGAAACAAATGTTAGCTAAAGTTGTGTTTAAATCATGGAAAGATTGGAGTCTTAAATTGGATGATGTCTTATGGGCTTATAGAACTGCGTTTAAAACGCCAATCGGGATATCTCCGTTCCGATTAATTTATGGTAAAACATGTCATTTGCCTGTTGAATTAGAGCGTAAATCTTGGTGAGCAATTTGTGATTTGAATTTAGATCCTAACCTCTCTCGTGAGAAACGTATGGCACAGTTAAATGAGTTGGAGGAATTTAGGCTGCTGGCCTATGATAATGCTAGGATCTACAAGGAGAAGACGAAGCGCTGGCACGACATGAGGATTATCAAGCGTGATACGTGCATATTGTATAGTCTTTTTAGCCTATTTCAGCACGTATTTCTATGCATTTTTTGTACTATTTATATAGTATTATGCCCCGAATTGGCTACTTTGTTTCGTTTTGTCCATTATATAGAAATGAACGCAAAAGTAGTGGAATCGTACCCTTTTTTGTCCTTTTTGCACGCATTCAGAGGAGACGGGATTTTCCTGAGTGAGATACTGCATTGGGAAGCGTGAAGGCACGGATTACGAGGCAGTCGGGCGTGGATATGAGCTGAATGGAAGACAGAAGACTCGATCGTGTAGTTTTACCACTCGATCGAGTGGTTTTCATGGTCCCAGTTGGTCGATCGAGTGCTTTTCTACACGATCCAGAAGTGCTATAAAGAGGTGTTACTTGATTGAGTGATTATTCTACTCGACCGAGTAGATTATGCTGAGTTTTGCTCGATCGAGTGGTTTTATTCCACTCGATCGAGTGGTTTCTTTTTTCATGGGCTTTACTTAGCCCGTGAGTTGTTTTATTTCGATAAACTTGGATATTTTCCTATTTAAGCATGCATTAGCTAGGTCATTAACATCTACTCATTACTTAGCTTTTATCTAATTTTCCACTATCAAGTTTATCTTTCATTCAAGACTGCGTACTGCTTTCTCTTTCACTGTAACTTTACTTTGGGATTTATTTCGCTCGGATTTGATTGTTCTTTACGCCGGATTCGCACGATTGTAATCTCTTCCTCTTCTCTTAATAATAATCAATCTTTGTTTGCTTTAATCTTTTGTTTCACTTCGTTTATTCCTTTGCCCTAATTTACTTTTTATGCATTTTAATCATCGTTTTAATATGTTGAATGCTGGTTATTTATCTGCTGTTAGTTTTGATAGTATTAATAGCAATATGAGTAGCTAAACTTCTTTCATGTTGGGATTAGGGGATCTACGGTTGAAATGTGACGATGTAGTAAATAAGTTAGATGAATTAATTGTGAGATTCTGTCACCATAGCAATTTATTTGTATTTTACCGACTTAGTTAAGTGCACGCTTCTGAGTCACCCTTTTAATCTTGCTAAAATTAATCCTAGATCGAAAGATTGGACTAAATAGGCCTGCTATGAACATCAGACTACCCGGACGAGGATGAAAGTTAAGTTAGTGGTAATTTAGGATAGAAAGTGGACCGAAAGGACCTTTCCATATCCGTCTCGCATTAATCTGTCTAAGTTGTTTACAGTTGAGTCACTGGACTACCGTAGTGAACCGAATTCCTGACATGACCTCTCTCTATTTGATAGTTTAAATCTATTTTCGTGCTTTTACTGCTCTTTTCTCTACTTCTATTTCTTTAAACCTTTAGTTTAGAAAACAATTCAAACAACCCCCCCCCCCCCCTCCATTTGTGACCAAAAAGACGGACTTCTACAGATATATTGCCTCCCTGAGGAGATCGACCTGACTTCCCTAGCTATATAGTTAGTTTAGTTAGTTTATTTTTGATAGGTGTACGACAGACGTATCAAAGCGTGAGTTCAATGTCGGTGATAAGGTACTCCTTTTTAATGCTCGTATCCATTTATTTCCTGGTAAGCTGAAATCCAGGTGGAGTGGCCCTTATACGGTCACAGCGGTGACAAAATTCGGATCAGTTGAATTGGAGACCTCCTCTGGAGACCGATTCAAAGTGAATGGTCAATACGTGAAACACTATCACGGTGTAGACGAATTTGTGGGCAGGTCGAAGTACTATACTTTGACCCACTTTTAGAAGCTACAAATTGAGGTAAGACGGTCGTGCAGGACCTCTTAAATCAGCGCTAACCGGGAGGCAACCCGGCTTGTAATTTTCTTGTGTAATTAGGAACTTTACCATTTTTTTAGCTTACATCTCATTAGGAGCTTCAGATTTATTTTTGTTTAGTTAGCGATTACTGTTATGGGAAGACGTGCGCCTTTGTTAGTGTTTTCAGGTAATTATTTTATGCAAAGTGCGTAGAGTGATATGCTAGATGATTGCGAAAGAAAGGCAGAAGTTTAAAGTTGAAAGGGAATTTTTAGCGTATGTGACTATTGCCATTATCCTTAGTCGATCAACCAAGTGCATAAGTCGATCGACTGATGATTATATCATACCAACAATCAGGAACTGTTCCAGGAGAAAGACCAGTTGATCGACCATACTGGGAAGTCGATCGACTAAGGCGTGAACAGTGCAGCGCCTAATTCTTATTAAGAGAGAGGCTTGGTCGATCAACTGCATCACTTAGTCGATCGACCGCGACGCGACATCAGTGTTTTAACAGGGAGTTTTTATTCTAATTTCTTTCCTTCATTCCTTAATTCATTCATTAACAACAAAGAAAAAGAAAGAAAAATAAAATAAAACCCCTTTTAACCTTTCTTCACCTCGCGATTTCCTTCTCTTCACTTCAATTTCGTTTTTTCTTCCTCAAATTCATAGGGTTTCATCATAAGGTATATAATTAATCGTCTTTCACTCCTTTACTTAGACTTTGCTTCCCTATTAAAGACCCAATTCGAAGAATTTTCTAACCCTAATTTCGAAAAAATCGATTTAGGGGTATTATTACAGTCGAATATTAGCTTATTTGGAGTTTATTACCTTCGTTCTATAATTTTCAAGTCTATTTAGCAAATTTGAGGAGTTAATTTCGTTTTCCCCAATTCTTATAAACCCTAATTCGTATGTTGCTTTCAGTTTGATTTTTAGGGTTTACGTGTCTCAGTGTTCGGGTTTGGGGAAATCTAATTGTACTTGCTAAGTTTTGTAGGAAGCATATGCATATACCCTCCCCTTCACAGAGAGCTAAATTTCTTACTTTGGTCGAACGATGTTCAGTTCAAGCAACCCGTTTTCTGCATAAACCGACTTTAGAAAATCTAGGGTGTCTCGACTCCGCTGTTTCCCTGCTAAATGGGACAGGGATGTCTGGCTTGGTGGACATCGCTGAGTTCACATACCGTATTTTGACTCTTGAGTTTTTCTCTTCCTTTGTTTTCGACCAAACTTCTTTTGAAACTGATAAAAATAGCTCATGTGTCTCTTTTAAGCTGTTTAATGTCACTTATTCCTTGAGGCTAGCTGAGTTTTCTAGTTTTTTGGGTCTGTGTTTCGAGCGTAACACCTCGGAGTCGTCTGATTAACATAGGGTTATGTGGTCGTGCATATCCGACCTGGACGGCCCTAAGAGGAAGGGCACTTCAGTCCATTTACCCCCTTTTCGTTACTGCTTCCGGCTGGTGGGCAACACCATCTTTGGCCGGAAAGAGTCAAATAACATAAAGACAATTGAATTGTCTATTTTGGTAGGTTACCTGAACATCGAGAGTCGGGTAGCCCGCATTTATAACATTGCTTATTTGACTGCCTCTCAGTTTAACACTATAAGTGAGGGCACCTCTCTGACTACTATAGTCTGCGGTGGGCTAGTGACTCGTATAGCCCACCGTCTTATTCTTGTCTTTCCTCAAGAGGAGGCTCCTCTCGACCCTCTTGCACGCTTCATGGACTTTGACTACATCAAGTCCGTGAAGTTGGTCGATACTCGGGGTCGGTGGAAGACCGATTCTTTCATTTCCAACCCCATTCCTATCCTTGCCCTTCCTCCTATTTTACCCCTTACTACTATTGAGGGGGAGACTCGACCGCCCTTGCCTAGCTATAAGCTCTCTATTAGGGCAGGTTCCTCTCATGTTTCCGCACAGAGGGGAGCTCATACCTCCCATGATGCTAGGGAGGTGGGACAGTCCTCTGAGGCTGGCCTGTCTTCTTCTCGAGCTCCTCCCTCCTCTATTTCCGCTCCTGAGTCGGGTTTCCCGGCTACATTTTGACCCCCTACACCTATTATTATCCCTGCGGTAATGAACCAAAGGGCAGTCTCACGCGTGTTGGTCGAGTTGTGCAGGAGTTTCGATCAGCATAAGTTGGAGATGGCGCTCGCCATGTATCCTGTTTATGAGGATTATGCACGGACAGGGATGCTCCCACGGGGTCCCTGGACCCACCCGTCCTACTTTGTTCCCCCGGAGGGCGGATATCTTCCGCCTGTTATGACGTCTACTCCCACTACTGCTGCTACTACTACTGGGGCAGAGGAGTAGGATGACTCGGGATCCGACGAGGAGGATGCGGATAGCGATCCCGAGTATGACGGTGGAGATTAGACTCATTACGACCTCCTCCATTTTTGGCTGGTTTGGGGAGGTCTTCTATTGTGAGTTTCCGATCCCTTTTAGTTAGTTTCCTTTTTTCTTTTTTTTATATTCTTCCCAATATTGCGGTTGCTGCTGTTGAGTTAGCTGCTGAGCACAATGAGGGCATTGTGCGTTTTGGTTTGGGGAGGGTATATGCATATGCTTGTCACATTTGCATTGTTTTACTCGCATTTTTAGGTCATGTTTATTGCATTTCCGCATGCATTTGCATTTCTCTTAAAAAAAACAAAAAAATACAAAAACAAAAAAAAAATACAAAAATATCACGTTTACTTTTGCATGTAGGTCGAGTCAGAATGGATGGATTTCAATGATAAAATTGTTTTACGTATTGTCTCATTGCCCTTCCTTGCACTTTTAATGTCGTTGAGTATGTCACTTGCATTGTCTACGAGTTTTTGTTGGAATTTTACTAAACGAATAGACTTGACTCAATATTGGCAAACTACTTAAAATTTCTAAGGTTAGAGGTTATTTAAACTGGTGTCATTTATGACCGATTTCATGTAGGAATGAGAGTAGTTACTCCTCGTAAGGCATGTCACATAAATTTGCATAAACATGATTTTTATCTGCTTAATACCTGTATGCATTCGGTTTTGCGGTTTGCTGACACATGTGGAAGAGGTTCCCTTTATTTCATTTTGCCTATAAGCCCCACAAAAGCCAAATTTGCTTTTTTTGTCCCTTAAACTACATTCCAAATTTAGCCTACCCTAACCGAGCTAGTAAAGGTAGTTATTCGGGAATATTATTTTGCGATTTGGTTTTTATTGTCTCGTGTGAGAAATGCATCAGTTTTGGGTGATATGTTGGAAAATGAAGGGAAACTTTGAATTGAAAATAAGAAAAGAAAAAAAAAGAGAAACCGAATCAAGCGAGGAGGGTTCGGGTCAAAGAGTCGATCGATCGATCGCATCACATAGTCGATCGACTGCCACATCAGGTTTTGAAAAAAAAAAGAGGCAGAAAAAAGAAAAAGAAAGAAAAGGAAAAAATCACATGATTGGAATAATTTTTGGATGTTGATTTTTATTCCCATGTTGCTATTCATATTATTTGGGGAATTATTATTATTTTGGGAGATTGTGAGATTTGTGCTTTTAGTAGCACCGTTTTGATTTTCTCTCGAGTACGAATTTGGGAAGTATTCAGAAATTTGGTGTTTAGAAGTTGCTTGCTCGGTTTTATCTCCTCTTATTCAAATTTATTTTAGCCCCTTCTTACCCGTAGCCTCACAATCCCAAATCGCCTCGGCATGTGTCATGGTCATTAAATGGTTGGAATGCATATGTACGGTTGTAGAGATTTTATTCATGTTAGACTGCAGGCATGTTTTTATGGGTCGTAGTTAGGTGAGAGACTTATTTCAATCATTCTTATATCTTGCACAATTAAATTCTCATCCTATTCTTAAATTTGAGTGAATGAGCGACCCGTGAGAGTCCGATATATACGAGTCTTGCAAGGTCGAAAGTTTGGTAAATTCTTGAACATGTTCAACTCGTTTGGGCTTGACAAAATGCTTTGATATTATTTGTTGCACTAAATTGGTTGGGCATGATAATACGTTCTTGTTTTGAGAAAGAAATCTGTTCCAATAGGTGTTTAGATTGAGTCGTAGTGCTTGCTTGGGGACAAGCAAGGTTTGGTTTGGGGAGATTTGATACGGGCATATTCTATACACTTTTCATTGGGTTTTGGCACGTATTTCTACGCGTAAATATTAGCATTCGGCTAATTTTCTTCCCGAAATAGGCTACTTTGGGTTTTCTATGTGTCAATTGCAGGATTGACCGTATGTGAGTTAAATCGAGCCTTTATTCGTCCCCTGGAAGCATATCTTGGAAACTACGGGATTTGGAGCTCAGAAATCGTCAACCTCGAAGTGCGTGAAGAGTTTAAAGTGGAATTATGAGATCATTGCTGAGTATATGGTTGATCGACCAGTGTTGCCATTCGATCGACCGAGGTAGACTCCCCAGAATTGGTCAGAGCCCAGTATAGTACATGCCAGTCGATCCACCACAGGAGGTAGTCGATCGACCGCGTCGCGACTTCAGAAGCCTTTTATTCCGTGATTTATGTTTGGGCTTCTTTTGTAAATTAACTTATCTTTCGACTCCTTTGGAGGATATTAGGAAAAAAACGGTAGACAATCAGTAGGTTACATTATTACGATTCACATCAGTTTGTAGAGGAAGTTTTTAGGAACGCGAAACGGAGGCTACGGATTACGATCAATTCTTTGTTAATCGAATTCTTTTGTAAGATTTAATTCAATTTCAATCTTCTCATATTCTTGTTTATTTATTTCTAGTTTCTTCCAATTTATATTTAAGCAATTCAATTTTATTCCTTAGTTTTTAATTCTAATTCAATCATGTCAATTTTATTCCGTATCTTTAATTTTGCAATTGTCATATTCTTAATCATGCGTAGCTAAATTCCTATGCTAGGAATTAGGGAATCCATGGCGTCATGAGTTGCTATTATTAAGTTTAGGTTGAACCCGTACCGGATTTATTTACTTTTGTAAGAATTTACCTCTTTGCTAGATTGAGAGATTAGCGGAGTTAGATTTCTTACAAGTAATTGGAAAGACTAGTGGAGCGAAAGCAATCTAGTTTTATTCTAGGGTGAAAGAAGACCGAGAGGCGTAATTCGAATAGAGACTTAGAGCACCTATTTGACATCCTGAGACGGTATTGGACAGACCTTGACTTTACTTGACTGACCCTTAGGCCATGGTGAACCGAAGTTCTTAGCTGCTTTTTAATATCTATTTTAAACTTCATTTAAATTTCAGTAATTAGTTAGAATCAACGAACCAAACCCCCCCCCCCCCCCCCCCCAATAATTGTTACTTCAAGAGATTAAAAATAGCAAATAGAATTGATCTTGTCTCTCTGTGGTTCGACCCTTACTATCACTAGCTATAGTTTTAGTTTGGTTTATAAATTTAACTTTGATACAAAACGACGGTATCAAATTTTGGTATATGCATATGGAGAGGTACACAAGGTATCAAATGCGTGTATTAGTCTGGCTAAACTAAATTCTAATCTATGAATTTGAATTAATTTGAACTAATGTAAACCTAGATCTATAACTATCCTAATGTCCTCTCTCTGATGCAAGAGACCCCTCTTAAAACTGATGAATGATGTTACGTTTTATAGAGAAGTCACGTAACTTATTCCTAAACCTAACTACAGCGGGCTTCGGAATTCCAATATTTTAATTGCACGTCAGTCTCGTGGTGCGGTCGATCGACCAAAGGTGCTGTACAGTAATGCATTCTGACGAATTCTGCAACGCGCATCGATCTTAAAACAACTGCCGTTTCTTCGTTACTTGGGCAAATCAGGTGTTCTACGCGGCGTTGGAAAGCTAAGAAAATAAGATTTCACCTCCAATTGGAATCACTCGATTATTAGGCCTAGAACTAGATATATAGACATTTTAAGCAGTCTACAGTAATGTGAACCGATTCTTTGCTTGTTTAAGCTTTGCAATTTGTACGCAACCATGCTTTTCCTATCTTTAGACCTTGAAACGCATCCTAAACTTCAACTCCGAGTCAAATCATCATGTCCTTACTAATCTTAGCTCTTGGGGTCAATATTTGGTCAATTATCTACTCATTTCCGCAATAATCTGCAATATTACATAAAAACACGAGAGTAGACGGAAATAGGGAATATAGTAGTGTAAACAACATAATAAGGCTCTGAAATGCGTGTAAAATAGGGTGTAAAACATAATATTATGGTCACGCATCAAACTTACCTAAACCAAACCCTTGCTTGTCCCCACGCAAGAACTAGACTCGATCTTAGGACCTAATGGAACGTGTTCATTCTTAGAGCGAAATGCAAACTGTAAAGCCTGAACCAGTTTAATGCAACAATTGACAATCAACTAGCAATATGAATCATGAAAACGAGTTATGAAGTCGCTAAAACTGCCGAACCGTTGACCGTAGAGACTTATCAAATTGGACTCTCACGGGTCGCTCAAATCACAGAAATAAGCATAAGTGAATATATGTAAAAGATAGAAAGAAGTAATTTTGTAATGACTCTCACCTAACTACGACCTATAAGAACATGCCTGCAGTCCAATATGAAAATGATCTCTACAACCGTACATATGCATTCCAACCATTAAACACCATGACACATGCCGAGGTAAATTTGGATATGTGAGGCTATGGGTAAAAAGGGGCTAAAATGAATTTCGATAAAGGAGTTAAAGCCAAGCTAGTAACTACTAAAAACCAAACTATTAAATATTCCAACTTCTACTCAAGATTTCAATCGAAACGGTGCTAAATATCAAGCACTAATCTCACAATTCCACAATATATTAATTCCCCAAATGATATTAATCGCAACATGGGAAAATAAAATCACCAACTAATGAAGATTCAATCATGTGATTTTTTCTTTTCTTTCGCTACTGCAGCAAGTAGTCGATCGACCAAGTGGGACGGTCGATCGACTGATCTTTTTCTTTTCTTTCGAATTCCTGTTTCTGTTTTTTTTCTTTTCTTTCCCTTAAACATTTCACCAACATATTCTCAACACAAGACAAAAAAAACCAAAATGCAATAAAATATTTCCGAACGACTACCAATACTAGCTCAGCAAGGGTAGGCTAAATATGGAATGTAGCTTATGGGACAAAAAAAGGCAAATTTGGCTTTTGTGAGGCTTATGGGTAAAATGAATAAAGGGGAACCTCTTCCACATGTGTCAACTGACCACAAACCCGAATGCATACAGGTATTAAGCAGATTAAGTTCGTATTTATGCATATTTATGTAACATGCCTTATAAGGAGTACTACTCACAATCCTAGATGAACTGGTCATGGATTACACCAGTTAAAAGGCTCTAAAACTCGGAATATAATGTAGTTTGCCAAAAGTCTAAGTCAAGTTTCAAATTCAGAAAATAATTTAACAAAAACTCGTAGGTATGCATATGTGATTCTACTAATAATATGTCAATTAAGCATGGCTTAGGCATAAACTGCTGAAAATGCAATGTCATCATTGAAATACTACCGTTCCGACTCGACCTACATGCTAAAATAAACGTGAATTTTTTTGAATTTTTGGGATTATTTCAATTTTATTGAATTTTGATTTTTTTATATATAGGAAATAAATACAATGCAAGCAGAAATGCAATAAACGTGTAACTGAAATGCAATAAAAACAATACAAATGCGACGCAAAACCCTTCCCAAACCAAATCACACAATGTCCCCATTGTGCAAATTCATATAAAAGAAACAAAAGGGAAATGAGATTTTTGCGATAAATAACTAAATAAGACATGAAAAGGAACTCGGAAACTCACAAGATTTTAAGCGCAAAAGGAAACCTCCCCAAACCAGCGTGAGCTAGGAGGTTTTAGTAGCCAGCAGTGCTACCATAAGGTACACCCTTTCGTGCTCCGCAAAACAACCAAACACAGCAGGGGAATGATCGCGAAACAGGTACAACAGCAATAGTGGTCGATCGACCGTTGGTACTGGTCGATCGACTGACATACTTAACGAAACAGTACTTTCTTCGAATTAACACAATAAATTGAGTTAACTTGGTCGAAACCTGCAAATTGCACATAAATACAGCGCCCAAAATTGCGCTAAACCCAAATGCAAAGTCTATAGAGTTGTAAAACAAAGCTTATTCACAAGATAACAAGAATCACACTCCCGGTTGCCTCCCGGCTAACGCTGGTTTCAGTCATGCCCCGCTCGACCTCTTTTTCTTCAGCCAACTACTCTAATTGATGTTGGAGCTTGTGTCCTACACAATTAGTGTGATAACGTATATAAATCTCTTATAGGTTCACAAGGGTATACTTAGTATTTTATCAGTTGATTAACGTTTACTTAATAACGGTTGGCTTGCTAGAAGTTTGAGGTTATTATCATACTGATGGCGGTGATCAAATGGTCCCTAAAAGTCACATCTAAAGGATGTGTTTAAGAGATGTGATTGTATGAAAATATAATCACATTGATCCCTTATATGACTAAAAGGTTAGTCCATGTATTTGACTAAACAGTTAGTCAATATGATAATGAGACGATTATTTAATTCAATTAAATAATATTAGATGAGACGGATTACCTGTTAATTCGTAAAATTGAATATAAACTGTTGCTGACCGTAAACTCAAGTACTTAACTGAGCCAATACCGCCAAACCCAGGCCCTAATTCAAGAGCTAATGAGTCAATTGCTACTAATGACTTCGTTATGGAAACGGGTACGATAAAGAACGTACTCATTTTTAGAATGGAAGCCAATTTGCAAAGACGCTTCATTGCCTAAGGTGCAAACAAGATTTTCACCACGCTCACTAATGATTTCTCAAAAGCACCGAGAATCGTTACTTATGAGCATACCTATCGCTTCTTTGATGCGAAACTCCAGAAGGGCCAACCGGTTATCCCATACATTCTTAAGATGATTGAGAATGTCGAGAAACTAGAGGCACTTGATTGCAAAATCAGTGAGAGCATAGTCATTGACCGTATGCTTCATTCACTTCATGATGGTTTTGCCCTCTTTAGGGCAAATTACTACATGAATGACATGAAGAAAAGTCCTCATGAGCTACACTCACTTGTCGTACAGACCGAGAAGGATATGAAATTGAGTGGGAGCATGAAGCAAGATGTTCTCATGATTTCCAACAAGAATAAGGGTAAGGGCAAAGCTCACGGCGACCTAACTGTAGGAAAACCAAAGTTTAAAAAGTCAGGAAATGGTAAGAGTGGGCCTTGTGAGACTAGTGGCTCACAAGGCAAGGGAAAGAGCAAAGACGGTAACGTTTAATGCCACCATTGTCACAAGACTGGACATTGGAGGAGGAACTGTCCCGTGTACAGTGAGGACATAAAAGTAGGCCACATCACTCCTGTTGGTATGTCATCTTATATTTATTTGATTGAGATTAACCATGGAAGTTTCGGAACTTGGGTACTTGATACTGGTTTTGGTTCTAATCTGTGTAATCATTTGCAGGGCCTAAAAAACATCACACCTCTCGCAAAGGGTGATGTGGACCAGCGAGTCGGGAATGGAGCACGGGTTGCTGCAGTCTCAATGGGAACATATGTAATCCAGCTCCCTAGTGGTTTTGAGTTATATTTATATAACTGTTACTATGTACCCAGTTTGTCTAAGAATATTATTTCTGTTTCTGTACTTGATAAAGACGGTTTTTCATTTTCAATAAAGGATAATAGCTGTATTTTCTCTTTTAATGAAATGGTTTATGGCTAAGCAGTTTCCATGAATGGAATTTACATATTAGATCAAACCACAAACATATTACATATGAATAATAAGAAATTAAAGGTTGGTGACAAAGATCAAACTTATCTATGGTATTGTCGAATGGGACACATAATGAAAAACGTGTAAAGAAACTCATCAAGAATGGGACTATTCCCGCATTCGATTTTTCTACATTTGGCACGTGTGAATCATGTCTTATCGGCAAAATGACTCGAATTTCCTTCAAAGGTGTTGGAATGCGCGCTAGTGACCTATTAGGACTCATACATAGTGATGTATGTGGACCTATGTCAATTACCGCAAGAGACGGCTATAGATATTTTATCACTTTCACGGACGATTTGAGTAGATACGGATATGTCTACTTAATGAAGCATAAAAGTGATTCTTTTGAAAAATTCAAAGAATACCAGAATAAGGTTGAGAACCAAATGGGTAGAAAGGTTAAAGCACTCCATTCAGATCGGGGTGGCGAATATCTTTCAAATGAGTTTGATCAACACCTTAAAGACTGTGGTATAGTTTTACAGTTAACTCCACCTGGAACACCTCAATTAAATGGTGTGTCCGAACAGAGAAATCGAACACTACTTGATATGGATCGATCCATGATGAGTCACACGGTAGTGCCTGATTAATTATGGGGCTTTGCTCTTTTGTCAGCTGCTCTTATTCTTTACCGAAGTCCGTCTAAAGCTGTCGATAAGACTCCATATGAAATGTGGAAGGGAACGGTCCCTAACTTGTCCTTTATTCGGGTTTAGAGCTGCGAGCCTTATGTCAAGTGGAGACACGAGGATAAGCTCGGCCTGCGATCGGTCAAGACATACTTTATTGGTTACCCAAAAGGAATGTTTGGTCATTACTTATATTCGCCTACCGAACATCGAGTTTTTGTTGCGGCTAGTGCAAAGTAATATAACCTTCGAGCTGTCGGAGATTCAAGAACCAACAACCGAGGAACAGATGGAGGAAGTTGTTCCTTCAACTGATGATACGGTTAATATCCTCAGGAACCTAGGAGGTCGGGTAGAGTCTCTAATCCTCCAGACAGATACATTCGTATGGTCGAGGAAAATGACATTTTACTCCTAAAGAGTAATGAACCCGCTACCTATAAAGGTGCCATGGCCTGTTCCGACTCAAAGCTATGGCTTGAAGCCATGCAATCCGAGATGGACTCCATGTATGAGAATGACGTATGGGATCTTGTTGATTTACCTAATAAGGTACGACCTGTACATTGCAAATGGCTTTACAAAATAAAGCATTCTGTAGAAGGGCAACCAGATACCTATAAGGCATGACTAGTGGCAAAAGGTTTCACTCAAGTGCACGGATTGCATTATGATGAAATTTTTGCACCCGTAGTTATGCTGTGTTCCATTCGGATAATCTTAGCGATTGCCGCTTTTCATGACTATGAAATTTGGCAAATGGATGTGAAAATCGCCTTCTTAAAAGGTTATTTGGAGGAGGAGTTGTACATGGTGCAACCCGAAGGTTTCATAGATCCTGAAAATCCTAAGAAAGTGTGCAAGCTTAAGCGTTCAATTTATGGACTTAAGCAAGCTTCTCAGAGTTGGAATCATCGTTTCGACCAGGTGATAAAAGAGTATGGTTTCACTCGATCGGTCGAGGAACCATGCTTATACATCAAGTCGAGTGGGAGCAAGATTATTTTCTTGATATTGTATGTTGATGACATACTCTTGATTGGGAATGACATTCCTCTCTTATCTTTGGTAAAAAGATGGTTGAAGAACCATTTCCAGATGAAAGATCTAGGTGAGGCACAATGCATATTGGGAATCCGTATCTATCGAGATAGATCACGACGGATGTATTTACTAAGTCAGGAGTCTTATTTAGATAAGATTCTTGAAAGGTTCAGCATGACCAACTCCAAGAAGGGGAACCTTCCAATAACGTCTGGGATGCATTTGAGCAAGTCTCAGTCACCCACGACACCTGAAGGGGTTGAACGCATGAGTCGTGTTACTTATGCATCTACAATAGGATCAATCATGTATGCCATGATATGCACCCATTCAGACGTGGCATATGCATTGAGTATGACGAGTCGGTACCAAGGCAATCCAAGTGAAACACACTGGATAGCTGTTAAAAACATCCTCAAGTGCCTACGGAGGACTAAGGATTGGGTATTGACTTATGGAGGAGATATTATGCTTTGTACAATCGGTTATGCAGATGCTAGCTTCCAAACAGACCGAGATGATTCGAAATCTCGGTCTGGATTCGTCTTTACTCTTAATGGTTCTGCGGTCAGCTGGAAGAGTTCCAAACAGGATGTTGTAGCAGATTCTACTACTGAATCCAAGTACTATGCCGCTTCAGAAGCAGCAAAGGAAGCTATATGTATGCGTCAATTCTTACAAGGACTATCCGTAGTTCCTAGTTCGAATGACCCAATCACTATCTATTGTGACAATAGAGGTGCCATCTTCCAGGCTAAGGAGCCTAAGTCTAGCAACAAGTCTAGACATGTACATCGGAAGGCTCACCTGATCCGTGATTACGTGGAGCAAGAGGAGATAGTGATTGACAAGATAGCTTCGGATGGCAACATCGCGGATACTCTCACTAAACCATTGTCACATGATAAACATGAAGGGCACGTTATTTCCATGGGAATTAAACGTGTTCCTGAGTTGTATTAGTTGATTATGGATTCGATACATTATCCTTTTCATATGATATTTATAACTTCATCGTTTTATTTCATATTTTGTTTTTCATGTGGATTATACGACAACATTGAACGCCACAAAGTGAACTGAATTACATTATATTTGTTTTGGTCCGTAATCGCCTACATGAGCTGATAACTCTGGCTATTATTTTGTGAAGTTGATTGATGGTGGGTTCAACGAGCCATAAGTCAAACAGTTGGCTGATTGATCACAGATGCGAGTTATAACGATACCTCGTAGGACAAATTGTGACAACGTAATGGAGTCCTAAATGTTTAAAAACATTCGGTGCCAGGTCGTGGATTGGACGTCCATTGTGTTCCTAGAGTCGATTCTTTTGACTATCGAATGTCTCTTGAGATTAAGGCAGTTTTTGGGTGACTTTTGTTTCTTTCTCATGGTCGACCGTAACTGGAGGCTATTCAGATTTTCACTGGGTTATTTCATACTGTACTTATATCTGCAGGATTCGAGTTGAAAAAAATATCCAACCTTTATCAGGTTTAGTTATTTCTCAAGGCCACTCGAGGAGTTGTAACTGAAATGAATGGCCATGCTCGAATGATGATTCGTTTATCAGTTAAGTTACTCTCTAGTCGGGAAAACCACTCTTGATATTGATCACTTGTAAAATACGACCTTTGTGAATACGGATTTTGCAAATTGTTTTACATTGAGTGGGTGAAATTTTAGGATATGAGAATCGGTTATCGCACATACACTTGTGAGGACAAGTAGGAGTTTATTGGAGCTTGTGTCCTCCACAGTTAGTGTGATAACGTATATAAATCTCTTATAGGTTCACAAGGGTATACTTAGTATTTTATCAGTTGATTAACGTTTACTTAATAACGGTTGGCTTGCTAGAAGTTTGACGTTATTATCATACTTATTGCGGTGATCAACTGGTCCCTATAAGTCACACCTAAAGGATGTGTTTGAGAGATGTGATTGTATGAAAATATAATCACATTGATGCCTTATATGACTAAAAGGTTAGTCCATGTATTTGACTAAACAGTTGTCAATGTGATGATGAGACGATTATTTAATTCAATTAAATAATATTAGATGAGACAAATTAGCTGTTAATTCGTAAAATTGAATATAAACTGTTATATTTAATTAATGTATATAATGTTAGCTTAAACGAATTAAGATGTTAATTCGTAATTAAACGTAACTAGTTATATTTAATTAGCAAATTATAAATATGCGATATTTATAGTTAATGTATATATTATACAAAATTATCATTATAAATGTTGACAGATCGGTATTAATAAATCGACTACAAACTGTTGTATGTAGACTTATTAATACATGACGACATAAATGATAATTGATAATTATATACACATTTTTATACATTAGGATAACTACCAAAAATAAGAAGAGTCCTCTCCTTATTTTGGGTTGGTTACTCGGTCAAAGTTTGTAAAAAGAAGAAAATAAATATCTTCCCATTTTACTCCCTCTTGGACGGTTTTAAAGAGAGAAAAGGGAGATCATTTCTCCTAATTATTTTTGACCTAATTTTCTCTCATCACATCACACATAAACCCTAAAAATTCACAAAAATTGGGGATCTCATTCTAGCAAATTGAGAGGAATCTCTCAAAACATTTTGGGTGCAACGATTTGGAAAATATCGATTTCGATATTGTTCTTAGGCCATTTTGCTAGGACCAAAGGTTAATTCTAATCTACTGCTTTTATTTATGTAAATTCGTTTATGACTAGTTTTATTCATAATTATAATTTCGTTATAATCCGAATTTTAGAGAAAGTATTCCGATATTTCCTAGAATCGAGCCCAATCAAAACAGCTCAAAGCTCGCAGCAACCTATCAAACTTCTTCGCATCTGCTACACAAAATTGTAAGTAGCACCATAAGACAACAATAGCATAGGAAAGTAAAATATAATAACATTTAAGCCTAACAAATTTCCTATGACAGCTCCTAAAATCATTCACAAAATTATTCCTCCCTTCAGCTAAGGGCGTAATATAGAAACTCAAATTAACCGCAGGTGGTAAATAAAGGAGCTCTGTAGCATTTGACTAAATAATAACGCGAGTAGAATCCAGATGCTCAGACGGGTAAGAACTGTGAGGTGGAGGAATCTGGCCGGCTAAAGGAGAAGGTGGATAATCATCCTAGATGCAAGGGGTTGTAAAGTCAAATGGGTCAATCGGGTCCTCTATAATAGGCTCATCTACATTATCATAATTATCTCATATGACCTCAAGACTATCAAAATTTTCCTCCCCACTCTCCTTATCGTTAGACTCGTCAATTTGGAGGTTCTGAAAGAGATCCTTCCAATCGTCCTCACTATCAGTGCAAGAATCATAAAGGGGTTCTAAACTATCCTCATAAAAAGGTCTCCTCTATGTATCCATCAGCATTTTCTAAAACGGTTTCTAAAGTCTCACCCACCCCCTCATCTGAGTCAACATGAAGAGAAAAGTTGGGTTTAAGAGATTCAGCAGCAAACCAATCAAAGAATTCTAATACCTAATTTACGGGGATTCCTTCGAAATCAAACTTACCAATAGATTCTAGGTATGCTCGCGTAGAGTCATTCATACCCCGGAAGAGAGTCCAGCACATTTGGAGTTCAGAAAATGCATCTCGTCAGGGCTTGAGCCACTCCGAAAGTCTGGCTAAATAAGCACAAAAAATTTCGTTCTCTTCCTGCGAAAAGAGAAGAACGAAAAACATAAGAACGGTCTCAAGGAACCAAAGTTCCTTGAGACAAGAAATAAACTAAATAAAAACAGATAAAACTACGCTGCCCCCCCAACGGCACCAAAATTTGATACCATCGTTTAGTAACAAAAATAAAATTTATAAACCTATTTGCTACTAAGAGAAGTTAGCGGTAAGCAGGGTCGATCCACAGGGAGACATTATGAGATTCATCTGTTTATATTTAGTCTAAAGGAAAAGGGGGGTTTTGATTTTAATAATAACTAACTAAATGCGAATAAAATAAAAGCTACAACTAAAGCAATTAAATAAAAAGGTGTAGACAATAATAAAAGGGAAGCTAAGACGATCGGTTCACTGCAGCTACGACGGCGGTATCCTAAGTAAGTCTGATATAATCATGCAAGATGGGCAAATAAGTAGTCCTCTCGGTCCAACTTAACAAGTAGAATCTTTCGATCTAGCTACGGGTCCCTAAGTATCACTAGTACTGACTCTCGCCCTGAAAACTGAATCTTAAAAGCCTAAATTTTACCTATCTTTCGATCTCAGTATAATTTAGTCGTTCAATTGGTAGTCTACTGTCCCCCCCTATCTCTCGATCTATTGGATCGGTCAATTCCTAAGCATTTAACAAATATCCTCTCGGTCTTTCATTAAATATTGCAATTAAAACAATTGAACAGTGCTGAACTTACGTGATACAGTTGATCGACCATCTAAGCCTGTCGATCGACCAACGGGCTCAGTCGATCGACTATTGACATCAGTCGGTCGACCAAGACCCGAATCAGGTCTACCTATTCTACGTTGTCTACGTTGCAGATCCCCTCACATCTTAGTAGGGGTGGATTAGCTATGCATAGTAAAACTAATAACGACTACGAAATTACTAATAACGGTAAAAAAAAAAGCATGATTGTAACGATTGAACAATAAAATTGAAATAATGAAAACTAGGGCTTTGGAATCTAACTACTAATTATAAACTACTGCAAGAATTGAAGTAAACTTTAAATAAGAATAGAAATTACCGAAATAGAAAGAGGGCAGGAAGAATCCGATTGCAAGAACTTTTATTGCGAATTAAACTAAATTGAATATATATGCATATGGAGAGGTACACAAGGTATTAGATGTAAAACATCATATTTAGGAACATCAATAATCCCCCGCATAGGGTTTTGCGTCGTATTTGCATTGTTTTTATCGCATTTCAGTTACACGTTTATTGCATTTATGTTTGCATTGTATTTATTTCCTATATATACAAAAATCAAAATTCAATAAAATTGAAAAAATCCCAAAAATTCAAAAATTTCACGTTTATTTTAGCATGTAGGTCGAGTCGGTACGGTAGTATTTCAATGATGACATTGCATTTTCAGTTGTTTATGCCTAAGCCGTGCTTAATTGACATGTTATTAGTAGAATCACATATGCATACCTACAAGTTTTTGTTAAATTATTTGC
The DNA here is from genome assembly GCF_048544455.1 of Silene latifolia. Taxonomy (NCBI): domain Eukaryota; kingdom Viridiplantae; phylum Streptophyta; class Magnoliopsida; order Caryophyllales; family Caryophyllaceae; genus Silene; species Silene latifolia. Next base: position 402,188,938 of record NC_133538.1, read on the forward strand.
TGAATTTGATACTTGACTTAGATTTTTGGCAAACTACATTATATTCTGAGTTTTAGAGCCTTTTAACTGGTGTCATCCATGACCCGTTCATCTAGGATTGAGAGTAGTACTCCTTATAAGGCATGTTACATAAATATGCATAAATATGAACTTAATCTGCTTAATACCTGTATGCATTCGGGTTTGTGGTCAGTTGACACATGTGGAAGAGGTTCCCCTTTATTCATTTTACCCATAGGCCCCACAAAAGTCAAATTTGCCTTTTTTGCCCCATAAGCTACATTCCATATTTAGCCTATCCTTGCTGAGCTAGTATTGGTAGTCGTTCGGGAATATTTTATTGCATTTTTGTTTTTATGTCTCGTGTTGAGAATATGTTGGTGAAATGTTGAAGGGAAAGAAAAGAAAAAGGAAAAAAAATAGAAACAGGAATTCGAAAAAAAAAAGATCAGTCGATCGACCGTCCCACTTGGTCGATCGACTGCTTGCTGCAGTAGCGAAAGAAAATTTGAAAAATCACATGGTTTTTATTATTATTAGATGGTGATTTTGTTCCCATGTTGCGATTAATATTATTTGGGGAATTAATATATTGTGGAATTGTGAGATTAGTGCTTGATATTTAGCACCGTTTCGATTGAAATCTTGAGTATGAAGTTGGAATATTTTATAGTTTGGTTTTCAGTAGTTACTAGCTTGGCTTTAACTCCTTTATTCAAATTCATTTTAGCCCCTTCTTACCCATAGCCTCACATATCCAAATTTACCTCGGCATGTGTCATGGTCTTTAATGGTTGGAATGCATATGTACGGTTGTAGAGATCATTTTCATATTAGACTGCAGGCATGTTCTTATAGGTCGTAGTTAGGTGAGAGTCATTACAAAATTACTTCTTTCTATCTTTTACATATATTCACCTATGCTTATTTGTGTGATTTGAGCGACCCGTGAGAGTCCAATTTGATAAGTCTCTACGGTCAACAGTTCGGTAGTTTTTAACGACTTCATAACTCGTTTGTATGATTCATATTGCTAGTTGATTGTCAATTGTAGCTTTAAATTGGTTTAGGCTTTACAGTTTGCATTTTGCTCTAAGAATGAACATGTTCCATTAGGTCCTAAGATCGATTCTAGTTCTTGCTTGGGGACAAGCAAGGGTTTGGTTTGGGGAATTTTGATGCGTGACCATAATATGATGTTTTACACCCTATTTTACACACATTTCAGAGCCTTATTATGTAATATTGAAGATCATTGCGGAAATGAGTAGATAATGGACAAAATCTTGACCCCAAGAACTAATATTAGGAAGGACATGAAGATTTGACTCGGACTTTAAGTTTAGGATGCGTTTCAAGGTCTAAAGATAGCAAAAGCATGGTTGCGTACAAATTGCAAAGCTTAAACAAGCAAAGAATCGCTTCACATTAATGCAGAGTTCTTAAAATGGCTATATCTCGAGTTCTATATCTAATAATCGAGTGATTCCAATTGGATGTGAAAGATTATCCTCTTAGCTTTCCAACGCCGCATAGAACACCTGATTTGACCAAGTAACGAAGAAATGGAAGCTGTTTTAAGATCGCTGCGCGCTGCAGAATTCGTCAGAATGCATTACTGTACAACACCTTTGGTCGATCGACCGTTCCCAGTGGTCAATCGACCGCACCACGAGACTGACGTGCAATTAAAAGATTGGAATTCCGAAGCCCAGTTGTAATTAGGTTTAGGAATAAGTTACGTGACTTCTCTATAATACGTAACATCATTCATCAATTTTAGAGAGGTCTCTCGCATTAGAGAGAGGACATTAGGATAGTTTTAGATCTAGTTTTACATTAGTTCAAATTCACTCAAATTCATTCAATTTAGTTTAATACGCAATAAAAGTTCTTGCAATCGGATTCTTCCTGCCCTTTCTATTTCGGTAATTTCTTTTCTTATTTACAGTTTACTTCAATTCTTGCAGTAGTTTAGAATTAGTAGTTAGATTCCAAAGCCCTAGTTTTCATTATTTCAATTTTATTGTTCAATCGTTACAATCATGCTTTCTTTTATCGTTAATAGTAATTTCGTAGTCGTTATTAGTTTTACTATGTGTAGCTAATCCACCCCTGCTAAGATGTGAGGGGATCTGCAACGTAGACGACATAGAATAGGTAGACCTGATTCGGGTCTTGGTCGATCGACTGATGTCAATAGTCGATCGACTGAGCCCGTTGGTCGATCGACTAGCTTAGATGGTCGATCGACTGTATCACGTAAGAATCAACACTGTTCAATTGTTTTAATTGCAATTGTTAGAATCAATGTTCTCAATAATTTACATATTCATATATGTTCAAATTTATTTAGTCATAAAATAAAAGCTAGATCTTATGCATGCAAACTTAAACAAGATCAGAGAAGAAATCGTCTATCTTACATTGGGATTTCGAATTAATAGGGCACCAACAAATTCACCTATTTGTTAGTTCTTGAGCTTCCTTATAATGGATGAACAAAAGGTCCAAAATAGAACCTCTCCCAAAAGTGAATACCCAAGGAAACCTCTTAATAACTAATATTATTTTGTATTAGAAATAATAAAAGTCTTACTTAAAATTTGACTTAAAATAAATTGTATTTTCTCTTGAATATTTCGGCCAAGAGAGCAGATTTTGTGAGGTTTTTATTTCTCTAAAAGTTTCATAAGATGTAGAGAGAATTAATATTTCTTACACTAGAAATATATAATGTAAAGTTATGAATGAATAATTAGAGGAAAAACCCTCTATAATCCTCTTTAGAAAACCGGTGGGGAGGGGTGAAGGGGAGCCAATGCATGGGCTTGTGTTCTTCTCAAGATCAACTAGCTTTGCATGGCTATATTAGGTTGTAATCATTATGTTTTCCACTTAAAATAAAAAACACAATATAAACCTTATACCCCCTCCACATTTTCGGCACATTTAACATAAAATGGATGGTCCATTTTATTTTGTCATTTGTCAATTGTAACATATGTGACATGTTACTTGACATATGAAATTGTAATGTATTTTTAACATATTAAAAATCAACATACTCATAAAATATGTCATATACAAAATCGACTTGTAATTCGAAATTACTTGTGCCAAAACGGTTTATCAAATTATAAATTACAACGTCTTGTATTTATAATAAATTATTCATTCAATTTCAATTTCAATTGTTTCGTAAACAATAATTTTGTCCAAGTAATAAAACAATTCGATTACTTAGACCGTATCTAATTTAATCGAATTAAAATAAGACACGTTAATCTTACTCACAAATCATCCGTCAATTTTAAGTAATTTAATTAACTCGTATCGGCATGCGATTAATTAAATAATCAATTAAGAGTATTTCCCTATAGGTATGACCTAAGGGGATCAACTGATCACCACCGTCGCACGACACAAGAATGTCAAACTCTAGTCACCAATCATTACCGATATGTGTGGACCAGTTGATCAGTAAATATTACATCCCACATGTATTCTTAAAATGATATTTAAACATGTGATCATCATGATCGACAGTTGTGATCGCATTATTGTCGGAGGACACATATTCCAACAATCTCCCACTTGTCCTCGACAAGTGTGCGTCACCAATTCTCTTGTCCTATTACTATCTTCTACTCAATGCAAGGTGTCTTTCAGGTAGTACTTGCAAGTGATCATATCGAGAGTGGTTTCCTCGATCTGGAGAATAACTGATTGGTCGGAATTATCTACCATAGATACCGTCCGAGCGTGGCCACGCATTTCCAGTTCATTACTCCTCGAGTGGCCCTGAGATATTGTTTTAACCCTGAGAAGAGGTGGACAATTCCTATCACACTTATTCCCTTCGGCTAGCCACAACCATCATAACCCAAAATATGCCCATTTGACCCCATTTACGAAGGTCGTAGTAAAATAAATCAAAGTTAATCTGAAACTTTGCCACCTTAGGCGAACAGTCCTTAGTCAAAAGAATCGACTCATTAGAATACTATAGTAGCTCTCGCCACGACCAGACTATATAAATTTGCCAGAACTCTATAAGCGGTCATTAGCCCGACAAAGTGTTCCGAACAGTCTGCCTATGTGATCGACTAGTCATCTCACATGACTCCATGGCACTTGAACTTGCCATCAATCGCATCACACTCTAGTCACTTCGAGACGTCACCTCATGTAAGTGACTATGGGCAAATACAATGCTAATCCGTGTTCACTTTAACGGGGTTCAGTTGTCTTTACAACCCGTTTGAATGTAACAAAGTATAAGATGAGTTAATAATAACTCAAACGCCAAATGTGGACATCACATTCGGGTAGTCAATACCATATTACCACCTTGTGATGTATATTGTAAGTGTGTAAACACTAGTTATTTGCAACACGAGTTTAACACACCATGTGTCCATGTGTTCAAATTCTTGAATTGCATTTTCCTTTATTATCATGTTTGTCTACCATAGCATGAATCTCACCAAGTACACATCTAGTTACCCAAACTAGGTTTAGGTTCTTTATTTTGAGAGAACTTTCTTGTTGTTTATCTCATAACAAACGAATTATGGTGGACGACATAACTCACACTAGTCAAGTGTTCTTCCAACTCATAATGTACCAGGTATATGTTTTGTAGGTTCTTGCAACAATTGTCAACATGATTAGTGTGACACCCCGCGATAATGCGGAAAATATAACTTATAAATTCAAGCGGAAAATAGGGAATTTTTGAAACTTTTAAAATTTAAAGCGCGGGTTCGTTAAAACACCAAACACGATAAAGAATGCGGAAATAAAGTTTAAGTTATACAAACGTGATAGACAAAGGTGAGGGAAAATATATCCCTCGAATGACGATACAATAAAAGGTGAGTCTAAACAATCCTAATAAACCAACTACTAGGCCAAAGTGCTCGCTAGCTCACACATGTCTTCACCCCATGAATGCACCGACTAATACCTGTCATTCATGTAAACATGAACGCCACAGTCAGTGGAGAGTAACTCAAGGTTCTCCCAACCACAAAATGTCGAAACGAACATAACAAAGAACTAAAATAGGTAAGTCATATAAGATGCATACAAAAGATAAGAATATCAAGTTTATATGTAAACGTGGCAAATAATTGTGATGGAACAAGATAGGCTAACATTAGCTTAATAAAGATTCAACTTCTCATGTGAGACAATTAAATAATATGAAAGACAAGAATACGATCATTTATACAAAAGCACGCATTTCAAGGAATTACAACATAGATGTGAGATTAGAATCTGAATCATGTGAAACAGTTAAGTAAGGGATCAACCAATGTAAATCACAAGATTAGAAACTGTAACCATTATTTGGAAAACCATTTAGCAAACATTGTACGGGACGTGGCAACTAATGTCACATTCATACTTATGGCTTGCATCTCACCATAAGAACGGATGTGATCATCAATCCCGACGATCATATCGCAACTAGAGGGCTTATAGCTCACCCCTAGTATCCGGTAGGACCAAGACAAACAACTGACAAATACCAATATCTATAACCAAGCAAGACCTTTACTACTCATATATCAATATATAATTCCCCTGGTAGGACGACAATGGTACTCCCAAGACTCAGTCCTAGTCTAAATCTGGCCAGACTCTCGGGACAGCACAGTTGCCGATTCGACATGCGGCAAGACAGTCCGCATCCAAGACCCGAATCCGGAAATCGAGAACCCACAATCGGCAGGACAGTCCGAAAGAGGCGGAAGATATGAGCTAAACCCACAATCGGCAGGACAGTCCGAAAGAGGCGTAAAGATAAGTCAAGTAATACGGTATAGTATAAAGGCATTATCATAAGTATACGACTCAACCAAGCGATACGAATCAACTTGGAAAGAGACTACTACATGTAATGAACCGATGTTAATCCAAGTGAGACATTTAATGCCACATCATAATTATGAATATGAATAAGTAACCCATTTCCTCAATATTTGTCACTTGAATAAAAAAAATGTAAACAAACGGAGGCAAACCATTTATAATAAGCAAAACAAGCACTTAATCATAAATGACTCAATTTAATTAAACAAGTAGAATAATTCACTCATATTTGAGATACGATAAATAAATGAGAATGAACGGATTAAAAATTCATATTATAGGTAAGTGAGACATTTCATCAAATTTTGACTTGAATAAATAATAAATTCCACATTTATGATTAATGTGAGACAAATATATAAATGAGCGATATTTAACGAATTAAGTTATAATAAGGCATGAGACATAACGTAAATAACACACATTCTCACCATTTCTAAGCACACATTATGATTTATAGATGAACCAAGAGTTACTAGGCATGTTCAAGGCATAATATAAGACATTAGAAAAACATAGAACAAGGAAGAAAGACGGTCGCGAACTGCACAAAATAATGATGCGTGCTAATTGAATAACTAGAGCAACTAATGAGCGACAGTACGCAAATTATGGCCTGGCCGCTGCCCGTAACCAACTTGGCAGACCCTGCACAACAGGACGCAACAGGCAGCAGGCAGCAAGCAGCACGACAGTATAGAACACAGCCAAAAAAAATGCAGCATGCATTCAGTCCGACAAAAACTCAGTGATTCCCCGTCTGTGCAGCCGTCTTGGGACGGTTTTCTAGGCCAAACCAAGACGTATTTCACCCAAACAAAAGACCCAATCCAAACATGTATATGCACTTGAGATAGTAGCAAGGAAGTTTGTTCAATTTAACATAAGGAAACCCGTCAAAACAGCCCGTGAAAACTGCCCGAACAAAGTCCATTTCTACGATTTATAAAGTTCTTTTGTGACCGTCTTAAGACGAAATTTTAAGCATGAAAAGGGTGAAATTTCTCACATACCACCAACCCATTACATACTTGGATATAAAAAGGAGGCGGGAATCAACTATTTGGTTCAAATCATCCTTGGGATCGACTCAAAAACAGTCCACGAAAGTCACTATTCAACCACTTACATATACATGGTTTCTCTAGCAAATTCATGAGGCCGTCTTAAGACAAGTTTTTAAGCATGTTACAAGGCCGAATTTATCCAAACAAAAGACCATATTCATTCATGTATATGCACCCAATGCATGAGAAATTAAATTGACTCGAACCAACGACAATTTTAGCCCACAAATTGCGTCTAAAAACACCCAAAACAGTCCCATGTTTCACGTTTCAATTACCAGTTTTTCGTCCGACTTAAGAGAAGTTTTTAAGCATGTTACGAGGCGGAAATTAACCATACAATTTTCAGACATTAGATATGTGAGATTAATTTCTCGCTGTAATTTTTTTCTACAGTTTGCTAACAGGAACTCAGACTCAGACCAGAGCTACGTCTTCACTCCCAATTATAGTATGAACTAGCATTTCACAAACAAAATCAGAAAAGAAAGAAAAGACAAAGGATGCTGCGTATATAATTTTAAAAGGCTGCACACATGAAATCGAGTCACACGCTTCCCAACTCTCAAAAACAGACGACAATAATCGAGAGAAATGCAGAAGAAACGGCTAAAAACGAGTTTATAGGGCGAAATATCGACACTTTGTCGAGTAACCTATCACCGTTACCTTAAACGCTCCTTATTCTTCGAATAAACGGTCCCCAAAGCTTGAGTCTTACTCCGGATCTTCAAATACTTTATTAAAGAGCAAGAAAACGGGATAAAGAACCTAAAAGACGAAACTTTATAAGACGGCGAAAAATGAAACCATCACAAAAATGAGACTTTATTACCTTGAAAGATGAAGGAGGAAGTAAGGAGGAGAATGGTACAAAAATAAAGAGGAATGGTGTAGAAATGAGCCTGAAATCTGAGCTTGAAATCGGCCAAAAATGGTGTTTATATGCTCTCGTTTGGTTTGTTGTTGAAGCTGCTATGTTGTTGTTTTTATCAAGTTTTTCGAAAAAAAGAAAAGGGGTAGGAGGGTTAGAGATTTGAGGATTGGTCCACTGGTTTTGTGAGGGTGAGTGATGGTAATAAAATAATAGAAGTAGGTAGTGTGTTGTCGATATGGGATAGGTTGAGAATATATTAGCCTCACATGTGAAAATGTGACGGTCTATAACTAGACGGAATTTCGTGTTAAACCTACTATAATTTAAGACGGGAAATATTATTATTATTACAATCATTATTATTATCCAACCAAAAATACGTATACATACATTCTTATATAAATTATGCCTTAAAAATATAATTTAATAATACGTATTTTATAAAAATGAGCTTTTATGTATTACTTTTATAAAAACCGTGTTTGACATAAAATTAATTAAATTGAATAATTCAAAAATATAAAATAAAGTAATCAAACTGTTTAATAAATTTTAAACGTCAAAATGGAAAATTCGCAGGTGTTACAATTAGCCTAGCACTTCTCATAAGTCCTAGCACATTTGAAAATACTAGTTTTGAGTAACTTCTTACTATAACCAAGTATCTTTTAAAACTTCTTATTTCTCCTTTTAGCTTAAAAAGCTTAGGATTTTCATAAATCCTTACGCATTTTCGAACATCAATATGTGAAACTTCTTGTCACATAATAGAGTGTTCTGTCAAACACTAGAATAGCTCATTAGTTCTTCTCGAGAATTCATGACAATTATTCTATGGCTTACCAATGACTCATCATGCTCTTAAGCATATGATTCATTATAGGACATGTGCATGATTATTCTAATGGCGGAAACATTAGTAATCTTTAATCATGTGATCAATCATTCTTAGGTTCAATGAATGACCATGACTGCTTATGGCAATTCCATTTTCATCGATATGAATATCCTACGTTTCTCGTTGATTTGATGTGCATATCTCAATGCCTATCCAACATCCCGTGATGTGATTGGATTCATATTAGTCCATTTTCATCCAAAATTGAAAACTCAAATACTTCTTTGTGAAAGATAGTACTAGCTCGTCATTCTCAATGAGTAATGAGTTATAAATTTTACAAGATGATAGCTCCCACTAAATTTCATGTCTTCACATGATAATTTCAAACTCCCACTCAATTCCACATGTTTCTTATTTGACTACTCAATCAAAACATTTCAAGAATTGAAATACATTTTGCTTTGCCAAGTTATTAAGATAAAACCATATATGTTCCCAACATATCCTTTCAAAATACCTATTTTGAAAAGGTTTCAATTTTAAACTTATGGAAAGAGATTTTAATCTCTAACTCATTCATTTTTATAATGATGCGTAGCAATGTCATTATTTAAATGTGAAAACCCATTTAATACACGTCCTTCACAAAATACCCTTTTTCGGAAGGAGGTTTAACCATTTCATTTTCATAATGAGGTTAAGTAATGACACTAGCGTGGTTAACAATTAACTCAGCTTTTGTAGACATTGACATATCTTTCTTTGCAACTTTTAATCATAAATCTCATTTATATTCAAGGATGCAATTTTGTTTCATTTAGGCTCTTAAGTAAATATCAATATTAAAACTCTTATTTATATGTAGGTCATAGACTAGCCAAATCTTCTGTTGAGACTTATCTTTAGCCATTTTCTTTCAAAACTTTCTTTTGGTCTCCTCGTGTAGTTACCTTAAGAACATATTCTTTTATTACTTCACTTGGTCTCTTTTGTCATGTAGATCACATCTATTCGAGACCATAGATCTCATCTATTCATGTATACTATCTATTTAGGTATACAAATCATTCTTTCTTTCGTAGATCTCATTTACTCAAGCATACAAATCATTCTTTGTATTCTTTGTGTCTTTATTTTTCTCCCACTCTATCTTTAGAATAAATACACTAGATATTTAAAGATAGCTTATGAGACACAAATAATGATTTTAAAGTAGAAGGAGGACTATCTCATAGATTGACTAATAGATTTTAGATTTGAGGAGTGTACTTGGTAATTGACATTCCTTTAGAAGAGTTCATCAACTCAACATCACTTTATAATTGATCTTACACAAGCCTTAAGCTTGTGGACATATAATGAATCCTATCATTATAGTTGTCTATTGGATCACTTTAAGTAGATTATCATATGTTTCTATGTACAAGCATATAAAGACAAATTTTTAGAACAAACAAATACTATAAAAGGGGTGACTTGGCTTGCAAGCCAAGTCACCATAATCCAAAATACAACCATTGTTTAGAAAGGATCAACTATTTCCTTGTCGAACACGGAAATAAAAATAGTTCTAAAATTCATAACATTAAAATAAAGACAATAATAAAAGCCAAGCTTCATTGGTAGCTACTCTTAGCTCCTTCATGATTTCTCAAGCTTGCTTCTCTTTTCCCTAGTCTTTGCTTGGAGGAGGCCCTATTTACAATAAAAAGGGGATACATTATCACAACTTTGTATCAAAATAACCTAGTTGAATTAGAAACATAAAGGAAAGGATAGTCATTTACCTAATGGAGTGATCTTTCCAGCTTTGATGTCACCAAGATACTTGGAACAATTCCTCTTCCAATGCCCAACACCATTACAATAATGACATTTATCAAGAGGACCCTTCTTGGTTTTTGAAGTGCTAGCTTCAAAAGTCTTAGCCTTGGTGGACATGGGAGCTTGCCTCTTACCCTTTTTCCCATTCTTCTTGAACTTCCGCTTGCTCTTAGTGCTTATATTAAGCACATCCTTAGGTGGGTTAACATTTAGCCCCATGTCTCTTTCGGCTTGCACAAGTAACTTGTGCAACTCTTCAAGAGACACGTCCTTGTCTTGCATATTGAAATTCACCCGGAATTGTACATATGCTTTGACTTTGGATAAGGAGTGAAGAGTCCTATCAACACTGAGCTCTTTGGGGATTTCAACCTTTTGAATTTTCAATGTCTAGACTAGCTCCAACAATTTGAGCACGTAAGGGCTAACCTTTTGGCCCTCCTTAAAATCGAGATCAAAGAATGCTGAGGCCGCCTCATATTGGACGATCCTTGGTGTTTGTGAGAACAATGTCACATGTTTGGAATAGATTTCATTAGCGTTGCCCATTTTAAAGGCTCTCCTTTGGAGATCCGCCTCCATAGCAAAAATCAACACATTTTTCATAGCGGTGGACTCTTTGTGGTAAGCCTCATATGCTTCCCTAATGGCGGCCCTCGACCTAGCATTAGGTTCGGGTGGAGAGGCCTCGGTGAGGTAACGAAGCTTGTCGTCACCTTGAGCGGCTAATTTGAGTTGGGCATCCCAATCGGAGAAATTTGACCCATTCTTTTCAAGTTTACAACGATCCATTAAGGATCGGAGCCATGAAATATTAGTGAGAGTGGTGGCGTTGGTGTTAAGTGCGGCCATTTGTTATGAGAAATAAAAGTGGTTTACAAAAAAAAACAAAGAATAAAACACTTGTCGTTTTCAAAATAATAATAATACTCGTAAATTTTAATTTAAACAAGTTTTATTGCATTTATCTAGTGACCTCTACTCAACTTGATAAATGATTCCAAGATCCAAATACATATTAACTTGGGCACGGTAGGGCCAATTCATCCCTTATCAATATAACTCGGTGGATTAACGCTTTAATCGATTCTACTTTTAGAACTCTTGGTCGATAAAATTCCATTAATATTTATATTTAGCCCAAAACACATCCGACAATGGTCGAGAATACTTTTGTTGAGTTCAACCCAAATTTCGAATAAATGTGTCCATGATCCAAATCCACATCAACTTGGGCACGGTAGGGCCGATTCATCCCTTATAAACGTGAATTCGGTGGATAGACATTTATCACCCACTTCCCCTACGTAGCATGTTTGTAGCGCGGTATGGCCGAGCGCACTCCCTCATGAAATAGGTTTTCATGGTTTCTACTTTTTGGTAAGGCTAAGTCTCAATTGTTTATTTTAGCGAGAGGTCATGTCAGTTTTTTATCTATCACGTTTTAAGTGAACTAAAGCGGTGAACTACGATAATTGTAATTGACACGGTCGATAAACTCGATTTAAAATGCATGTTTAGTTATGGCGATTTAGCGATGCATGCAACATATAAATAAAATGCAAAGCATAAAAATAAAATCCTAGTATGGCCTTCCTAAAATAGTAAATCTAATAAACTATTACAAAATCGGAAACCAACCCCTTTGGTCCCTTGAACTTCGGTCTTGGCACGCATTTCAAGGCAACACTTTATTTGATGGATCGCCTTCTCGAATGACACTGTCTTCAAGGAACTCCGGAATAATTAAATTACAAAATGAATTACATAACTTCCTATTATACATTTGTAATTAAAGTAAAAATGAATCTATTAAATTACAAAACGGTGATACGAGATCACAATAATTGCAACCGAATCGATATTCCCATACATTTCGGGTAATACCAATTAAAACTAAGGCCATACAAAGTAAAAATTACATAATTCAAAATTACATAAAATTAAAATATGACAATCATAAATAAAATGCAGCATTATAATATGTATAAACATGATATATTTTATGCTAAATCGCCTTTTAAGAGTCAATATCATATATTAATCGGTTTTTACGGATTTGCGTGATTTAACTTATTAAAATCACAATAATTACATAAATTCATATTTATGTACAAGTTAATTACCCTAACCATCTTAGGACTCAAAATTAGTCTCCACTAACATTTTGACATTAATTAAACTTGATTTCTTACTATTGTTCATAAATGGACTCAAAAATACAAAATTATGCTATAAACTTCAAATTAAATTATAAAAATTTTAAATAAATTCGAAATTTGAAATTCAAACTCATGACCATTCTGGAAAAATACCATGACACTGATAATGTTCAATACTTAGGTTAAAAATTACGAAAATTTATCGAGAAAAACAATGTTGCGGTTTATCGATTTTAACAATTACGACCATAAAAATATGAGAAAAATTATTTTTTTCAACTTTTCACTTTTATATCTGAAATATATGATAAAATTAAACATGTGATATTTTTCCTTTAGTTATGAAGTATGTTTTATCATTATTCCTAATTATAGTCACTATTTATGTGATTTTTCATCAAAAATTCATAAATCATGCATAAAGACTTCATTATAGCTAAATATTTTACAAACATCTTGTAAAATTGCATGTGACGACATAATAAATTTCCATGACCAGATTCGAAATATAACTTATATTAACCTATTTACCCATTTAAATACGATTTTAACTTAAAAAATCCATATTTCGAGCAAAACAACTCATTTTAACGTTAAACTTTAGAGGCAATCAGTAGATAATATATGTGAAAACATATCCAAAAACCACTGAAATATTCGAAGGTTAGCTATTTTTAGTCCAAAAATGACATTTTTATCATAAAAATCACATTTTAATGTCAATATTATATAAAATGAACAATAAAATCCTTAAATAAACCAAAATGTTCTAAAAATCACTTAGGACCAGAAAATTTTAAAATGCAAAGTTATTTTTAGGTTTATCTTCATAAATCTAAATTAATTAGTTTTGTATGTTAATCTTATAACTCGGAAAAACAATAAACCGATTTGCATACAAACAACCTAAGGCTCATGATACCGCTTGTTAGAATCAATGTTCTCAATAATTTACATATTCATATATGTTCAAATTTATTTAGTCATAAAATAAAAGCTAGATCTTATGCATGCAAACTTAAACAAGATAAGAGAAAAAATCGTCTATCTTACATTGGGATTTCGGATTAATAGGGCACCAACAAATTCACCTATTTGTTAGTTCTTGAGCTTTTATAATGGATGAACAAAAGGTCCAAAATAGAACCTCTCCCAAAAGTGAATACCCAAGGAAACCTCTTAATAACTAATATTATTTTGTACTACAAATAATACAAGTCTTACATAAAATTTGACACAAAATAAATTGTATTTTCTCTTGAATATTTCGGTCAAGAGAGGAGCTTTTGTGAGGTTTTTATTTCTCTAAAAGTTTCATAAGATGTAGAGAGAATTAATATTTCTTACACTAGAAATATATAATGTAAAGTTGTGAATGAATAATTAGAGGAAAAACCCTCTATAATCCTCTTTAGAAAACCGGTGGGGAGGGGTGAAGAGGAGCCAATGCATGGGCTTGTGTTCTTCTCAAGATCAACTAGGTTTGCATGGCTATATTAGATTGTAATCATTATGTTTTCCACTTAAAATAAAAACACAATATAAACCTTATACTCCCTCCATATTTTCGGCACATTTAACAAAAAATGGATGGTCCATTTTATTTTGTCATTTGTCAATTGTAACATATGTGACATGTTACTTGACATATGAAATTGTAATGTATTTTTAACATATTAAAAATCAACATACTCATAAAATATGTCATATACAAAATCGACTAGTAATTCGTAATTACTTGTGCCAAAACGGTTTATCAAATTATAAATTACAACGTCTTGTATTTATAATAAATTATTCATTCAATTTCAATTTCAATTGTTTCGTAAACAATAATTTTATCCAAGTAATAAAACAATTCGATTACTTAGACCGTATCTAGTTTAATCGAATTAAAATAAGACACGTTAATCTTACTCACAAATCATCCGTCAATTTTAAGTAATTTAATTAACTAGTATCGGCATGCGATTTATTAAATAATCAATTAAGAATATTTCCCTATAGGTATGACCTATGGGGATCAATTGATCACCACCGTCGCACGATAGTAATGTCAAACTCTAGTCAGCCAATCATTACCGATAAGTGTGGACCAGTTGACTGTAAAATATTACATCCCACATGTATTCTTATAATGAGATTTAAACATGTAATAATCATGATCGACAGTTGTGATCGCATTATTGTCGGAGGACACATATTCCAACAGCAATATTTAATGAAAGACCGAGAGGATATTTGTTAAATGCTTAGGAATTGACCGATCCAATAGATCGAGAGATATGGGAGGGCAGTAGACTACCAATTAAACGATTAAATTATACTGAGATCGAAAGATAGGTAAAATTTAGGCATTAGGAATCATTTTTCAGGGCGAGAACTAGTATTAGTGATACTTAGGGACCCGTAGCGAGATCGAAAGATGCTACTTGTTAAGTTGGACCGAGAGGACTACTTATTTGCCCATCTTGCATGATTATATCAGACTTACTTAGGATACCACCGTCGTAGCTGCAGTGAACCGATCGTCTTAGCTTCCCTTTTATTATGGTCTACACCTTTTTATTTAATTTCTTTAGTTATAGCTTTTATTTTATTCGCATTTAGTTAGTTATTATTAAAATCAAAACCCCCCTTCCCCTTTAGACTAAATATAAACAGATGAATCTCATAATGTCTCCCTGCGAATCGACCCTGCTTACCGCTAACTTCTGTTAGTAGTAAATAGGTTTATAAATTTTATTTTTTATACTAAACGACGGTATCAAATACCCCGTATTTTAGGACTTGGTCAATGATTAGTCAACGGTGGAAATGTCAAAATGTGACTTATAAATTATATCTCAAAATATGTTTTATTATATTTATTAAATATAGAGATTATATTTTGAGGCGGGAAAAAATAGTAAATATAAGACGAGTCAGGATGGCATGTTAGGCGTGTAAACTGAGTAGAGCAAGGGCTTGATTTCTGATAAATAATAATCATAATAACAATAAGATAAATAATAATAATAATAATAATAATAATAATAATAATAATAATAATAATAATAATAATAATAATAATAATAATAATAATAATAATAATAATAATAATAATAATAATAATAATAATAATAATAATAATAATAATAATAATAATAATAATAATAATAATAATAATAATAATAATAATAATAATAATAATAATAATAATAATAATAATAATCAGAATAACAATCAGAATAACAGTAAGATAAATAATTCCATCTTCCTTTTGATGCTGCTCTTCGTTCCAGCTTGGAACGTATTGTCACCGCGTCTGGCCCGGGTTTTGGGGATTGGTAGTGGCGCCTTGCTACATTCCCTTTTCATCTTGGTGGTCTTGGTGTCTATGCGGCGGGAGATGTTTTACATTATGCTTTTATTGCGTCCCATTTGCAGTCTGTTCATTTGCAGGCTAAGCTCCTCGGACTTTCTGGTATTGTAGCTGCTGGCCTTGCTTTTGACGATGCCGCGCGGGTGTTTACTGCGACTACAGGCTCTGGTATCTTAGGTAACCCTATTGAAATTGCTGCCCCCAAACTTATGAAGAAATTGGCAGACATTTATTTCGCGACGGTTGCTGCTGCCTCAGAGTCTGTTTTCTCTTTGACAACACGCCATCTTGCTTTGTGGCAGTCTCAGCTGGGTTCCCACTCCTGTGATTGGTTGTGTGCGGTTCCTATCTCGGGGTTGGGTCAGACTATGAACGGGAGGACTTACCGTAGTGTACTTGGGTATCGTCTGGGTGTGCCGTTATTCACGGTATCTAGGCCCTGTCCTGCCTGTTCTCGGGTTTTTTCTGATGATGTTTTTGGGGACCACGCTGTTTCTTGTACTGGTACTGTGGGCGTTAAACATCGGCATAACCTCGTCCGTGACACTCTATTCGACATCTGTTATAGATCTGGTATTTCTGCGGGAAAGGAGGTTGATATCGGGTTGGTTGAAGGGCATGGCGGCTCTCTTCGTCCTGCGGATTTGCTGCTTTATTCATGGGACAGAGGGCGTGATGTGTGCGTTGAGTTGACAGGGTCTTCTCCTTTGACTCCGACTAGGATGACGGATTTTGTGCCTGGCCGGGTTGTCGCTGATGCTGCTCAGCGTAAGTGTGCTAAGTACGGGGGCTTGTGCGCGGCAGCGGGTTATGGTTTCCTTCCCTTCTCTTTCTCTTCACTTGGGGAGCTGGGTTCGGATGCGGTTGCCTTGCTCAAGCGGATCCAGAAATTCTAGGTATCTCAGGATGCGGGGGCTCAGGTGGCCGCTTACATTTTTACTAGACTTAGCTTTGCTATTGCTAAGGGTGTGGGAGCCCAGATTGTCTCTCGACTCCCACCAATTTCATGTAAACTTTTATTTTTATTTTAATGAAAGCTGCGCGCATCCCTTCATAATAATAAATAATAATAATAATAATAATAATAATAATAATAATAATAATAATAATAATAATAATAATAATAATAACAATAATAATAATAATAATAATAATAATAATAATAATAATAATAATAATAATAATAATAATAATAATAATAATAATACAACACATATTATAATTATTGGCATTTTCCTAGTAATTTCCTAATTCCACCTACTACTACTATATAAACAAACTAAACCTACTCATAAGGCTTTATTTCACATAAAATTCACAACACCAATAATAATAGAGAGAGAGAGAGAGGAAGAATTTGAAGGGAGAATTAAAGGGAGCCTTATCATCCTTTCGCCCCAAGATCTAAAGATAAGAACGTCTTATAACTAATCTGTCTTTCAATTAATTTATACCGTTGACCACCATGACCTTGACCTACCTTGGACTGTCGTTGACCACCCCTTGACCGCCGTTGACGAGTATTTTGGGGTTTGACCGTGTAAGTATATTGCTATTATTTTTGTTGAGTGGACCGACTTTAGGCTGGTCTTTACCCTTGTGCGTAGCTGACCTAGGGGAGGCTAAGGGCTCTATGTTGTTGTGGGTGGAGTGGAGGTTACGTTGGTGGTCGTGGGTGGCGGTTTAGCTAGTGGTTAGTGGTAGCAAACCGGTTGGTTATATAGGGTGGTCGAGTTGTTGTTGTTATTACTGTAGGTGTTGAGCTGTTATTTAGGTCGTGTTTTAGGAGGAATTGCAGGTAGGGTTTGGTACGTGGTTCACCATGGTTGGGCTCGGTGTGATGGTGATCCACGGTGGTACAATTGGTGGTGGTTTGGGGTTTGTTTGGTGGCTGAAAACCATGTGTACATGAGATGTTATGTTGTTTGTTGTTGGGTGTCGTGTGTAGGGCTGACCCAAATCATGCTGGTATGACCTGACCTGAGACCATGGTAGGGTGGTGGTGCTGCTGGTGCCACTGTGGTTCAGTGGTGACTACGGTGGTGGCTGAGTTGGTTGGTGATGGTGGTTAGTTGGTTGGTAAACCGAGTATAAAGGTGGTTGTTGGTGTTGTTTGTTGGGGTTTCTAGGGCTCGTATTTGGCAGCCGCGTGTGGTGGTTTTATGGTATTGGTCTGGGCCATTGGGCACCGTGTCTGGGTATGGTGTGGTGGTGGCCACGGTGGCATCGTGGGCATGAGGTTATTGTGGTTATGCCGTGGTATAATAGGGTTGTTTGGGGTGTGGTTTAACACGGGTTAAACATGGGTGTTGGGTGTTATTTGGGTTGGTAGTTGGGGGAAATACGCGGGTGGTTTGATAGTATAAGACGGGTTTGGTTTTGGGTTGAGACGTATTTTATATTATTAAATTACATAATAATGTAATTAATATAATTAATGTATAAATAGTTTAATGGTATTATATAATTGGTAGATAGTAATTTGTAATAATTAATAACGATAGTGGACGGTTTCGGTTGAAGAATATTTTTAGTTGATTGCGTGGAGTATTGCTTGCCAGGTAGGATATCTACTCAACTAGACCGTCTTAATGTGTTGCATTATTGTATTGTGTTTTATATGGTGGTTGAGAAATAGTTTCTGTTTGGATTGTGTTGTGGAACTTATTCTGTGTTCTATTATATTTATTTGTGAAGTGCTTGATAATTTAATTAATATATATGGGTGAGTATTGTTAGAAGGCCTCAGGGTTAGTCTCTGGCGGATAATGTGAGTATTTATGGAAGGCCCTAGGCTTAGTCTCTGGTGGATAATGTGAGCATTGGAAGGCCCTAGGTTTAGTCGCTGGTGGATAATGTGTGTTATGAAAGGCCCCAGGCTTTGTCTCTTGTGGATAATATGTGAATACCTCGATCCAGGGATTGGCGGGATGAATGGGTGTCTCAGAGATGTGAATTGGTTGTTAAGCATTTTCATATCTTGACCGTTATTTATATTGTTCGTTGTTTCACGTTGTTTAGATATAATCTTTCTCAACCGTTTGGTTGACAGTGTATTCTGTAAACACTTTTGATGAACAAATTATCGGGGAGCAAATTGACTGACAGGTACTAGAGATTAGCTGACTAAGAGCTTGGGACATGAGATGGATGACGATGGATCGTATAGAAGTCTAGCTCACTTAGACATTTTATTTAGATCCTTCACTTATTTTATTTCCGCTGCGAGATTGTATTTAATATTTCTATTCAGTTATTTGGTTAAATAAATTGTAATAAGGTCAGTAAACATTTATTATTTAAAGTACTGTGGTTTGTTTTACTTTGTTATTCACTATCTCGGGCAATCCGATATGGTAACAACTTCTTTTATCTAGAAATGCCTAGTTAAGGCTCCTGGATAAATGGGGGTGTTATAAAGGTAATGAGTCGGTGAATGCTCTTAGTTTTGGTAAAAATAACCGAAAGTTTGCTTCATTTTACAATACTTACAATGAGGGAACTAAATTTCACCCAAACTTTGGGTGGGCGGAAACCATAACCAACGGGATCTTCAAACTCCTTTTTCCAAAACCCCAACAAAATCAATCATCTAAATCCTCCTTGGAAGAAATGTTGACATCCCTTGCTACAAATCAAGTGGAATTGCAAAAGGAGAGTCAAGCAATACAAAAGGAGAATCAAATTTTGTAAGCCACCACAAAAGACTTTCAAACCACCATGCTTCAACAAATTTGGCTCACCGATTCTTGGATTAGCAATCTTCAAACTCAAGTGGGCCAAATTCTTAACACTCTCACAAAACAACCCATGCAAGGATGGAAGCTTCCTTCTCATACCATACCTCCTTCCACTACAGAACAAACACAAGCGATTTCTTTGAGGAATGGTAGACAATGGGTGGAAGCACCCAAAAGTCCTAAGAAATCAATAACTCCTCCGGTTGTTCATGAGGTGGAGAATGTGATAGAAGAGGAAACCTCTACCACAAGCTCCTTTCCCAAGTGCTCTTAATGATACAGGGGTAATGGATAAGAAGACTTCAAGCATTTATGACATCTTCCATAAAGTGGAGGTAAACATTCCACTCCTTGATCTTCTTAGTAGTGTACCAAAGCATGTAAAATTTCTAAAAGAATTGAGCACTACTAAGAGCACCAACAAAGCGAAAATCATGAAAAATGTCAGGGCTAGTGAACATGTATTGGCTATATTTCAAAAGCGTTTACCACAAAAGTGTGGTGATCCCGGCATGTTCACCATCCCTTGCAAATTTGGTGAATTAGAATGCCAAAGAGCAATTCTTGACTAGGGTGCATCTATTAATGTTTTACCTTATTATCTTTATGAGTCACTTAAGTTCGGGCCATTAAGACCAACTCATGTGGTTTTTGAATTGGCCGATAGGTCAAACATCTACCCCAAAGGTGTTATTGAAGATGTTTTGGTCAAGGTGGGAGATATGATATTTCGTGTCGACTTTTATGTGATTGACATGGAGCCCGAAAAAGGCTCAACTACAATCTTGTTGGGAAGACCTTTTATGAAAACTACCAGAACTAAGATAGATGTATCTAGTGGGTGTCTTACCATGGTGTTTGAAGGTCAAATGATTTAAGTATAACATTTATGAGGCAATGAAATACCCTACCGAGAACTCTTCTATATGTTTCTTGAGATATTTGAACCCATTATTCAAAGCGTCTATGAATTGTGTAAAAGTGATCCTTTGGATATTTCTTTAACTAATGGAATGGTTGGAGAATATTTTGGGTATGTCTTGTCTTGTGATTTGCAGGAAACTATTCAAGATTTGGAGAAAATCACACCAATGGAAAAATGGGAAGAAAACGAAGCAAGAAATAGGGTAGGGGAAAAGGCGCACCACGCGCCCCTGGCCCTGTTCAAGATTTTTGCTTCGTTTCTTCTTTGTTAGAGGAGCTACAGAAAGAGAAACCTATTCTCTCTATTATCAAGGCCTCTATTATCGAGTTGAAGCCTTTACCAAGCCACTTGAAGTACGCGTTTCTAGGGGATGAAGAAACTTTTCCCGTGATTATTTCAAGTAAACTTTGAAGTAGCCAAGAGGACTTTCGCATTCAAGTCCTAAAGAAGCACAAGGAAGCTTTTGGATAAAAAAAGTCCGACATTAAGTGAATAAACCCAACCTTATGCATGCATAGATTTCTCTTAGAGGAGGAGGCTAAACCCGTTCGCCAACCGCAACGACGTTTGAACCCTCCCATGATGGATGTTGTGAGAAAAGAGGTACTCAAGCTTCTACATGTAAGTATGATATATCCCATCTCGGATAATCAATAGGTGAGTCCCACCTAAGTTGTTCCAAAGAAATCCGGGCTCAATGTAGTCGAGAATCAAGATGGTGTCTTAGTTCCCACACGGATTCAAAATGGGTGGCGACTTTGCATCGACTATCGTAGGCTAAATGTGGTGACTCGCAAGGACCATTTCCCGCTTCCTTTCATGGATCAAATGTTGGAAAGGCTATCTGGAAAGTCTTACTACTTGTTTTGGACGTTTACTCGGGTTATTTTCAAATTCCTATAGCATCCGAGGACCAAAAAATAACAACATTTACTTGCCCCTTGGGACGTTTATATTGGAGATTCGTCAAGAACTTTTCAAAGATCATCACACCGTTGTGTAAGATCGTTCAAAAGGAGTGTAAATTTGTTATGAGTGAAGAATGCAAGGACGCTATTGATAAGCTTTAGAAAAATTAATTACGACACCAATAATCCAACCACCCAATTGGAATGATCCATTTGAGATAATGGCGGATGCGAGGAATTACGCTCTTGGCGCGGTATTAGGCCAAAGGGTAGGGAAGAAATCTCATGTCATACAATATGCTTCTACCATGATGAAAGAGGCGCAAAGGAATTATACAATTATCGAGAAAGAGTTTCTTGCGGTAGTGTTTGCTTTGGAAAAATTTCGATCTTACATCCTTGGACCCAAAGTCATTATCTTTACCGATCACACACTACTACAAAATCAACATATACTGATGCTGTAACACCCCCATACTCCAAGTGCCTTAGCAAGACCACTCAGGTACAAGGATGCCACCATCTCGGTTACCCAAGGCATGATATTCATAAGACAATAACGAAACAACTTTAAATGGTATAACTTTAGTGAAAAGTACAACTGAAGCCAAAACCCAAAATACGGGTACAAGTTCTCAAACCAACTGTCTAATCAACTAAAAGTAAAGTTTATAAAACTACTAAGCTACAACGAAGACTTCTATCGTCGACAAAGGGCACATCCCAAAGAATCCCATGTGACTCAACTCAAACCTCGCTCACCATTCGCTCACCATCCCCGAATGGATCACCGCAGGTTTTACAAAACAACAACCGGGTCGATCACTAATCACACAACTTATATATATATCAACAATAAGACAAACAGACAACCTTACACCGTCACACACACACACAATCACACCACTCCCATCAATCTCAATCACCGATCGTCCACCGGACCCGACCACCCGATGGGGGACCAGCCGTTCCCACCTAAGCCCCGCTCATCATACCGAGCGATAACCCCGTCCATTAATGTGCACATCCCTTCTGTGGCGGGTTCCACAGAGGCGAAACTAGGGCATGAAGCCACTCCCGCAAGTGACTCCACTCACCGAGAACGCATCTCGAGAACCGAGAGACAAACAATCACAATCACAATCACAAATCACAATACAATTATGATATTAAACAATCAATCTCAACACATCAACAATCATCCCATTATGGGACTAATACTGAGTAGGAAATCCTACCTGGAAAGCATAACTATCAGACGGTCTCAACAGTTGTATCAAAACGCCTCTTCTACAAAACCTCCTCCTATCATACAAACTTATAAACACTACCAAATCACAATCTACACAAAACCCCCAAATCCCCATATTAGGGTTTAACCAACTTAAAGGAAATACCGTAAAAGCAGTAAATAGGTCTTACCCTCGACGCAAGGATCTCAACGGTATAATGAACGGTGAAATCCGACCTTCCAAACTCCGGGATTTGCTAACAATGCGATTAAAGTGAAGAACGTACTTTGCTTTCTCTCTTGACAGTAATTTAGGTTTTGAAAAGTGTTTAAGAACAATGACGGAAAAGCTTATATACTTTCATCGCATAATTAACAAAACCCGAGAAATAACTCTCCGTAAACCGGCTACTCGATCGAGTAGCTAAGGTACTCGATCGAGTGCCCCCTTACTCGATCGAGTATCGTAGTTACTAGATCGAGTACCCAACAGGTCAGACACTATTTTAAAACGCAACTTACCCTTACTCGACAGAGTAAGGCTTACTCGATAGAGTACCCTGAGACTCATAAATACGGAGTATTACAGTCTTCCCTCCTTAAAAAGAACTTCGTCCCCGAAGTTCAACCCATACTCAAAAACAAACATACTAACTCGGCCAAGACACAACAACGTGACTAAGAACTCTAAACAAAACTCCAACCCAAACATGGACTCGTAGAACCAACTCCACTAACTATTCCTACCTCCACAACATGGCTCACGATATCGTATCAACTCCATTATATCTCTCTCTACACTAACTCCATATAACATCAAACGGAATGTTACATTCTACCACCCTTAAAAGGAACTTCGTCCTCGAAGTTTACTCAGACTCATAACATCATCCTCCAACTGTCAACACTATATAAAATATTCTCACACTCTGAAGCATCACACTACTACAAGCACGGCCATGGCCTTTTATAAGTATCATCCACAAAACAAATCCCTCCTTTACGCTACGCTAACACTCTACTTCCAATTATATTACAACTTGCACCACCATGAAACTCTCTTTTATCGCATCCTACTCCTCTTAAGACAAATGTTATGTCCTCGTAACTCACTAATACTAAATCTTTAGCTATATCATCTCAATATCCTCATCACCACCGCATGTCAAAGATAACCACCTATAATCTAAACACTCGCCATGCATATGTCCAAGGCTCTCTTACTTAAATATTTATCATACCTCAACTCATTCGGCACACCACCTAACCTATACCATAAAACTCGTAGGAAAAACACCATACTGATTCTCCATTATTACTGCAAAACAACATACCTTTCTATGTAAAGCACCTATCTCCCAAAAGCATAATTCACGATCCACACTCGTTACGTACACTCACACTAGATCCTCTAGTTCTTTTCTTCATTACCGCAAAACTCATACACAACTTAACATGACACTAATACCCAACACCCTACACTCACTGTCCCAAAAACTGATTATAAACCACGTGCAGCTTCCAGATTAGTATAAAACATGTTCCACTAGTCACTTACCATGACTATGTCTAACGCCTCATCTTAAAAACAAGGTCAAAAGTACCGTAACAACTTCTGACAACTGTGTCCCATCAACAGAATGTCACTATAACATGACAACAACGAAAACATATACAACTCTCTTTCATATCATACTCTACCCTCATTCCAAAACATAACTGGTAAGAAACATCGATAACAAAACAACTGTCTATCTGTACAAACTGAAACTCACAGGAAGCAACATCAAACAAAACAACAATCTATGTATGACTGGTATGTACTTTCGAAACTCGAATCATAATCATCCCGCCTACTCCACCACAACCGGTGACGGCATCACAACACCGCCACCAACAGCCACACCACAGTGCGAAAATACCCGCATCACAAGACTAAATATCGTGCCCGGATCACCACCCGAGGCACCACAACCACATCGATAGTCATCACAACTGCATACAACTCCCATAAATACTGACTCGGAATAACTTATCAGACAAGAAAAACTTACTCAAATCCACTTTACTAAATCATAACACAACATATTTTATGAATTAAACAGATAATAACCTCGTGAATATCATCCCCTTACCATACCACAGATTTACATGTATCATGAATACATACAAGTATAGCCAGTCATGCCAGATCACTCAAATTATTACCTTTTTGAATATCATTCAATTAGATCGCGTACTCAACATGCATTCTGAAACATTCAAATAACAACTTTATGATAATCACACCATACCACGTCTTGTGAGGACAAAACCTCACACAAACATTTATATATCACAGACCCGTAATCACATCCAACCAGTCAATCCTGATCACGTAAGTTACCACTCAACAAAGGTTACCTGTCGCCCGAGCTTAACTCGCATGCCCCTCATCACATTCTTCCATTCGCATAACCAGCACCTTCAGCCATACATAACTATACAGCTAACACTCACTATGAGAAACCGCCTCCTAAGACTATGTCTTATACTTTCTCACAACCATACCTATTAATTCAATCTCTACAAAATCAGCCTCTGTAAAATTGCCATCTTTCCTATTTATCATTAACCTTAACCACTAGCGACAACACCTCCACACCACTACCCTTCGTACATCAAACTTCTTACACTCATCTCTAAACGTCACCGTTTCTTCCCTATCTTTGGTTATCATCCCCAATAATTAACATCAAATCCATCAACAAAATTACCTCAACATTATTCCCAATACTATCCTTAATTGTATCATCATCTAACTCTCCACCAAAATCTCATATCCTGCAGATATTCTACCAACTTCTTACTTTCCTTAATTTCTCAAAACTCAAGGCTAATCTTGTTGTTCCGAAGCTCCTCTATAACCATTAACTCAATTACTCTTGATAGTATCATACATCCCGATGATTCCTTACTTTTATATCACATAACTCCGGTGAACATTTTTCTCGACTTTTTTTATCCTTCTTTTCTCTTTATACTCAACAATTCCTTTTAATATCTCAACTCCTTATTACTTCTACCTAACCCTTTAGTGCTCCAATTACCTTCTCATCGCTCCAAAACTCAAATCTCATTATTTCATATCGATATCATCTCACTCTTTATTACCATGGGTCCCCTCTCATCAGTCCACTTACTCACACTTGTCACTAATTTGTCCATAAAAAAAAATCAACGTTTAAAGTTCAAACAATTACATCTCCCTTTTTACATATCTAGAAATCAAAATTCTTTTTATACCGTTAATTGCCCAAGGAAATCACACTTTAGTTTCGTCTCTCGATAACACAAATTTCCAAACTCAGTCACTATCTGCAAATCCACGTCGCGACATGTCTCCATTAAGTTCACTATATACCACTCTTCTCAATTCCTCTAAAACGACCTTTCATTACATATATTCTTACTCAACACTATTTCTAACCATCTCCTTCCATAATTCGTTATACATCTCAGGTTGCTACTATCCACATCCTTTCTTCCAATCTTTTCATTCTCACGTTCCTTAAACTTACATCACTCTTTGCCCACATCCACTTACTCTTACATTACTCAATACACAATCATATCACTCATTCCGTCTCACAAAACATGCTCTATGCCTCAATTAAGCCATACCAATCTCCCTTTTCTTTTCCCACTATCTATCGCAACACATAGAACTCATGTCCTCCCACCGAACTCCTACTCACCACAGGTGCCACTCACTACACCATAAGATTGGGTAACTTACGCATCAGGATCAACATACATGTAAAACGGTGCAAAAAGAAGCAAAATAATACCTTTGAATTAAACATAATATGCAACGAATGTCAAAAGATAAGCATATGACCCAAAACAGGGGTCACTAGATCGAGTACATGCTACTCGATCGAGTAAATGACTTACTCGATCGAGTAGGTGAAGATCAGAAGCACGTAAAACAAATTACCAGGGCCACTCGATCGAGTAACTGACGTACTCGATCGAGTTCCCCCCTACTCGATCGAGTACCAAGGCTACTCGATCGAGTACCTACGCATTTCTCAGCACTGTCTAGTTTTCGTAAAACAGTCTTATCTTACTCATTTCTTGGTCGTTTTGGGCGTGTGACCTATCGTTAGAATCGTAAAAGAACAAGCTATCACCTCTAATTGGAATTACATCAAAATCATTTATGCATCTCGTGTTATAACAGTTTAAAGACAACTTTGCTGTAATCAGACGACATAACTATTTGATTTTTACTTCCAAATAGCTTAAACAACAACCAAGCAAACTAAACCAGCCCAAAACTCATAAAACCAGTATTCATAATCATATGTTACTATTTTAAAAAGCCAAGCAACAACATTCATCATGCACATAGATTATTTAACTTGTCAATCACGATTTACCCACATGCGTTTATTTTATAACTTTACGTACACAATAACATAATATATGACATAAAATCCCCTATTCACATGTTACTAGCATTGCATCATTATACAATCCATCACCCACATAAACATGCTCCACACATGAATTTCCTATTCTTATGCAATTACTTACTTAATCTCTTCCAACCAATTCATCCAATACAGCTACACACTTCTTACTACATATACACATGAACAATCGTGGACAAGTACGTAAACTTATCATACAACTCTATGCAAACAAAATATACGTATACAACACAACATTTTATTCACATATTATTATCTCACATTATGAATCATCCATCCTGCAACATCATTATTCATCACATATCATCACATATGAACTACTTCCTTTTTCTACCACATCATTCATCATTCTCATATACTTTTCCTACGATTCAAAACAACATTGTAACCCAACTATCATGCTTTCAATCAATAGCTTACGAAATCACATCATCACCATCTTTTCTACACGTTCCCCATTCTCCACATACATACATCCACTGATTCATGCCACACATCACCATATAGGTACACAATTCACAAGATAACCACATAGAGATCCCGACTCATATCCCATGGTGACCGGTACGAAATTGTAGGGCGAGTTCGTGACTATAGGATGTCTCCCAAGCCTTTGCATTAGCTCCTACAACCTTTACCCCAGGTTCATTTTAATTGACTCCCTATATTCATTAAATTCATTGGTTACAGGTTTCAGGACCGTCGCTCTGATACCATTTGTAACACCCCCATACTCCAAGTGCCTTACCAGGACCACTCAGGTACAAGGATGCCACCATCTCGGCTACCTGAGGCATGATATTCATAAGACAATAACGAAACAACTTTAAATGGTATAACTTTAGTGAAAAGTACAACTGAAGCCAAATCCCAAAATACGGGTACAAGTTCTCAACCAACTGTCTAATCAACTAAAAGTAAAGTTTATAAAACTACTAAGATACAGCGGAAGAATTCTATCCTCAGACAGTGGCACATCCCAGCAATCCCATGTGACTCAACTCAAACCTGCTCAATTACTGCTCACCATCCCCGAATGGATCACCGCAGGTTTTACAAAACAACAACCGGGGTCAGTACTAATCACACAACTTATATATATATATATCAACAATAAGACCAACAGACAGCTTACACCGTCACACACACACACAATCACACACCAGTCCCATCAATCTTAATCACCGACTGTCCACTGGACCAGCCCTGCCAGTGGGGGACCGCAGCCGTTCCCACCTAAGCACCGCTCATCATACTGAGCGATAACCCTATCCATTAATGTGCACATCCCTCCTGTGGCGGGTTCCACAGGAGGCGAAACTAGGGCGTGAAGCCACTCCCGCCGCAAGTGACTCCACTCAGCCGAGAACGCACTCAAGAACCAGAGACAAACAATCACAATCACAATCACAGTCGTCACAATACAATTACGATATTAAACAATCAATCTTAACACATCAACAATCATCCCATTATGGGACTAATACTGAGTAGGAAATCCTACCTGGAAAGCATAACTATCAGACGATCTCAACAGCTGTATCAAAACGCCTCTTCTACAAAACCTCCTCCTAACATACAAACATATAAACACTACCAAATCACAATCTACATAAAACACCCAAATCCCCATATTAGGGTTTAACTAACTTAAAGGAAATACTGTAAAAGCGATACATAGGTCTTACCCTCGACGCAAGGATCTCAACGGTATAACGAACGGTGAAATCCGACCTTCCAAACTCTGGGATTTGCTAACAATGCGATTAAAGTGAAGAACGTACTTTGCTTTCTCTCTTGACAGTAATTTAGGTTTTGAAAAGTGTTTAAGAACAATGACGGAAAGCTTATATACTTTATCGTATAATTAACAAAACCCGAGAAATAACTCCCCGTAAACCGGCTACTCGATCGAGTAGCTAAGGTACTCGATCGAGTGCCCCCTTATTCGATCGAGTATCTTAGTTACTCGATCGAGTACCCAACAGGTCAGAAACTATTTTAAAACGCAACTTACCCTTACTCGACAGAGTAAGGCCTACTCGATAGAGTACACCGAGACTCATAAATACGGAGTATTACAGATGCTCCTCTAACGAAGCTATTAAAAAACACAAATTTTCATTATAGACGGACACTATCCGTCTATGCGTATAGACAGATACCACTTTCCCTCACAAAATACCCATTTGCCATAAAGTGGGAAGCACATGGGGGGTGCCCCACCTTGTCTCCTCTACCCATTTTATTAGAGGTCTTTACCCGTCTGTTCGCCCCACCCGTATATACCAAGACCTATTGTTTAATAAAAGTGCTGAAAAATAAAAAAAAACCACCAAAAATAAGGCGCTCTCAAATAGCGTCTCCACCGAAACTCTAGCATAAATTGATAAATTCACTCCCCGCTTATGTCTCTCTACCAGTCTACCCATACCCACCCTAAAAAAACCCTTCATGTGTTCTTCATCCTTAGAAAACGCACGATTGGAATCAATCAAAACTCCACAGTGAACAAGGTATGATCTAGATCTATTGAATTCTTAATGTTTCTTAGTTTTCTCATTGAAAATTGAAAATTATGGTTTATTTTTCCTGGAAATTATTTACAAATTTCATTCCTCTTCTATGTTTCAAATTGAATATAAATACTAGTCTTAAACAAAGATTCAAACTTTAGGTTTTCATTATGCAATTAATTGAATTAATTCCACTACTTTGACATTGTTTAGGCATTTTCTATTAATTGAGATGTAAATTTTGATTGGGTGAAGTAGACTACTTTAGTATAATATGAGAATAAACTTTTGTAGATCTGTTTCAACACCTCAATTTTTGCTGACTTGGGTAGTGACATGAATGAAGAAGCATATATTGGTATCTCCATTGCTTTTTTCTTCTGTAATTATCATTTTGATTATACGAGTTCATGAGAGTTTGCATTTATCATCATAATTGCTTTTTAATTTTACTTGATTTGGGTATACATATTTAAATGTAAAAAGTAAATGAATACTCCATCTATCCCGGTTATTTAGTGTCTTAGTCAATTGTTGTTCTTTTTATTTTAAGATTGCATTTGATGATCAATTTGATCTTTCACACTAAATTTGGTCCATTTGTCATCTTATAATAGGCCCCCTCTTTTCTTGGTCTTTGTGCCAAAACCAAAGGATAATAGTTGACCGGGACGGAGGGAGTATATTTCTTATTATGCAATTCCACTTAAAGATGGCATGATACATCGCTACTGACATTGATTATATGTGAATTATGGTAATTGTGATGATATGTTTGTGTTGATAAACAGGAACCATACTGTATGTATGTTTTCAAACCCAACTGATAGAACCATGGGCAGAGGAAATTAATGAAGAGATATTTGCATATACAATGATTTCGTCTTTTGAAAGGTAGGTTGTTTGCTCTTGTCATTATTTATAAAGATCTGTTTAAATTTATGTTTATTAGCCATTTACTCTTTTTATACTTTAATATATTATGTTAAACTATCTATGAAGTTTGACAGATCGTGAAAGTGTCGATGAAGATGTTGATGGGCAGCTGTAGGAGAAACTTTAGCTATGGCTTATGAGTTCATGCTACCCAACTAGTTTATGTTCATACCTCCTTGACTACAATGAAGCACAGGTATAGCTACATGGCTTCTTGAGTTAATTCTTGTAAATGTGTGTTATTCATAAGTTGATCTCCCAGCTCTTTGCGTTTATCCTTTTTAGGATAGAAAAACGAATCTTGTCTATGTTTTTGATGTTGTTTGTGCTATATTTCTCCATGTTTTGATTTTTGTAGAATGTTAATTGTTAAAAAATGTCGCTGCTGTAATTCTTTCAATGAATTGTATAGCCTTCTTCCGTTCTTTGGAAAACTGATATACGAGTGATTGGTAACCTTCATCAGTAGTTGTACTAACTTTTTTCCTTTACTTCATATTGCAGATTTGGCTCGTGAGATAAACAAGTACAGTATTGCAAATGCACAAGTCCGGGCTATGCAGTAAAAGATGTTAAACAATCATTCATGTTATGATATGCCTTATCCTTTGATTAGGGTTTGTAATTAGAAGTGTATAGATATATCGAAGAACAATATAAATATATATATAGAGGCAAGATCCGGTGAGTCCACCTAAATATTTGAGTCCCGTGAGTCCACTTATGTATCACAGCCTATACACAAGAATATCAAACACTACACGAAACAATATCACTGCTTATACTGAACAATATCACGCAAAATATACAACGAAAACAGTAAAAAGAAGGCTTAAAACTATAGTCAGTGACACTAATTATCGACACCAACCACCCACGGCCCACCACCACCCCTTCACCTCCCCAACAACCACCACCCACGACCCACCACCACACGTTCACCTCCACAACAACCACCATCACGGCGCACAAGTCCGTCTCACGACCATCGCTACCACACCTCACTAACATACAATCAACGATCCTTCTTCCATTAACCTTCATAAAAGAACAACGCCGCCGCTGTTAAATTAGTGGTCTCATCGCCGACGATGAAGGAAATAGGCAAATATAAAGAAGAGAACAAGAGAGGAAAAAATATAAAAGAAGTAATATGCAATAACTCCGGTAAACACGCCGCCAAAATCGACTCACCGGCGGGAAAGTGCGTGAGGATGATGGTATTTGTTGGAGCTCCGACCTAGCACTGATGGGTGTAAGAAAAAGTATGAGAAAAGAAGTTAATAACAGAGGGCGAATCTGGTTCAGCAAGAGTGATATTGTTTAATATGACGCGTGATATTGTTTAGTATAACTTGTCATATTGTTTCGCTGGACTCACGGACTCAAAAAGATAGGGTGGACTCATGTGATCCTAATTATATATATATGTATATATATATATATAGGGGCGGGTTAAGGTACGAACTGCCTTAACGTACGAACCGTACGAACTACCTTAACTAGGCAGTTGTTTTTTTTTTTTTTTTTTTTTTTTTTTTTTTTTTTTCAGGTACACTTTATCTACTTACCATATACACCTCTCATTCAGATGCATCTTATAACATATCTAGATACACTTTTTCTACACTACAATTCTAGATGCACTTTTACACTTTTTTTAACACTATTTTTTTTGGAAGGTTTAAGACTAACTCCTAGATACATTTTGTACTATTTCCGGATACATTTTATATTATTAGCGGATACACTTTGTGTAAATTGTTACAAGTTTTAACACTAACTCTCGGATACGTTTTTTATTTTTTACGGATACATTTATAATTTTTGCGGATACACATGACATTAATGCCAGATACACATTATAATACTTCTGGATACACACGTTCATACTTCCGGATACACATCGTATTAATACCAGATACACATGGTTATACTGCCGGATACACATGTATCCGGTATTAATACGGTGTGTATCTGGGGTGGTATTTTATGTATCCAATGCCACCACCATGCCCCAACCACCGCCACTAGCACTGATAACGACACCGCTGCCACCACAACTTCCACCACCATAACTACCACCACCACCACTGCCGCGCCACCAATAAAATCTGCACTCATTCATCGTCATCAATAACCTTGGTACCCAAACCCTTCAAGCCATCACCGGGGGGACCTCAAAGAACGGTAACAAGAGAGTAAAGCTCCTCCTTGGCATCCTCATCATCATTCCTCTTACGTGCGATACGAACTCGATCCTCCTTGGAACACTTCGATAGACTTTGGGTCTCTCGGTCTCAAGTTCATTAACATTCCCCACCTTCATTAATCTAGAGAGCCCCTTGTTCTCCAATTTCATAGTTCGAAAATCACCTTATAGTAAATCTAGCAAATTCGAATACGATTTGGACAACATTTTTCCGTCCCGATCCACTAATCCTCTTCAAAGAATAGCTATATACACTTACAAAATCAAACTATGACAATTCACAAAACAAAAACAAGAAAACAATCATTATCCCAACATTAGATAATATCAAGCAAGCATTACCCAGTTCATAATACAAGAAAAGATCCACAACTAGACAATTGAACCTCGATACAGTCACAAAAACTCGTGAGAGACGGTCTCTCACTAAATATATCACAAAAACGTGTCAGAGACTTATATATTGAACCAATGAACACCATAAAACGGTCAAACTAACTCAAGAAAACTCATAATCAAGCAAAACAATCAACTATAAACCAAAATTCCAAAATTGGTACGCATAATAAAGCAAATATAATCCAAAAAAAAACATGAAAATTAAACCACCTACTCTAAATCAAATACCCAGATGAAAAATTGCTGCTTTAATCTAAGAAATTATCACTTGACAGAAAAACCCAACTGAGTAAACTCATTGATGATAAAAAGAAGTAAAAAATCTACGAAATTCACTGTTTTTTTACCGTAAAAATTGCTTCCTTTTTCTCTGAAAAATTGATACAGAAAAATGAAGAATGCTGAAAATTAGCAGTAACGGAACCACCTCCAACTTTTCTTTGGCCCATAACCAAATCAGTCGACCACCTCCATAAGCACAACCTTTTTTCGCCCATAATCATCTCAGATCTACTCATTTTTGTTAAAACTTTGGGTTTAAAATCATAGATCTACCAAAAAAATAAGGAGAAATAATAAATTCAAACGCAATAATGATCATGTCGAAACAAATCGAGTTGATTATGAACAACCTTTTTTCCCCATCACCAGACCTGCACCAATCGCCAACCATGACCACCTCCTGCATTCCAAAAAATACCTCCTGAAATTCCAAAAAATGCTCTTAATATTTCGAAATTCCGCTGATAAATTAACAGATCTAGCATTTCTAATAATTTTTTTCCATAAATTTACCTAAAAAAATACAATTTAGAAAAGAGACGTTGTAAAATGGGTTGCTGGGAAACAAGAATACGTCGGAGGTCGCTGGAGATCGCCGACCTTGTAAGGTGGTCGACGTCAGGTTGGCCGGTGATGGCGTCAGGCAGGCGGTATTAGATGAATAAAGGAAGATCAAGGATTAGTGTGTTGTGTGGATCTGTAGAGAGGAAAGAGAGAGGCGAGTGTTTTGTGGTTGTCGAGTGTAAGAAAGTACATGATAAAAATAGTGGAGTGCGTGAGTGATAAATAGCGCGTGTGTTTCTTTTGGTTTTTAAGTCGGTTAAATACGATTCGCACCATAATTTGGTTCGTACAGATCCTGATTCTATATATATATATATATATATATATATATATATATATATATATATATATATATATATATATATATCCAAGAATTGTACATAAGCATTATTAATTGCTTGTATTTGACAACAAATATGTTAATAAGAAAGGTGTTTATATTGAATTTCAGGAGTATTATATATTTTTGTAATAATGCACAAATGTTTTCAATCAGAAGAATACGAGCACACAGATCAAGGCACTTTTATAAGCGTTATTAATTGTATATTGCATAAAAGAGCTGGTATTTGAGTGCAACAAAGTACCGACACTATTTGCTTACTATACCGACGCAAGCAATAAGCATCGCAATAGGTATTAGCAGCACAGGCAAAACCAACGTTTTTGATAGCGTCGGTATAACCCCTTACGACGCTATTTAGCGCCGTAAAAAATACATTTTAAGCGCCGTTAAATACCTATTTTTTAGTAGCAGCATGGTATTGAGGCATCTAGTATTCAAGAAGGAATTCTGACGGGTCATACTCTTGAGTAAGTTTGACATTGAAATTAAGGACAAGAAGGGCTCCACCAACACGGTGGCAGATCCTCTAAGTAAGATCTACCTAAAAGGCTCCCAATTGGCATATCAAGTGCCAATCAAGGAGACCTTTCCGGATTAAACACTTCTTACCTTGTCAAAAATTGAACCTTGGTTCGCCTATATAGTTAACTATAGGTCTTACACAATCTTCTTACGGGTTTTTCTCGCTCTCAAAAGGAAAAGATCAAGAGTAATTCCAAGTGTTATGTGTGCAATGATTCCTATTTTGTGGAAGTATTGTGCCGATTAAGTATTAAGAAAGTCTGTGTCGGATACTGAAAACATGTCTATTCTTCGGTTTTGTCACAAATATGCATGTAGGGACCACTATGGAGCCAAGAAAACGGCTAAGAAAGTGTTGGAGTGTGGTTTGTTTTGGCCAACACTTTTTAGAGATCCACACACCCTAGTGAAAGCTTGTGATAGATGCCAACGAGTTGGCAATATTTCAAAGAGAAGATAAATACCACAAAACCCGATGCTTTATTGTGAAATATTTGATGATTGGGGCATCGACTTCATGGGACCGTTTCTAATGTCTTGTGGGTATACTTACAACCTTTTAGTGGTGGATTATGTCTCTAAGTGGGTGGAGGCCAAAATCACCAAGACCGATGATGCAAAAGTAGCTAGTGAGTTCATCAAGTCTAACATCATTTCCCGCTTTAGATTTCCCAAGGCATTGATATATGACTGAGGCACGCATTTTTGCAACAATGTCATTGGAGATCAAAGCCATACTGGAGAACACCGTCAATCCCGATAGAAAGGATTGGAGCGGTAGGTTGGAAGATGCCTTGTGGGCGTATAGGACGGCATACAAAACCCCGATTTGTATGTCTCTTTATCGCTTGATATTGGGAACCCTTGTCATTTTCCCGTGGAAGTAGAGCATAGGGCATATGTTTAATTTGCAAAAATAGATGAAGCAGGTTTGCAATGATGAGATCCTCAATAATGCCTATAAGAATGCAGCAATTTACAAGGCAAAGACTCAAGCTTGGCATGATAACATGATTTCTCGCAAGACATTTGAAGTGGGACAAAAAGTCTTGCCTTTTCAAAACCGACATCGCCACTTTTCCGGTAAATTACGATCCAGGTGGATGAGACCTTATGAAGTGGTCAAGGTGTTTACTTATGGAGCAATTGATATCAAGTGTCTCAATATTGGGAAAGTTCTCAAAGTGAATGGACAAAGACTCAAACTTTATCATGTAGGAGTTGAAGTTGGTGAGGTGGAAACATTACACCTTATCGATCTCGTTTATGACAATTAATAAAAAATCATCACTATGTTGAGCCATCGATGTTAAATAAACCGCACACTTGTACAGACTATCCCTTTGCATTTTAATTCCTTGCCTGTAGTGTAATTGCAATTTAATTATCGCTTTTTAATTATTGCATTTTAATTATCGTATTTGCATTTTAAATTAAATCACATTTTAGTTAATTGCATTTTTTATTAAATGGCATAACTAGCAATTTATCATTAATGTCATGTTAAGATAGATTAATGTGTGTGTTAGTGTGTAGGTTACCAACTCAAGGTGATGAAGTGAAGAAATGAAGCATGAAAAGTGAGAAAAATTGGCTAAGTATGGGAAAATGGAAAAAAAAAAGAACCATGGGCATCACCAATGGTTAGGACTGAGTAAAACCGGATATCCTATAACACCCCCATTTATCTAAGAGCCTTTATCAAGACATTCTCAGATAAATAGAACTGCTACCATCTCAGTTGCCTGAGGTAGTAACTATAAAAGACGAACAATGTCACACGTACTTTAATAAATACGATAAACTGTCTTAAACTATCTTAACTGGTCTTATTACAACTGAATCAAAACCGAGTAAATAGTTTATTACAACACAGCGGAAAGAATAAATAAAGTTCAATTATAATTAAGTGGTAAATGTGATAAACTAGACTCCAGGTGATAAGCCATCTCGCGTCCCAAAACCCAAGCATCCAGCTATCAACAATTTACTAAAAATCCGACCTATAAATTAATCTGCTCCCCATTTAACCAGAAATATGAAATGGCTCATTACAGGACGCCATCAATTAAAGCAAGCATCAATTTTATTTTGACAGAAAGACAAACACGTAAACTAATGGTTGAGTAGAATAACTAAACAATAAAACCAACAATGAAAAAGGTACTCTTGCAATAGAATATTAACAACAGAAGAATAATAACTGCAATAATAATAACTGTAAACCATCTCAGTCCACGACTGAGGCAAGCCGTACTCTGTCATCCCGCCAATTCCTAGTCGAGGTATCCATCGTCCCAACACAAGGCTGAGTATCCAAAACTCATCCTAGTACGAGACTGAGGTATCCACAAATAAATCTAGCAATATACCAGTTCCAACAATTAATATCCCAACAGTAATAAAATATGCAACTCCGTCATAAGATTACATAACACATAACCCATCTTATAACACTGTCTCAGTTATAACACAATTCATCCTAAGATGACGAGTATATATCCAATTATAGTAAATCAAGTAATTAACAATCAAAAGGATTAAGATTGAGTAGTTATCCTACCTTTTAAGCAATCTCACAAACCAAGAAATTAAGAATTCAATGAGGCTCTTCCACAAATCCTCCACCTAAATTAATCAAAAATTACCAATAATTACTAAAGGATCTTAATTATAATTATAAGATGTAAACTACCCAACATGAATTACTCACAAACACCATCATTCACGGCCAAACTCCTCCAAACCGTGTCCCAACCACCACCACCACATGGTGGTCAACAGCTCCCACACGACAGTCAAGGCTTGGTTAAACCAGCGGTCAACGATGGTGGTCACGTCAACGGCAGCAATGCGTCGAGGTCAACGGTGGTCACGGGTAAATGTGGTGGTCAACGGTGATTAAAATACAAGGAATTAGTTTATAAGACGGTTTCATAAATTCTTACCTTTAGATCTTTAGATGGTTGTAAGATGAACACAATCCTCCTTAACTCTCTTTTTCTCACTTAAATTCTCTCTCAATTTATGTGTGAGGTTTTATATGACAATTAGATATAAGATGTAGAGATGGGTTAGTATTTATAATAGTAAAGGCAGTAGGTAGGAAGGTTCTAGGAAGGTCCCTTCTTATATTATTTTTATTTTTTTTTATTTATGTGATAATGCATTCATTAGAAAACACCTACCACCCCATATACTACACTCCACACATCCCAACCTCCGTCTCCCATAATTTTTTTTTTATTCATTCCGTCTTATAATTTAACTCCGTGAATATAAATATTGTAATTATAATTTAATAAAACATATCTTACCGTTGACTTACCCTTTGACCATGACAAAAAATAGGGGTTATTACAGTCTTCTCTTCTTAAAAAGAACTTCGTCACGAAGTTCATCACACTACTCAATCCGAATGCCAAAATAACCAACTAAAATATCGAATAAAAGGTCAGATGTTTCAAAAATATTACGGTATTATATTCTACCCCCTAAAAGAAAGGGTTACGTTCCCGTAACCAACATACCTAGATAAAAAGATGAGGATACTTCTCTTTTATAATAGCTTCAGCCTCCCAAGTAGCTTCCTCCACATTGTGGTTAGACCATATCACCTTAACCAAAACAGTCTCACCATTTCCAGTCTTCCTCACCTTCCTATCCAAAATCTGAATATGCTTCTCCACATACGATAATTGTTCATCTATTACGACAGTTTTAGGCTCTAACACATGAGTAGGATCACTCACATACTTCCTCAACTGAGAAACATGGAACACATTATGGACTATGTCCAAAGCTGGAGGTAGTGTAAGACGGTATGCTATCTCTCCAACTATGTCTAGAATCTCATAAGGCCCATTAAACATCTGACTGAGGTTCCCTCTCTTCCCATAACTCATCACTCCCTTCATAGGAGACACTTTCAACAACATCTTGTCCCCTACAGCAAACTCAATGCCACTTCTTCTCAAATCAGCATAACTCTTTTGCCTATCCTGCGCAGCTCTCATCTTCTACAGAATTAATTGAACTTGCTCCACCATTTCCTGAATCATCTCATCAGGTCCCAACACAATCGCATCAGATTTATCATCCCAACACACAGGACTCCTGTACTTCCTTCCATATAGTGCCTCAAAAGGTGTCATGACAATGCTAGCATGGTAGCTATTATTATATGAGAACTCAATTAAACCGAACCTCACCTCCCATGATCCACTGAACTCCATCACACAAGCTCTCAGCTTATCCTCTAGTGTTTAAATAGTGTTCTCCGTGTGCCCATCAGTAGCTGGATGAAATGTTGTGCTCATCTTCAACTACGTCCCCAATGAAGCTTGAAACTCCTGCCATAATTAAAAAAAAAAAACCTCGAATCACGGTAAAAAATAATATATTTTAGTACACCATGAAGTTTTACCACATTCTTTCTATAAGCCTTAGCCAACTCCGCCATACCAAAAGTATCTTTCATTGGAATAAAGTGATCTGACTTAGTCAAATGGTCCACAATCACCTAAATCATATTATTGCCTTTTTGAGTTCTAGGCAACCGAATAATAAAATCCATGGAAATGTTTTCCCACTTCTATTCTGGCACTTCCAATGACTGCACTTTACCCTGCGCCCTCTTATGCTCATGTTTCACCCTCTGACAAGTCAGATTCAACAACTTCTTTCATCCCTGGCAACCAGAAAGTCTACTTTAAGTCTTTATATAACTTATCCACTCAAGGATGCACAGAGTATGGTGTATTATGCGCCTCAGACAAAATTTACCTTTTAAGATCCTCATCATCTATCACACACCACCTCCCATCAAACCTCAAACTCCTGTCGGAATGCACGGAAAACCGTGACGTCGCCCCACTATCCACTGTTGTCTGCCATCTGGCAAACCTCGCATCCTCATCTTGCTTCTCCCTGATTTCTGTATACAACTCCGGCTCCACAGTCAAATCCACCACTGAATCGCCCTTCTTGATTACATAAATGCCCATTTTTACCATATCCTCCTGCAATTTCACACGTGACATAACAGTGCACAAAGTGTGTATTGACTTCCTACTCAGTGCATCTGTTACCACATTTGCCGTTCCTTCATGATAGACAATTTCTATATCATATTCCCTAATCAACTTAATCCAACTCCTCTGTCTCATATTCAACTCTTTCTAGGTGTAAATATATTTAAGACTCTTGTGATCCGAAAATACCTTGAAAGTAGCTCCATAAAAAGAATGTCTCCTGACCTTTAAGGCAAAAACAACAGCTCCCAGTTTCAGATCATGAGTAGGGTAATTTTCTTCATATGGTTTCAGTTGCCTTGAAGCATAAGCTATTACCTTTCCCCTTTGCATTAACACACAACCTAACCCATTCTTCAAAGCATCGGTATACACCTAAAAATTTTCACTCCCTTCAGGTAAAGGTGGGATATGAGCTGTGGTCAAGCTCTCCTTTAAGGTTAGAAAAGCCGTCTCACAACTCTCATCCCATTTAAACCTATTCTCCTTCCTCATCAAAGCAGTAAAGGTCTTAGCTCCCTTAGAGAGATCTTTTACAAATCTCCTA
Organism: Silene latifolia; assembly: GCF_048544455.1. Classification (NCBI taxonomy): domain Eukaryota; kingdom Viridiplantae; phylum Streptophyta; class Magnoliopsida; order Caryophyllales; family Caryophyllaceae; genus Silene; species Silene latifolia. Next base: position 402,229,595 of record NC_133538.1, read on the forward strand.
TAGTAACCAACCAAACCAAGAAACCTCCTAATATCAACTACTCTTTTCGGACTCTCCTACTTAGACACTGTCTCAATCTTACTCGGATCTACAGCTACTCCCTCCTTAGTCACAACATGTCCTTGAAAAGCAAATTTTTGCAACTAAAATTCACACTTGCTCAACTTAGCATATAAATTATTATCCCTTAAGGTTTGCAAAACAATCCTCGGGTGTTTCTCATGTTCATCTTCCGTCTTAAAATACACCGAAATGTCATCAATAAAGACGACTACAAACTGATCAAGGTAGGGACTAAACACTCTGATAGGTCCATTTTATATATACTTTTCCTCCCACATTTAGCTCAATTTAATGTTCATTATTCACTCTTTAGAGTGGTTTATGAGTTAATGTCGCCTTTGTAGTATTTCTCGTGTTTTAATGTCAATTGTAGGATTTGAGTTGTTTCTACGTTAAATCCCATCACTTGGAGGAATCCTGAGCAAGGGAAAGCTAAGTGTGATGAGTATTGAGGCCTAGGATGGCGTGCCAAGGTCCTAAGAGAGTTACGAGTCAAGAGGAACAAGTTTCAAGGCATTCTGAGCTCGTATGCATAAGTTACGACAATTTTGCTATTCGTTGTCAAAACCGTCCCCGTGTTGGAGCTAGTGTCCTCTACAGTTAGTGTGATAACATGTATAAATCTCTTATAGGTTCACAGGGTATACTTAGTATTTTATCAGTTGATTAACGTTTATTAATAACGGTTGACTTGCTAGAAGTTTGACGTTATTATCATACTGATGGCGGTGATCAACTGGTCCCTAAAAGTCACACCTAAAGGTTGTGTTTGAGAGATGTGATTATATGAAAATATAATCACATTGACGCCTTATATGACTAAAAGGTTAGTCCATGAATTTGACTAAAAGGTTAGTCAATGTGATGATGAGTCGATTATTTAATACAATTATATAATATCAGCTGAGACGAATTAATTGTTAATTCGTAAATTGAATATAAACTGTTATATTTAATTAATTTATATAATGTTAGCTTAAACGAATTAAGATGTTAATTCGTAATTAAACATAAACGGTTATATTTAATTAGCAAATTATAAATATGCGATATTTATAGTTAATGTATATATTATACGAAATTGTCATAATAAATGATGACATACCGGTATTAATAAATCGACTACAAACTGTTGTGTGTGGACTTATTAATACGTGACGACATAAATGACAATTGATAATGATATACATTTTATACAATATGATAACAACCTAAAATAAGAAGATTTTCTCCTTATTTGTTTGCTTGTTACACGAAATAAAGGGGAGAAAAATAAGAAAGAAATATCTTCCCCTTTTTCCTCCTTTTGCACGGTTATAATAGGAAAGAGGGAGGATCATTTTTCTCTCTTGATTTTTACTCCATATTCTCATCACAAACCCTAAAAAATATTAGGAATTAGGGTTCTCTTTCTAGCAAGAAAAAGGCATTTCTCGGAGCATCTTGGGTGCAACGATTAGGAGAATATCGATCTCGATATTTGTTCTTAGGCCAAATTGCTAGGACTAGAGGTTAATTCTAATCTCTATTCTTTTGTTTATGAATTTCGTTTATGACTCGTAATTTCATATTTCATAATTTCGTTATAATCCGAATTTTCCTTGATGAAATATACCAATATTTCTAACAAGTGGTAACAGAGCGTAGGCCACGAAATTATTTTATATGATTTTCATAAATGGATTAAAAGAAAAAAAAAAAATTTTAAAAAAAATTTCGGCCGTATCAATTTTTTTTTTGCCGAGATGTTTTTTTTTGTTTTTGATGCCTTGTTTCCATTTTGATTTATTGATATTGTTGTTTTAATATGTTAAGATGATAATATGATAAATTTGTAGATGTTTTGTTTTAATAAGAATTAAATTGAAATGTAAATGGAAATTGTTTTTATTGATGATGTTCATTTGTTTTTGCTATATAGTTTTGGCATACATGGTTTTTAAATTGTTGTTTAAGAATCATGATTCATTAATTTAATAATGTTCAAATCAATTGTGATGAATCAAATATTCATATAATCGATTTAATCATAATTTAGTTATTCATTTTAAGAGGTTATATTGAATCATCTAGTTTGGATCTATGTTTAAATTAAACGTTGATGATTATGCCAATCTTGTTATAGTAGCAACATTAAAAAAATTTGTTCACATAAAAGGGGTTGTTTTCGAGAAAAAAAAAAACTGTTTTTCTAATTTTTTTGGCAGAATGCCGAGAGCAATTAAAAAAAAAATTTGGTTTTTTTTTTTTTTGTGTTGTGTATTGGCCAATAATTATTATACATTATATCTAAAATGTATGATTGGTTGTTGTGAAAAGGTTCACAGATTTTAGATACCCAATTATTTTAAAGTGGTTTAAAATGATGTTAGATTAATTCATATTACAAGTTAATGTGTATTAAGATTGGAATTATTGTGAGTAATTGAGGAATTGTCACATAATTTTGATCATTTTATAATTGGTGGTTTGGATAAATTACTCTACATAATTAAGGAATTATGTCTTGAATGATTAATTTATCGGTTTTTTCCCATGGTACCCTCGAACTTTGGCGGATTACACATGGTACCCCTCATTTTCAGTTTCTACATATGGTACCCCTATGTTTACCTTTTTCTTTCCCAGAATGCCCATTATCAAACTTCCGTCATCACTCCGTTAGTCTTTTGACTAATGACCCTTTTATTTTGTTATTTAATACACTAATTAATAATACATACAATCCTTGTTAATCCATTACCATCATCTTCTATAAAATTACCTTCACTTTAACCTACCACCATATCAACCACCATCATCATCATCTTCGATCACCACTGCCCACACCGGCCAACAACAACCACCACCAACCGCCAACAATAATAACAACAACAACACCAACTCACACAACATCAACCACCAGATTTGAAAAAAGGAGAGTCGACGGCAGGTGGAAGAAGAAAGGATAAAAGGAAGAAGAAATGCGAAAAGGAGGAGGAGGTGGTGCGGTGGTGCGGTGGGTTTCGATTTTGGTGGTCACGACATGGTGGTCACGATGTTGTCATGTGGATGAAGTGCGTAATGAGAGAGGAGGGAAATAGGAGAGAGGCGGCACTGGTGGGCCTTGGATTGGTTTGACGACGTCGGCAAGGTGGTGGCGGTGTGGTGGCGTCGGCGTGCTGGTGGTGTGGTGGTCAACGAGGGAGGGGCAGATGGCGGCATTTAAGAAGAAGATGAATGCTGATTGAAGATGATTGTAATCGATTTGGGGATTTAGGGTTGATAAGGGTGGAAATGGTGGTGGTTTTAATGGTAGCTGATTTTATTTGTTTTAACGGATTGGTGGGAGGGAAAGAGGAGAGAGGCGGCAGTGGTGGGTTGTGGACTGGTTCAACGATGTCGGCATGGTGGCGCCGACATGGTGGTCAACGCGGGCAGGGCAGGTGGCGGCAGTTAAGAAGAAAATGATGATAATGGGTGGTTTGAGGATTTAGATATTAAAGTTAGTTTAGGGTATAATATGAGGGATTAGTGTATTAAATAACAAAAAAAAAAGGTCATTTGTCAAATAAGTAACGGAGTGATGACGGAACTTTGGCAAAGGGCATTCTGGGAAGGAAAAAGGTAAACACAAGGGTACCATATGTAGAAATCTAAAAGGAGGGGTACCATGTGTAATCCGTCAAAATTCGAGGGTACCATGGGAAAAAACCGTTAATTTATTGTTGATGCATTTTATTTAGTTGTATGAATTGTTGAATGGTTTATTTACGTATTTTTGTAATCGGTTGTAATTTGGTATTACCTAGTGTGGCCTTAGTTGATTATGTTTTCGTAATGATGGAAACATAATCTTGATGTAATTTTGTGATCTCGAATCTCCTTTGGTTTTCTTTAGTATTATGTTTTTGAAATTACAATGTAAATAGGTTTATTTTGTAATTTATTTATTATAATTTTGAGAAGACTAAAGATGGAGATTGGATTGCTCACTCCCGCTACATGGACCAATATAGAACATCAAGACAAGCTTCTCGGGTCATAGGAAGGATTACAAAGTTGTATTTATGTTCATTTTGGTAGATAGGCCACACTAGGACTTTGGTTTTGTTTTACGTTTTTCCATTCTTGTTGTTTTTCTTCGCATGATAATTAGTGCATCATATTCCGCCTAAACCAAACCACCTACTTATATGCATGAAAATTAACTCATATAGTTTGGATGTTAGTTATCATGGACATAAATATGTCACACTATTTTAAGCCATCATCTTAGTTTATTCATTCTCGCATGCTAGATATTAGTTCACTTAAAATGTATTAAAATAAAGTTGACGGGATCTTCCTCTAAAACTAAAATTGAGACTAGTCTTTATAGGCCAAACAACTGTGAATCCCTTCTTCGTCGGTAGGCATATATGACCTTACTTTCCATATGACCCCTTCTACGTTGGGTAAGTAGTTTGTGTTGACTTATTTACCTCAACATTATAATCCGAAGAGTTTCTTGATATTATGATGGACTATAGATAGAATTTACAGAAATTTATCAACCAAGAATTCTAAAAATAGAATTAGCCAAGAGGTTGGGTTATCAATTTACAGATAATTGAGTCTTGGGATCATTTATATAATTCTTGAGGGAGGTCAATTGTATAGATGCTTGAGTCTTCGCATGATAGCAGTTTTGCATTAGACTTAAATCATAACGATGAGTATGCTTATTATGTGTTTCTTCTTCTTTTCGCAGTGTAGAATTCGTATTTTATTGATAATCTGCTTACAACAAATTGCTGGAAAAAATGATATCCCTATGCCAAGTGCCACACTTGCACGCGAGTCCAGGCTCAAAACTTTCATGGACCACATGAATCAGTCCCCACGACTAAAGAATGACGGGTCCAACTTTTCGGACTGGGAGACATCATTACGGAATGTTGCCATTGCTGACGGTAAGCTCAAGTACTTGACTGAGCCAAAACCGCCAAACCCAGGCCCCAATGCAAGAGCTAACGAGTCACTTGCTTATAGTGACTTCGTCATGGAAGCGGGTGCGATAAAGAACGTACTCATTTTTGCAATGGAAACCAATTTGCAAAGACGCTTCATTGCCCAAGGTGCAAACAAGATTTTCACCACGCTCACTAATGAGTTCTCAAAAGCACCGAGAATCGTTACTTATGAGCATACCTGTCGCTTCTTTGAGGCGAAACTCCAGAAGGGCCAACCGGTTACCCCACACATTCTTGACATGATTGAGAATGTCGAGAAACTGGAGGCACTTGATTGCAAAATCAGTGAGAGCATAGTCATTGACTGTATGCTTCATTCACTTCATGATGGTTTTGCCCTTTTCAGGGCTAATTACTACATGAATGACATGAAGAAAAGTCCTCATGACCTACACTCACTTCTCGTATAGACCAAGAAGGATATGAAATTGAGTGGGAGCATGAAGCAAGATGTTCTCATGATTTCCAATAAAAATAAGAGTAAGGGCAAAGCTCACGGCGACCTAACTGTAGGAAAGCCAAAGTTTAAGAAGTCAGGAAACGGTAAGAGTGGGCCTGGTGAGACTAGTGGCTCACAAGGCAAGGCAAAGTGCAAGGGCGGTAACGTTGAGTGCCACCATTGTCACAAGACTGGGCATTGGAGGAGGAACTGTCCCGTGTACCGTGAGGACATAAAAGCATGCCGCGTCACTCTTGTTGGTATGTCATCTTATATTCATATGATTGAGATAAACCATGCAAGTTTCGGAACTTGGGTACTTGATACTGGTTGTGGTTTTCATATGTATAATCATTTCCAGGGCCTAAAAAACATCACACCCCTCGCAAAGGGTGATGTGGACCTACGAGTAGGGAATGAAGCAAGAGTTGTTGCAGTCTCAATGGGAACATACGTAATCCAGCTCCCGAGTGGTTTTGAGTTATATTTATATAACTGTTACTATGTACCCAGTTTATATAAGAATATTATTTATGATTCCATAGTTGATAAAGACGGTTTTTCATTTTCTATAAAGGACAATAGCTGTATTTTCTCTTTTAATGAAATGGTTTATGGCAAAGCAGTTTCCATGAATGGAATTTATATCTTAGATCATACCACAGATATATTACATGTGAATAATAAGAAATTAAAGGTTGGTGACAAAGATCAAACTTATCTATGGCATTGTCGAATGGGACACATAAATGAAAAACGTGTAAAGAAACTCATTGAGAATGGGACTATCTCCACATTTGATTTCTCATCATTTGGCACGTGTGAATTACGTCTTATCGGCAAAATGACTCGAATTTCCTTCAAAGGTGTTGGAACTGCGCTAATGATATATTATGACTCATACATACTGATGTATATGGACCTATGTCAATCACTGCAAGAGACGGCTATAGATATTTTATCACTTTCACGGATGATTTAAGTAGATACGGATATGTCTACTTAATGAAGCATAAAAGTGAGTCTTTTAAAAAATTCAAGGAATACCAGAATAAGGTTGAGAACCGACTGGGAAGAAAGGTTAAAGCACTCCGTTCAGATCGTGGTGGCGAATATCTTTCAAATGAGTTTGATCAACACCTTAAAGGCTGTGGAATAGTTTTACAATTAACTCCACCTGGAACACCTCAATTAAATGGTGTGTCCAAATGGAGAAATCGAACACTACTTGATATGGTTCGATCCATGATGAGTCACACGGTAGTACCTGATTCATTATGGGGTTTTGCTCTTTTGTCAGCTGCTCTTATACTTAACCGAAGTCCGTCTAAAGCTGTCGACAAGACTCCGTATGAGATATGGAAGGGAACGGTCCCTAACTTGTCCTTTATTCGGGTTTGGGGTTGCGAGGCTTATGTCAAGTGGAGACACGAAGATAAGCTTGGCCCGCGATCGGACAAGACATACTTTATTGGTTATCCAAAAGGAATGTTTTGTCATTACTACTATTCGCCTACCGAACATCGAGTTTTTGTTGCGGCTAGTGCAAAGTTCTTAGAGAGAGAGTTTCTCGAGAACAAGTCAATTAATAGAACCTTCGAGCTGTCGGAGATTCAAGAACCAACAACCGAGGAACAGATGGAAGAAGATGATCCTTCAACTTATGATACGGTTAATATTCCTCAGGAACCTAGGAGGTCGGGTTGAGTCTCTAATCCTCTAGACAGATACATTGGTATGGTCGAGGAAAATGACGTTTTGCTCCTAGAGAGTAATGAACCCGCACCCTATAAAGGTGCCATGACCTGTTCCGACTCTAAGCTATGGCTTAAAGCCATGCGATCCGAGATAGACTCCATGTATGAGAATGACGTATGAGATCTTGTTGATTTACCTAACAAGGTACGTCCTCTTCAGTGCAAATGGCTTTACAAAATAAAGCATTCTGTAGAAGGGCAACCAGATACCTATAAGGCACCACTAGTGGCAAAAGGTTTCACTCAAGTGCACGGATTACATTATGATTAAATTTTTGCAGCCGTAGTTATGCTGCGTTCCATTCGGATAATCTTAGCGATGGCCGCTTTTCATGACTATGAAATTTGGCAGATGGATGTGAAAACCGCCTTATTAAACGGTTATTTGGAGGAGGAATTGTACATGGTACAACCCGAAGGTTTCATAGAGCCTGAAAATCCTAAGAAAGTGTGCAAGCTTAAATGTTCCATTTATGGACTTAAGCAAGCTTCTCGGAGTTGGAATCATCGTTTTGACCAGGTGATAAAAGAGTATGGTTTCACTCGATCGGTCGAGGAACCATGCTTATATGTCAAGTCGAGTGGGAGGAAGATTGTTTTCTTGATATTGTATGTCGATGACATACTCTTGATCGGGAATGACATTCCTCTCTTATCTTCGGTAAAAGGATGGTTGAAGAACCATTTCCAGATGAAAGATCTGGGTGAGGCACAACGCATATTGGGAATCCGTATATATCGAGATAGATCACGACGGATGTTATCACTGAGTCAGGAGTCTTATTTAGATAAGATTCTTGAAAGGTTCAGCATGACCAACTCCAAGAAGGGGGACCTTCCAATGACTTCTGGGATGCATTTGAGCAAGTCTCAGTCACCCAAGACACCATAAGGGGTTGAACGCATGAGTCGCGTTCTTTATGCATCAGCCATAGGATCAATCATGTATGCCATGATATGCACACGTCCAGACGTCGCATATGCATTAAGTATGATGAGTCGGTACCAAAACAATCCAGGTGAAACACACTGGATGGCTGTTAAAAATGTCCTTAAGTACCTACGGAGAACTAAGGATTGGGCATTGACTTATGGAGGAGATACTAAGCTATGTGCAATCGGTTACGCAGATGCTAGTTTCCAAACGGATCGAGATGATTCAAAATCTCTGCCTGGATTTGTCTTTACTCTTAATAGTGCTGCGGTCAGCTGGAAAAGTTCCAAACAGGAAGTTGTAGCAGATTCTACTACTAAATCCGAGTACTACGCCGCTTCAGAAGCAGCAAAGGAAGCTATATGGATGCGTCAATTCTTACAAGGACTAACCATAGTTCCTTGTTCGAATGACCCAATCACCATCTATTGTGACAATAGAGGTGCCGTCTTCCAGGCTAAGGAGCCTATGCCTAGCAACAAGTCTAGACATGTAGAACGCAAGGCTCACTTGATCCGTGATTACGTGGAGCAAGAGGAGATAGTGATTGACAAGATTGCTTTGGATGACAACATCGCGGATCCTCTCACTAAACCATTGAAATATGATAAGCATGAAGGGCACGTTATTTCCATGGGAATTAAACGTGTTCCTGAGTTGTAGTAGTTGCTTATGGATTCGATACATTTTTTTTCATATGTTATTTATAACTTCATCGTATTATTTCATATTTTGTTTTTCATGTGGATTGTACGACAACATTGAACGCCACAAAGTGAACTGAATTACATTATATTTGTTTTTGTCCGTAATCGCCTACATGAGCTGATAACTCTGGCTATTATATTGTGAAGTTGATTGATGGTGGGTTCAACGAGCCATAAGTCAAACGGTTGGCTGATAGATCACAGATGCGAGTTATAACGATACCTCGTAGGACATTGTGACAATGTAATGGAGTCCTAAATGTTTAAAACATTCGGTGCCAGGTCGTGGTTTGGACGTCCATTGTGTTCCTAGAGTTGATTCTTTTGACTATCGACTGTCTCTTGAGATTAAGGTAGTTTTTGGGTGACTTTGGTTTCTTTCTCATGGTCGACCGTAACAAGAGGCTAAGCAGGTTTTGACTGTGTCATTTCATACTGTGCTTGTATCTGCAGGATTCGAGTTGAAGAAAATATCCATCCTTTATCAGGTTTAGTCATTTCTCAGGGCCACTCGAGGAGTTCTAACTGAAATGCATCGCCATGCTCGAATGATGATTCGTTTATCAGTTAAGTTACTCTCTAGTCGGGAAAACCACTCTTGATATTGATCAGTTGTAAAATACGACCTTTGTGAATACGGATTTTGCAAATTGTTTTACATTGAATGGGAGAAATTAAGGATATGAGAATCGGTTATCGCACATACACTTGTGAGGACAAGTGGGAAATTTTTGGAGCTAGTGTCCTCCACAGTTAGTGTGATAACGTGTATAAATCTCTTATAGGTTCACATGGTATACTTAGTATTTTAACAGTTGATTAACGTTTATTAATAACGGTTGGCTTGCTAGAAGTTTGGCGTTATTATCATACTGATGGTGGTGATCAACTGGTCCCTAAAAGTCACACCTAAAGGATGTGTTTGAGAGATGTGATTATATGAAAAAATAATCACATTGATTCCTTATATGACTAAAAGGTTAGTCCATGAATTTGACTGAAAGGTTAGTCAATGTGATGATGAGTCGATTATTTAATACAATTAAATAATATCAGCTGAGACGAATTAATTGTTAATTCGTAAATTGAATATAAACGTTATATTTAGTTAATGTATATAATGTTAGCTTAAACGAATTAAGATGTTAATTCATAATTAAACATAAACGGTTATATTTAATTAGCAATTTATAAATATGTGATATTTATAGTTAATGTATATATTATACGAAATGGTCATAATAAATGATGACAGACCGGTATTAATAAATCGACTACAAACTGTTGTGTGTGGACTTATTAATACGTGACGACATAAATGACAATTGATAATGATACACATTTTATACAATATGATAAAAACCTAAAATAAGAAGATTTTCTCCTTATTTGTTTGGTTGTTACACGAAATAAAAGGGAGAAAAATAAGAAAAAAATATCTTCCCCTTTTTCCTCCTTTTGCACGGTTATAATAGGAAAGAGGGAGGATCATTTTTCTCTCTTGATTTTTACTCCATACTCTCATCACAAAACCCAAAAAAGTATTAGGAATTAGGGTTCTCTTTCTAGCAAGAAAAAGGCATTTCTCGGAGCATCTTGGGTGCAACGATTAGGAGAATATCGATCTCGATATTTGTTCTTAGGCCAAAGTGCTACGACCGGAGGTTAATTCTAATCTCCATTCTTTTGTTTATGAATTTCTATTATGACTCGTAATTTCATATTTCATAATTTCGTTATAATCCGAATTTTCCTTGATGAAATATACCGATATTTCTAACACCACGACCCCAAGCCTCGACCCCTACTCCTTGGGGTCATGTTTATGCTCAACAAGGAGAAGAAAATAAGATAAAAAGTATATATTCACGACCCCTATCGGGGTTGATGACCCCTGGCCATAGGGTTTGCAAGTGCATGTGATAAAAGTGCAAAAATAAAGCTCAAAAGCCATTTTGCTACGACCCCTATCAAGATCAGTGATCCCTGGCACCTGGGGTGAGTGACATCTCAGTGCCTCTTTATATTCTTGCCTCCTCTATATAATCCTAGCTTGTTATTTCGCAAACCTATCCTATTTATGTCATTTCTACTTTGTTTTAGGGTTTAGAAACTTGCTTTCCTTTACAATAATTCTCTCATAAACATTTAGATTAATAAGTTTACATTTGATTTGGGTTTGTATTAGAAGATTGTTCATCCATTTCCTTGTTCTTTTATTCAAGTTTTGCAATTGGTATTTCGTTTTTCCCTATTCCCTTTTGTCAATTTCATTTCTTGCTTATCATATTGTTATTATGCAACCCTTTATATATTTGTTAGTAGTTAGTTTATTTGTTATAATGAGTCAGTAGTTTACATATTTAGGGAAAGGGATGTAGCATGTACAATTAGCATATGTCTTATTGTTGAATTGAGTTTGTTTTGTCATCCTATTATCTCTACTCTTATGCTTGTTTTCCCGTGATAAACTATGATTTGTGGCCAAAGTTATGTGTTTATATTTGTTAATTTCCGACTTAAGACCGAAATCCGGGAAGGATGTTAGACAAAGTATTGAGTTGTAAGGCGACCTAGTAAGATCAAAAGCCTCTAAGACCCGTCTTATAGTCATCAATAAATCTTTATGCATGTGCCATTGACTTAGACAATTACCGACTTGACAATGCCCGCATTAGACAATATAATTATGCTAGTTTACATGTGAAACCCGTATCCCTAGATTCCTCTTTATATTTTTATAATTTCAGCTTGGTTATCGCTTAATTTTACAAACCAAACATCCATCCAAATCGTAATTGATGATAAAATTCGCTCCATGACAACTTGTTTAGCAACTCCCATCTCCCTGTTATTTGACCCCTACTTCCCTAACTACATTTATTTTTTGTTAGCCTTGCATAGGATATTTATCTTTGATTTGAGTTTTATCTTATTTTTATTTGTCTCGGAGAACACTTGTTCCTTGGGACCGTTCTTACCATCTTCTTGTAGTTTTTAGTATTATGGGCAGGTCTTCTCGTTTGGGTGAGCCAATTCCTATTGGTCCGGAGCCCGAGAGAACCTTCCACTTTTGACTAAACTATTTGAAAGAGCTAGCAAATTCTTCTAGATCCGATAGTTTAGCTCACATCCGTGCCAATTATCATGCTCTTGAAGAAAAGGAATCCTCTACTCCTTCCCCACCATCATCTCTGATGCGTGTCTAAAATATGATGTTTCACACTTTATTCTACACGCATTTCAGAGCTCAAATGTGCAATATATGCCGTTATTTCCCTATTTTCCTCTACTTTTGTGTTTTTGTCTATTATTGCAGAAATATGAAGAATTGAGCGGAAATCGAGCCAAATCCGTCCCTAAGTAATTAACATTGCATTTGACATGAAGTATTGACTCGAGGAATGAGCTTGGTGCGCGTTTAAAGGCCTAAAGATAGCAAAAGCATGGGTGCGTACGAGTTTAACAAGCGAAGAAGCACTTCACAATATTGCAGCCTGCTTCAGATGGCAATATCTCGAGTTCTAGAGCTGATAATCGAGTGATTCTAATTGGAGGTGAAACATTATCCTCTTAGCTTTCCAACGCCGCATAGAACGCCTGATTTGACCAAGGAACGAAGAAATGGCAGCTGTTTTAAGATCGGTGCGCGCTGCAGAATTCGTCGTAAATGCACTCTTCAGACAAACCTTGGTCGATCGATCGATGCTTGTGGTCGATCGACCGAGCACGGATCGAAGCTACTGTTCAGTATAGGTTGGTCGATCGACTGAGCCACATGGTCGATCGACCACTCCACGAGCTGATACGAGAATTAAAAGATCGAGATTTATCAAGCCCATGAGTTATTAGGTTTAGGAATAATAGCTGCGTACTTTTCCTATAAAACGCAGCATGAACATTCAGAAATTTATCAAGTTTTTACATCTAGTTTTCATTCAGTTTAGAATATCAAATAATTAGGGTTCGGGATATTGTTTCGCATTGGATTTTCGTTTATGGTCTTTAATCATTCCGTTACAATTCTTCTGCAAATTCGGTATTCCCTTATTCTTATTTCAGTTCATCTTTATTGCATTAATAGTATAGAAATTGCTAGTTAGTTTTCCCGAAACCGCAATTCTCATTTATGTTAATTGTTTATTCCATTAATCCAAGCATGAATTCTTCTGTTTATTTCCTTAATATTATTGTTGTTATCATTCCCGTTATGAGTAGCTAAATTAATTGTGCTAGGAGGTAGGGGAATTATAGTGTAGGCGGCAAAATAATGAACACGGACTGAATTCGCATGTCAGTCGATCGACCGCCATACATGGTCGATCGACTGACCACGTGAGGTTTACCTTCGTTTTAATTGTTTTAATTCTTAATTCGACGAATCGAGTGCACACGACTAGTTGAATGTTTAGGATTTGACTGACCCATTAGATCGAGAGATAGGGACAGTTGTTAGATCACCAATTAAAATGACTAAACTATACTGAGATCGAAAGATAGGTAAAGTTTAGATGATTAGTCACTTTTCAGGACGAGAGTCGTATTAGTGATATTAGGGACTTATAGCGAGATCGAAAGATGCTATTTGTTAAGAGTGGACCGAGAGGACCTCTTTATTTCCCGCCTCATGTGTTTTGATTTAGACCTGTTTAGTATGCTGCCGCCGAAACTATAGTGAACCGACCCTCCTAGTACCTTTCTTTATCTGTTTAATCCGTTATTTATTTTATTGTCTTTTATTACTCTTAGCTATAGAACAAATCAATTAAACCCCCACCACACATTACCTTAGACCAGATTTAGACAACTCGAAATTCCCTTCCTCCCTGTGGTTCGACTCGTGCTACCACTAGCTTCTGTTAGTTTAGCTCGGAATTATAAATATTATTTTTGATACTAAAACGACGGTATCAAATTTTGGCGCCGTTGCCGGGGAGGTAGCGCTAGTTTTAGTTGTTTATATTTTGGTCTGTCTTTAGCCTCAAGGGAAGACTGAGTACCTTGAGGCAGTTCTTACCTTCCTATTTAGTGTTGTTTCGATAGGTCCTATAGGTCCTATTAGCAGTACTTCAGGAGGATTCACCATGTTCCGTTCTTGGGAGCAGCAGGTGGAATTTTGTGAGAGATGTGGTGCTGAGGGGCATGATTCTGCTGTATGCCGAGCAACTATGGACCAAGTTTATGCTTACAGGCAATATAAACAAGGTCATTATTGTGACACCCTCATTTATTGCGGAAAAGTAAACACGTAATTCTACAGAAAAACTGGTAGGATATGTTTGTAATTGGTTCAACTAGCCAAAAACCTGTAATTTCAAAAATTTTCTAAACCAATCACAACATTTCCAACATTCCCAAGAGGCGGGTGCCAAAACCTGCAATGCTAACGAACTACTTTACATGCCATAGCTAACGATAAGAAAATGTAATGATACAAACCCAAAATAGAAAAGGGAGACATATGTCCCTAAAATGTATGTGACATAAAAAGGGTTTAAGGTCACAATGAAATAAAACCAGTCTAGGTCCCAAGGTTACTTTGCTCGCTAGCTCGTCCATGTACCCCATATATGCATCACCTACCTGTCATTCGCATTTTATACAAATACGAAAGCCACGGTCGTGGGGAGTAACTCCGAGTTCTCCCAAATTTTACGAAATGTCATAATTAATATAACATGTAAACATAAGAATATGAATACGAATCACACAATGCCTTAGCATATAGATGCTAGACAATCGTGCTTATCATGTGAACAACAATATAACAACACATAGTCCTAGCATGTGAAAACTAGACCGACTCATACTACACTATCATGTGAATCACATAACATCCAGAATCCAAACTCTATCAACCATAGCCGGCTTGCATCTCACCTTCTATGATTCATAGAATCACCATACAAGAAAGGGCAATATATCAAAGACAGGCATAAGTTCTTAGTCCCGTCAATAGTCACTTTGTAACTCAAGTCTATACCACGAGGTAGGGAAGGTAATCGAACCGGTATCTTGGCTCAGCGGTTACTATTAAGAAAACATGGCCAAGAGACAACACAACCCTAGCCTAAAATCTGCGCAGACCTAGACATGCGGATACACACCACCGCACCCAAGACTCACAACTTTTTTTAAAACAAAGTGAAGTGAGTACCCTAAGGACACCACCGAAGGGTCGGCTAGTACTTAAGCTGACCCCATACTATCAAAATTAGTACCTGAGGTCATGCCCCAACTTGGATAAACATCCACTAGTCAAGAACACAAAGGCTATCAAGCAGTGAACATATACTCGTCAGAGACTATAAAGACCTATCTATGATGAAGACCGAAATACTCACCTAGGACCTAGTCACAGCTAGTCCCAGCTTGAATATTTTAGCCCACACCACCCAAAATTCACCACATAAGTCAAGTAAGACACCCACTTAACCTTAAGAGGGCAAAAAGTCCTACTTACCAACATAAATTCTAACATTCTATCATGTGAAAGCTATATAAATGTCTATTTACAAAGATACAATCCCAACAGTTCCTCAATAAGAATTCAATACTAATTTCCAATCCTAGCAATTATAACAATATAAAAGGCTTTAGGGAAAACTAGGGCCATTACTACAAAATAAGAAGCTATTTAAATTCAACTAATTACACATGTGAAATAGAGATATAATAAATGGCCTAAAACAAGAAAAAGGCCGATTATCTAATTCATTCAACCGAATTTTTACCCGCAACCCCAGCCCTGCGACAGTACGGTCAAATTGCGGCCGACCAATCACTCAATTAATCGACATCGCATCGGTCAAAGGGACTAAGGCTCGGTTTTTGCACAATCAACAAAACATTACAATTATAGCTATAAAATTCATTTGAGCCTATTAATTACAATTTCATTTTGTAAACTATCCTAACATGTGATAACTATTAATATGAGCACAATTTTACCATCCTTATTATCTTTACTACTAACATTATTCATTCACCTAAACACTTATCAAACAACAGGCACACATTAACTACTAATGTGACATTAATTCGTCGAGTAACTCGGAATAGTTACCTTACGCTAGCAAAGAGACAAGTAAAAACTTGAGAAAGCTTCTAAAACCCAAAATTACTCTTCATCTTCAACCACGTATGAGTCACCTAAAAATAATTATGTGAAAGGACGATATTAACGAATTATCGTTATATAAAATATGAGACGGAAATTAATTTAATTATATTTTAAATAAACCAAACTAGCGTCAAAACAATTTATAGATACGGCCCAAACTCGCGACTTAGCCAGGCCAAGCATCGCCTAGGCCACGGCCAGTGCTTTGCTAGGCTACAACAGCCAACCTTATAAAAGTCACTCTCGTCCCAAAAATTAATTCAATCTCAACTCTCTACCCCATCTCTCTCATTACTCCGTCCTATAAAATAATACTCCATAATAACCAGATTTCCATCTCAATTTCAATATTGATATTGTCAAAAGTTCAATAATGAACCATGCTCAACACTTAGAGTAAAACTTTAAGCTTCTTACCCACGAGTCAAGGTCAAAGAAATCGACAAATTAAACACAATACTATTCTTTCAAATTTACCCAATAACCAATATTAGTCCATATATTATATCATCAAATCACAATGAATAAAACATCCGAACGTAAACAATTCTATTGTATAGCACAAGTCCTAAAATTAATTAAAGTCATTCCACATCCCAAAGACTTACGCACCTTACAAACTCACCTTCCTCAAGTACTCACATATTAAACAAACCAATAAAGAAAGCATCTCATCTGCATCATCTACCAACAAACGAAGTGCCAAAGCGTTCGACATTCACACATATTGCCCAATTCCTCTCAACCCTCATAATCAACAAAATTGACATTATATACCTACTATATATAAATCGTGATAATAGTACAACAATTTCTTGGTATAAATAAACAATTAACCATATAAATAAATCACAAAAGTACATAAAAGCATCTCAATTGGCACATAATCATACGACCCCAAATAATAGTAATAATATTAGGATCGGTAGAATCGTGTTACCTTAAACGCCCCTTATTCTTCGAATAAATGGTCCACAAGGCACGAGCCTCACCCCGGGTCTTCGAATCCTTCATAAAAGGGCAAGAAAACGGAATAAAGAAGCTAAAAGACGACACTTTTATAAGACGGCGAAAGACGAAACCACTACAAAAAGAAGACTTTCTTACCTTAAAAGTACGAGGAAAGGACGAGGAAGCTAAAGGTACAAAAATTATCGAATTTGGTTGAGAATGGAGGCGGGATCTGAGGTTTGAATGATCGGAAATGGTGACGGTGCTATGTTGTTCTTACTCCTGTTGTTTATTCGAAATGAAGGAAAAGAAGAAAAGAGGGAGTATGTCCAGTGCATTTACACGGTCCACAACAACAAAAAAAATAATAATAATAATAATTAAAGAATGAGTGACGAGCTTGCTTGCTCGCTATGTATTATACGTACGTTTCTTCGTCGTTAAGAAACTTCGATAGTTATTAAAACCGTTTTTGAGTTAATAAAAATCGGTTTTTAGTAAAAGTTTCAGTAATAAAACGGAATTAATAATAAATAAATTTAATGAGAGAAAATAAAATAAACTCAGCTAGTTAACGGAAATAATACGATATCGCTTGAATCGAATTATTAGCGATTTTTACGAAACTAACGGATATTAATAAAAATTGCTAATTTAGTGAAATAAGCTCAAAATAGCTAATTAGACGGTTTTGTTCCCAAAATCCATCTCGGGTTCACTTAAAACAACTTTCATAAGGACTCGTAAAGAAACGGAAATTATTAAATAAACAAACTTGAACTAACTTCAATAAACTTGAACTAACTTTCAATAAACTTATTAATGATTATTAAAATTAACGTATCGAATTATGATTAAATTAATTAATTAGCTAAGCATATATATATAAATCGTTAAATGATGTAATTAAATTCAAAATAGCAATTAAAAGAACTTTATTCAACTTTATAAAATACGGGGTGTTACAATCACCCCATCTTTTAAAAAGTTTCGTCCTCGAAACTTGAAAGTATAAATGGAAGGTTATGAAAATAAAACTGAAATTGGAATCGGTAACCAAAACATTTTAAAGGTTATTTATCGTAAGAATCAAAATTCTTTCAAAAGTTTCAAATAAAATTTTCCGACAGAACCAGATTCTCATCAAGGGAACGAAAGTGTTCTCGTTACGTATTCAAGAACATCACAAACCAAATCAAAGATAAAGTCAAAAGGCAAATCATTTGTATAAATCAAAAATCAAAATACCTTCAAAAACATTAATGAAGAGTTTTCAAAAATATAAGTCTCATTCATGGAACGGAATTGCTCTTGTCGTGCACACAAGAACGCTAACTTTCCAAGTCAGAGACAAATTTAAAACAAAAACTATTCGCCGACAATCGTAGAACAAGTTATCAAACGTTTCCAATAACTAGTTCTAACATCCGATCAACGTTAAAATCAAAATAAGAGAAAGGTAATCTTCTCAAATGTTCTTTTGCAAAAAGCCAAAGTAGAAATAAAGGTTTCACCTTTAAACTAAAAGGGGAGTTAAATTCCGGAAATATAATATTAAACTTTGACAAAGAAGTCATAAATAGATCAAGGTTAATAGAAATTGGATAAAATTTACAAAAATCTCAGGTTTAGCAACTCAAAACCATGATAAGGAAGTCTATACTCAAAGAACAATTAGAGAATCAAATCGAATTTTCATTTTCCAAATCTTTACAAGTAGGGAAAATTTTGTGAGGGTAACATAAATTTTTAACAACGAACCAAAAATAGTAGTTTGAAATATTTAGAAATTGTGTGAAATGAAAAGTAAGTTAGACATCATAGATACAAGTATGCTAAGAGGGTTCAAGCTTAACCAACAAAAGAGGTATGATGAACTTCCTAGGGATAAGAATTGAAGTCAAATTTACAAGGATGTCAAAGATAGAGTTTCACCGAGACGAGTGTCAAACTTAAAGGAGGAGCAAGATGAAGCGAGGAAAGAAGGTATGAACGGTAACGCTCATGATCAAGGAGAAAAGAAAATTAGACAAGAAGGAAACGCCAAGTACTCGAATCTCAAATAACAACATCAGCCTAAACGGTTTCGAAAACTTCCCAACGACAAAACTTATGACCAAAACACTTCCAAGGATTTCCTCAAATCATTTATGTTACTTCATCCTAATTTATCCCCTAAAACATGGTACTCCACTATAAGTGTGACTTCATCACTCCAAATCCCCAAACATCCACCAACATCTTCCACAAGATCAAGGTCAACTGGTCAAGGTTTCCAACAAAGCTATACTCATATCCAACTAGTGTCAACTATGGGTTTCTCAAAAAGTAAAACCCTCAATCAAAAATCCCAACACCAGGCTCTAAATTCCCGAAAAAGGTTCCTCAAATATTCCACAAAGTTCTCATTTCAAAATAAGGTAGTAGCATGCCAACCCAAAGTCTGAAAAATCAATAGAATCTCGAGCCCTTCTATCCTTTCTAGTTACCAAAACAAGTGCTAAGACTTCCCAACAATGTAGCTTACTCTCACTCTCATACCATTCTTCAAGTAGTAATCAATATCACTCACTTAAACCAACCAATAATCCCACATTTAACATTTCTCACATGGGGACACAAACATTAAACCCTCATATCCAAGGCAACTACCAAAGTTAATCCCAAACTTGACTTAGTCGATCCTATATCCTCAATTTCACCATTCAATTTTATCCACCTTAGGTCAAGTACTAAGCACTAGTATCCCAAACATAAACAACAAAGCCAAGTTCTATAACTTTAATCACCTAGGCAACTCATTCCTAACACAAAGAATCTACCAATCAATTATACTCACTTTGTCAAGGAACTAGGTATAAGAATCACTAAGTATGTCTCATCACCTTACCTAAGTCTTTCTAACATCACATCCTCTCAAAACCAGGGTTAAGGGTCAGACACAAACAATCTCCTCAAAAGTCGAATTTTCCAACCAAGGTCAACATTCCTCAAAAGAAAGAGTATTATCTAATGGCGTTAAGGGAGGATAAGCAAAGAACAAAGGACAAGTTAGGAGTACAAGCGTAGCTTTTAAAGTAAAACAGAAGGGAGTTTAAAAGGAGGATAAGCACCAAGAGATTAAGAATAAGGCGAGATACAAAAAGAACGAGAAACGTCTTCAAGGAAGTAGAAGCATTCTTCAAAGGTTGAACAAATCTTCAATCCTCAAAGAATAGGCACTAAATCTTGATCTTCGTAAAATATAAGTGTCCTTTCAATGGAACGGAGATACTCTTGGCGATCACTCAAGAACATCAATATTCCAATTCAAAGACATAAAAATACATTTTTACACCAACAAATGATAACACTAATTATCAGACGTCTCCAATAACAAGCTTTAACACTAATTGACGTTAAAACCAGTGAAAAACATTAAAATATTTTCAAAACCTTTAGTTCAAATTTCTTTTTTTTTTTAATAAGGGCAATAACTCCATTAAATATAAATAAGTTCACGGTCATTGATCTAAGAACGCAACAATTATTAAATGACAATCAACAAACATGTTAGTACCTAACAAAGAGCAAACACAAAGAGACTACAACATAAGATCCTAAATCTACCCATCTTACCCGTCTCTCAAGTTTATTATTTTAAGGTCAAGTTATTTATAGTGGGGTGCACAAACGTGCGTCGGGAGCAAATATGCTCGATACCAACCGTGACACCCTCATTTATCATGGAAAAGTAAACACGTAATTCTACGGAAAAACTGGTAGGATATGTTTGTAATTGGTTCAATTAGCCAAAACCTGTAATTTCAAAAATTTTCTAAACCAATCACAACATTTCCAACATTCCCAAGAGGCGGGTGCCAAAACCTGCAATGCTAACGAACTACTTTACATGCCATAGCTAACGATAAGAAAATGTAATGATACAAACCCAAAATAGAAAAGGGAGACATATGTCCCTAAAATGTATGTGACATAAAAAGGGTTTAAGGTCACAATGAAATAAAACCAGTCTAGGTCCCAAGGTTACTTTGCTCGCTAGCTCGTCCATGTACCCCATATATGCATCACCTACCTGTCATTCGCATTTTATACAAATACGAAAGCCACGGTCGTGGGGAGTAACTCCGAGTTCTCCCAAATGTACGAAATGTCATAATTAATATAACATGTAAACATAAGAATATGAATACGAATCACACAATGCCTTAGCATATAGATGCTAGACAATCGTGCTTATCATGTGAACAACAATATAACAACACATAGTCCTAGCATGTGAAAACTAGACCGACTCATACTACACTATCATGTGAATCACATAACATCCAGGAATCCAAACTCTATCAACCATAGCCGGCTTGCATCTCACCTTCTATGATTCATAGAATCACCATACAAGAAAGGGCAATATATCAAAGACAGGCATAAGTTCTTAGTCCCGTCAATAGTCACTTTGTAACTCAAGTCTATACCACGAGGTAGGGAAGGTAATCGAACCGGTATCTTGGCTCACCTAATTACTATTAAGAAAACATGGCCAAGAGACAACACAACCCTAGCCTAAAATCTGCCAGAGACCTAGACATGCGGATACACACCACCGCACCCAAGACTCACAACTTTTTTTAAAACAAAGTGAAGTGAGTACCCTAAGGACACCACCGAAGGGTCGGCTAGTACTTAAGCTGACCCCATACTATCAAAATTAGTACCCGAGGTCATGCCCCAACTTGGATAAACATCCACTAGTCGAACACAAAGGCTATCAAGCAAAGAACATATACTCGTCAGAGACTATAAAGACCTATCTATGATGAAGACCGAAATACTCACCTAGGACCTAGTCACAAACTAGTCCCAGGCCTGAATATTTTAGCCCACACCACCCAAAATTCACCACATAAGTCAAGTAAGACACCCACTTAACCTTAAGAGGGCAAAAAGTCCTACTTACCAACATAAATTCTAACATTCTATCATGTGAAAGCTATATAAATGTCTATTTACAAAGATACAATCCCAACAGTTCCTCAATAAGAATTCAATACTAATTTCCAATCCTAGCAATTATAACAATATAAAAGGCTTTAGGGAAAACTAGGGCCATTACTACAAAATAAGAAGCTATTTAAATTCAACTAATTACACATGTGAAATAGAGATATAATAAATGGCCTAAAACAAGAAAAAGGCCGATTATCTAATTCATTCAACCGAATTTTTACCCGCAACCCCAGCCCTGCGACAGGTACGGGTCAAATTGCGGCTGACCAATCACTCAATTAACTGACATCGCATCAGTCAAAGGGACTAAGGCTCAGTTTTCGGCACAATCAACAAAACATTACAATTATAGCTATAAAATTCATTTGAGCCTATTAATTACAATTTCATTTTGTAAACTATCCTAACATGTGATAACTATTAATATGAGCACAATTTTACCATCCTTATTATCTTTACTACTAACATTATTCATTCACCTAAACACTTATCAAACAACAGTACACATTAACTACTAATGTGACATTAATTCGTCGAGTAACTCGGAATAGTTACCTTACGCTAGCAAAGAGACAAGTAAAAACTTGAGAAAGCTTCTAAAACCCAAAATTACTCTTCATCTTCAACCACGTATGAGTCACCTAAAAATAATTATGTGAAAGGACGATATTAACGAATTATCGTTATATAAAATATGAGACGGAAATTAATTTAATTATATTTTAAATAAACCAAACTAGCGTCAAAACAATTTATAGATACGGCCCAAACTCGCGACTTAGCCAAAGCCATCGCTTAGGCCACGGCCACCGTCTTTGCTAGGCTACAACAGCCAACCTTATAAAAGTCACTCTCGTCCCAAAAATTAATTCAATCTCAACTCTCTACCCCATCTCTCTCATTACTCCGTCCTATAAAATAATACTCCATAATAACCAGATTTCCATCTCAATTTCAATATTGATATTGTCAAAAGTTCAATAATGAACCATGCTCAACACTTAGAGTAAAACTTTAAGCTTCTTACCCACGAGTCAAGGTCAAAGAAATCGACAAATTAAACACAATACTATTCTTTCAAATTTACCCAATAACCAATATTAGTCCATATATTATATCATCAAATCACAATGAATAAAACATCCGAACGTAAACAATTCTATTGTATAGCACAAGTCCTAAAATTAATTAAAGTCATTCCACATCCCAAAGACTTACGCACCTTACAAACTCACCTTCCTCAAGTACTCACATATTAAACAAACCAATAAAGAAAGCATCTCATCTGCATCATCTACCAACAAACGAAGTGCCAAAGCGTTCGACATTCACACATATTGCCCAATTCCTCTCAACCCTCATAATCAACAAAATTGACATTATATACCTACTATATATAAATCGTGATAATAGTACAACAATTTCTTGGTATAAATAAACAATTAACCATATAAATAAATCACAAAAGTACATAAAAGCATCTCAATTGGCACATAATCATACGACCCCAAATAATAGTAATAATATTAGGATCGGTAGAATCGTGTTACCTTAAACGCCCCTTATTCTTCGAATAAATGGTCCACAAGGCACGAGCCTCACCCCGGGTCTTCGAATCCTTCATAAAAGGGCAAGAAAACGGAATAAAGAAGCTAAAAGACGACACTTTTATAAGACGGCGAAAGACGAAACCACTACAAAAAGAAGACTTTCTTACCTTAAAAGTACGAGGAAAGGACGAGGAAGCTAAAGGTACAAAAATTATCGAATTTGGTTGAGAATGGAGGCGGGATCTGAGGTTTGAATGATCGGAAATGGTGACGGTGCTATGTTGTTCTTACTGCTGTTGTTTATTCGAAATGAAGGAAAAGAAGAAAAGAGGGAGTATGTCTGTGTGCATTTACACGGTCCACAACAACAAAAAAAATAATAATAATAATAATTAAAGAATGAGTGACGAGCTTGCTTGCCTGCTATGTATTATACGTACGTTTCTTCGTCGTTAAGAAACTTCGATAGTTATTAAAACCGTTTCGAGTTAATAAAAATCGGTTTTTAGTAAAAGTTTCAGTAATAAAACGGAATTAATAATAAATAAATTTAATGAGAGAAAATAAAATAAACTCAGCTAGTTAACGGAAATAATACAATATCAGCTTGAATCGGAATTATTAGCGATTTTTACGAAACTAACGGATATTAATAAAAATTGCTAATTTAGTGAAATAAGCTCAAAATAGCTAATTAGACGGTTTTGTTCCCAAAATCCATCTCGGGTTCACTTAAAACAACTTTCATAAGGACTCGTAAAGAAACGGAAATTATTAAATAAACAAACTTGAACTAACTTCAATAAACTTGAACTAACTTTCAATAAACTTATTAATGATTATTAAAATTAACGTATCGAATTATGATTAAATTAATTAATTAGCTAAGCATATATATATAAATCGTTAAATGATGTAATTAAATTCAAAATAGCAATTAAAAGAACTTTATTCAACTTAATAAAATACGGGGTGTTACAATTATACGCCGCCCCATCCGTACTATCATCAAGGCTTTCAAGAGCCTTCATATTCTTTTGCGCCACCTCCACAAATCCCTCTTCCCTCTAACGAGATAGCGGATCTCAAAGCTATGATACAAGAGATTTCGGCCAAAATGCAAAGATGGTTTAAATCAACTCACTCCCGAATGGCCGACCTTTCTTCTCTTCAACACCTGGAGACCGTGCATGCTATACGCGGTCATAATGGGTCGACCCCTGAAAGGCCTGCTATGGAAAGGGTAAGCCCGGAAATTAATAAAGATGAATTGGGAAGAGAAGAGGCTGAACTCTCGGAGCAGAAGAATAGCGTTAGGAGTAGAATTGCTGCATTTGAAAGTCAATCGACATCGCCTACTGCTGGTATTGTTGATAAAGATGAGACCGAGCAAAAAGAGACTCTGAATGCCATAACCCTGAGGAGCGGGTCTACTATTGCCGGGTCCGCTGTGGCGAAAGAGGGGTCTGAAAAGAAGAAAGAAAGGGCGTCTGTTAATAATGGCAAAATAAAGACGACTAGCAGCATAGGCAGTCGATCGACTGCCTATCATGGTCGATCGACCGCCTTGAAAGAACAGTGGCAGAAGATTAACGGCGCGAAACTTCAAACAACAAGAGGACCATCGATCGATCGACCATCATGGTCGATCGACCAGTCCCGACTTTCCAGTGCTCAGACTGAAAACCTCGGTCGATCGACCGACCAATCTAGTCGATCGACCGAGGAAGTCGCTGAAGGTGCTCGGGCCCGTCCCACAATGCCTAATGACTTGAGAGACCATTTGTTTCGGGCACGACAACTCCGAAAATGTTGAGGCAAGACCCGAGTCTGATGGGTCACCCCGTTCCAAGGTATGACCCCATGTCGGTTAATGGCTCACATTTGAGACGGTCTCAAGAAGGGTTGAGTGCAACAAAGAGAGAGGTAGTGGATTTTCACCTAAATCCACTAATGCCGGTCTTGAGAGACTTAGAGGAGAGGGCTAAATTACTTCTTTCAGCCCCATATCCGGAGAGACTAGTGCCGACAAAGGAACAGTATCATTTAATAAGTTTGAAAATGTTATTCGTAGTCCGAATGTACGGGTTCCTTTTCTCGAGTTAGTTAACCAAGTACCCGCTTATACTAAATTTATGAAACAATTGTTGTCCAAAAAGCGGTCACTTGAAACAAGTGCACACTGTCGCACTTATCGAGGAGTCTTGCTCCTATCTGTCTCACACTGTGCCCCTTAAGTTAAAGGACCCAGGCTCTGCTCCTTGCAACATAGGTACCTTCTCAATTGAGAGGGCATTGTGTGACTTAGGAGCCGATATAAGTGTCATGCCCTTGAGTCTAGCTAGGAAATTGAAATTGACCAGGTTTGCGATTACTAGCATGACAAAGACAGATGGTCGATCGTTCATGCGGTCCAAACAATAGAGTCCTAGAGGACATTCCTGTCCAAATAGGGAAGTTTTTCTTCCCTGTTGACTTCGTTGTACTTGATATACCCGAGGATGCTCATATTCCTATTATTTTGGGTAGACCATTTCTGCACACCGGTGCAGTTGTAGATGTAGGCTCGTGGACGTTGACCTTTAAAGTAGGGAAACACCATCGTTTTTACTCACCGCTAAGAAGAAAGACCCCGTGTGGCCGGTCACTTGCAATACGGTTTACGAAAAGAAATCGTACTTTGTGCTTCCCGAATTACCCGTCTCTATTTCTACTCCTGTGTTAACCCCTCCGCCCCAGATTGGGAGCAAGAAGGAGGAAGAATTTGTTGTCTTAGATAATGCAGGAGCTGGTTTGGGGAAGGAAGTGCTACAAGTTGTGCCAGCTGTAAAGAAGCCTATCATTCAAAGAGGAGGTCTTGGGTGCCTAAGCTATGGGACTGATGAGGAAGTGGATGACGAGCCGGTCAAAGCAACGAAGTCTGATTTGGATTCTGACGAGTCCAAGGAAATCCTTGATTGGGGAGATGACCAAGTTGATCCATTGAGTTTTACGGATGTCAATGAGAAGAGTGCAAATGAGAAGATGAGCACTGCCGAGGCTACCTCATGTAGCCGGAAGCGACGAAGTGGGCCATACCGTGGTCCTTCTTGATCAACTATTAGTTGATCAAGTTCGTTATAAACTTCATTTTATTGCTTTCGAACTATTTTCTATTGCTTTTGTGTGCGCGAAAACTTCGCTTTTACTTTATTTGCTTAGGGTTTTAAGTACTTTAGACTTCGTTCTGGGTTTTGCGCAATTTTGGGCGCGTATTATTGTGCATTTGCAGGTATTTCGAGCTTGTTAGCTCAAATCATTGAGCAATTACGAAGAAATAAGACTCTGCAGTTGATGAATTCGATCGATCGACCGCCATCATGGTCGATCGATCAATTGCGGTTTACTGAGCTACTATTCATGCCACACCTGGTCGATCGACTGCCTCTTTAGGTCGATCGACCACTGCTGCTGCTATATTCGTTCACGACCTCTCCCCTGCTGTGTTTGGTTGATATGCGGACTTAAGGGAGTCTTCTACTTCACTTTATTTTTTCGTCGAATTCTCTATTTCTTCTATTGTCTCACCTGTGCACAATTTTTCCGCTTTAAAATTGTTTTCTTCGGTCTTATGCGTGGTATTTTCTATCTTTCAGGCACTCTTGCTGGTAGCACTGCTGGCTACTGAAACCTCCTAGCTCACGCTGGTTTGGGGAGGTTTCCTTTGCTGCGCTTAAAGTCTTGTGAGTTCCCAAGTCTTTACTTTATGTCATTGTGTTTTTATTTCTCTTTTATCGCAAATTCCCATTTCTCTTTTCTTCATTACATGATTTTGCACAATGGGGACATTGTGCGATTTGGTTTGGGGAAGGGTTTTGCGTCGCATATCATTGTTTTGCATTCACGTTTACTTTTGTTTTGCATTGTTTATTTCATTTCATATATATACAAAATTCAAAAAAAAAAAAAAAATTATAAAACTTTCAAAAATTTCCATAAAATGCACGTTTATTTTAGCATTTATTTAGGTCCAGTCGAACAAGAGTATTTCAAGGATGATTTTGCAATTGCATCTGTTTTGCCTGAGCCTTGCTTGACTTACATGTTATTAGTAGAATCATAAATGCATATCTACGAGTTTTCGTTACATTCTTGCTGAACTTGAGGCTTGACTTGAAAATTTTGGCAAACTACAAAATCTTTCTAAGAAATTAGAGCCTTATAAATCGGTGACATTCATGACCGATTTCATCTAGGAATGTGAGTAGTACTCCCTATGAGACATGTTTCCTTAATCTGCATAATTATGAACTTGATCTACTTAATACCTGTATGCATTCGGTTTGTGGTTTGTTGACACATGTGGTAGAGGTTTCCCTTTATTCATTTTACCCATGAACCCCTCATAGCCAAAAATAGCCTTTTTGTCCCTTAACTACATCCTATATTTAGCCTGCCTTTGTCAAGCTAGTAGTATTAGTTTTGGGAATGTGTTTATTTGCGGTTTGGTTATATGCTCATTTCGAGATGTTGGGTGAAATGGTGGAAGGAAAGAAAAAAAGAAAAGAATAGAATTGAAAAGAAAAAAAAAGGAAGAAAAATGACTCGAAAAAGAAGAGAAAAAAGAGACGAGTGCTGTAGAATCCGGTCGATCGACTGACCATATTGGTCGATCGACTGCATCCCGAGAGAAAGAAAAGTTCGAAAAAATCACATGTTGCAATTGTTATGATTTGGTGATTTCCACTCCCATATTATCATTTGTATTCTTTGGGGAGTCAAATTTTGTGGAGATTGTGAGTTTTGTGCCTTGAATTGGCACCGTATTGTATCATTTACATTGAGCTTGAAGTTGGGATTCGTTTATAGTTTGGATTGTAGTACTAGCTTGGCTTATTACTCCTCATATCCAAATTCATTTTAGCCCCTTCTTACCCTTTACCTCACATATCCATATATACCTCGGCATGTGTCATGGTCATTTGTTGGTTGGAATGCATATGTACGGTCATAGAGATCATTTTCATATTTTATTGCTGGCATGTCTTCATAGGTCGTAGTTAGGTGAGAGTCTTTACAAAATAAATTCTTTCTATCCTCTTATATATTCACCTTGTTCTTATTTGAGTGATTTGAGCGACCCGTGAGAGTCCAATTTGATAAGTCTCTATGGTTGACGGTTCAAAGAGCTTTTAACGGCTTCATAATTCGTTTGCATGATTCACATTACTAATTGATTGTTGGTTGTGCATTAAATTGGTTTAGGCTTTACATATTGCATTTCGCTCTGAGTTTGAACTCGTTCCTTTAGATCGAGTCTAGTTCTTGCTTGGGGACAAGCAAGGTTTGGTTTGGGGAGATTTGATGCGTGTCTAAAATATGATGTTTCACACTTTATTCTACACGCATTTCAGAGCTCAAATGTGCAATATATGCCGTTATTTCCCTATTTTCCTCTACTTTTGTGTTTTTGTCTATTATTGCAGAAATATGAAGAATTGAGCGGAAATCGAGCCAAATCCGTCCCTAAGTAATTAACATTGCATTTGACATGAAGTATTGACTCGAGGAATGAGCTTGGTGCGCGTTTAAAGGCCTAAAGATAGCAAAAGCATGGGTGCGTACGAGTTTAACAAGCGAAGAAGCACTTCACAATATTGCAGCCTGCTTCAGATGGCAATATCTCGAGTTCTAGAGCTGCTAATCGAGTGATTCCAATTGGAGGTGAAACATTATCCTCTTAGCTTTCCAACGCCGTGTAGAACGCCTGATTTGACCAAGGAACGAAGAAATGGCAGCTGTTTTAAGATCGGTGCGCGCTGCAGAATTCGTCGAATGCACTCTTTGACAAAACCTTGGTCGATCGACTGATGCTTGTGGTCGATCGACCAGAGCACGGGATCAGAAGCTACTGTTCAGTATAGGTTGGTCGATCGACTGAGCCACATGGTCGATCGACCACTCCACGAGCTGATACGAGAATTAAAAGATCGAGATTTATCAAGCCCATGAGTTATTAGGTTTAGGAATAATAGCTGCGTACTTTTCCTATAAAACGCAGCATGAACATTCAGAAATTTATCAAGTTTTTACATCTAGTTTTCATTCAGTTTAGAATATCAAATAATTAGGGTTCGGGATATTGTTTCGCATTGGATTTTCGTTTATGGTCTTTAATCATTCCGTTACAATTCTTCTGCAAATTCGGTATTCCCTTATTCTTATTTCAGTTCATCTTTATTGCATTAATAGTATAGAAATTGCTAGTTAGTTTTCCCGAAACCGCAATTCTCATTTATGTTAATTGTTTATTCCATTAATCCAAGCATGAATTCTTCTGTTTATTTCCTTAATATTATTGTTGTTATCATTCCCGTTATGAGTAGCTAAATTAATTGTGCTAGGAGGTAGGGGAATTATAGTGTAGGCGGCAAAATAATGAACACGGACTGAATTCGCATGTCAGTCGATCGACCGCCATACATGGTCGATCGACTGACCACGTGAGGTTTACCTTCGTTTTAATTGTTTTAATTCTTAATTCGACGAATCGAGTGCACACGACTAGTTGAATGTTTAGGATTTGACTGACCCATTAGATCGAGAGATAGGGACAGTTGTTAGATCACCAATTAAAATGACTAAACTATGCTGAGATCGAAAGATAGGTAAAGTTTAGATGATTAGTCACTTTTCAGGACGAGAGTCGTATTAGTGATATTAGGGACTTATAGCGAGATCGAAAGATGCTATTTGTTAAGAGTGGACCGAGAGGACCTCTTTATTTCCCGCCTCATGTGTTTTGATTTAGACCTGTTTAGTATGCTGCCGCCGAAACTATAGTGAACCGACCCTCCTAGTACCTTTCTTTATCTGTTTAATCCGTTATTTATTTTATTGTATTTTATTACTCTTAGCTATAGAACAAATCAATTAAACCCCCACCACTGTTACCTTAGACCAGATTTAGACAACTGAAATTCCCTTCCTCCCTGTGGTTCGACTCGTGCTACCACTAGCTTCTGTTAGTTTAGCTCGGAATTATAAATATTATTTTTGATACTAAAACGACGGTATCAATCTCCACCACCAATTCTAAATAAAATGGTGCGCTTGTCCGACCATTCTAAGCCCACCGCGGTTATGCTTCCTAGAGGAATTGCTACCACCAATATTGAAGCGGCAAATTCTTAAATCAAACCGGCTTTTATTAGCCTAGTTTAGAAGCGCCAATTTGGTGGAGGCCCTCTTGAAGATCCCAACATGCACATCCAAAACTTTTGTGATTATTGCTCCATGATAAGGCAATCGGGTGTCATACAAGATCAAATACAGGAGATGCTATTCCCGTTCTCTTTCAGGGACAAGGCTAAGCTATAGATCAATAGCCTTGACAAAGGTTTCCATAAGCATCACCTATTAGAGTAGCTTGGCTCTTGCATTATACCAAAAGTACTTTTCTACATAAAAGACCGCCCTTTTGAGATGCCAAATCACCGGTTTCCGACAAGTGGGTGATGAGTGTATTTGAACCATGGGAGAGTTATAAGGAATTGCAAAGAGAGTGCCTTCATCATGGGTTGGACCCTTGGTTTTTGGCTATCACCTTCTACATATTATTCTAAGTCTCGCCGCATCCTTGACTCCGCCAACAATGGGAGATTTGATCAAATCGATACGGATACTGCACATGCTACCATTGAGTCTATGGCTATCCATGATTCCTAATATGTCAATTGCCGAAGTGCAAATCCATTGAAGGCTAAGCAAGAGGATCCAAATGTGGCACTATTACAAGCTCAAGTGACTTTCCTTACCCGACAACTTGAGAGCCCTCAAGGCTCTAGTTCCACTCACCATGTGAATGATATTTTAAGCCAATTTAGCTCTTCTTGTGAGGTTTGGAGATGTGTGGGGCATGCTGCCCAATATTATGGAAATGCTTTACAACAAGCTAATGTTTTCCAAGCTCTAAATTTCATCTTATACAAGAACTCAAATGTGCTTGCTCCTCCTCATCATCAACAGTTTGGCCTCACCAAATACCTATAAACACACCGGGTTTCCAAGCACAAAGGCTCCAATTATCCAACAACAAGTTCTCCAACCCCAATTCCAACAACAATTCCAGGGTCAATCTTCCATTTACTAACAAAATAACCAAGGTGTGGGTAAACTCGAGGCTATAGTGATGCAAATGGTTACGGCACAAGAGATCATGTTCAAGCAAATGCAAATCCAAATGCAAAAGAGTGATCAAGCCAAAGATGCCGCTATCCAGATTTAGGAGACTGAATTGGCTCAACTTGCAACTTCTAGTGGTCAGAGACATCAAGGCCAACAACCACCCAAAGGTGCGAAGCTTCTTAATGGCACCCTTAATGCCATTCATTTGAGGAGTGGGAAGAGCTATGATTACCCATCCATGACTTTGGACGATGAGGTGGTACAGAAAGATTTTAAGCTTCGGGGAGGTGCCAAGAAGAAGGCTAGTGAAGAGACTATTGTAAAAGATATTGAAGAGGAAATCCCCATTCTAAAGGTGAAGGAGCTCAAGACTCCCTTTAAGATTCAAGTGCCCTTTCCCCACCGCCTAGCAAAGAATAAGGATGAGAGTAAGTTTGGTAAGTTCTTGGATGTTTTTAAGAATTTACAAGTTATTGTGAAATTCTTTGAACTGCTTTCCCAAGTCCCTTCTTACTCAAAATTTCTGAAAAAAATCCTCGCCAAGAAGCGATCCGTCAATGAGGTTAAGACCGTAGCTTCCACCGAAGATTGTAGTGAAATCTTGCAAAATAAGTCTCCTCCAAAACGTACGGACCTCGGTAGGTATTCTATACCTTGAACTATAGGCACATATACCATTGATAAGGCCCTTTGCGACCTAGGTGCTAGTGTAAGTGTCATGCGTCTTTCTATTTGTGAATAACTTAACATGGGTGCTTTGAAATGCACTAATATTACTTTGCAAATAGTGGACCATTCTATAAATCAACCTTTAGGTGTTTTAGAAGATGTGCCCGTTAAAGTTGGTAAGTTTTTCATACCCGTTGACTTCTTTATTCTTGATATGGCGAGGACTCTCAAATCCCAATTATTTTAGGTAGGCCATTTTTGCACACCGCAGGTGCAGTAATTGATCTAAATAATGGGAAGTTGACCTTAGAGGTGGGCAATGACCGGGTTACCTTTAGAAAAAAATACCATTAGGAGCCCAATGTTACAAGAGTCTTGTTATTTACTTAAGAATGTGGATTCTTTTATTGCTTCTTCTATACCTCGATCCTTACTGATGAATCTGCTGGAGGCAGAATGTGGTTTTGATTGTTTTGCAGATGAGAATGCTAATGGGACAAATGCTAAAACTTCTAGGAGGGGATATTCTTGGAAAAGCTTGAAGTTGATGGAGAATGTGAGAGATGCTATGAAGAAGAGATGAGATGATAATGAGCTCAAGGACAAAGGTTGATCATTGAAGAAGTGGATGTCTAGCAAGACTTTAACTTGTGCTTCTCGAGAGGCAACCCGTGTTTTAATTGTAGCTTTTGAATAATATATTGCTATTGAAACAATTTACCGTTTTTGGAAAATATGGTTTTGATGTAATAGCTTAGACTATAAAACTTTTAGCTATGTTAAGTCTTGTAGTAGCTTGTTCTTTGCAGGTATCTTGGTGCATAAATTGGACCTTGCCCCCGTTTTCAAGATAGCTTGGGGGAAGCTTCTGTTGGAGTATGTGTCCTCAACAATAGTGCGATCACATTTTTAAATCTCATATTAAGAATACACAAGGAATGATTCAATATGTAGTCAACTGATCAACATTAATCGGTAACGATTGGCTGACTAGAGTTTGACGTTATTGTCATTTGAAGGTGGTGATCAGTTGATCCCTTAAGGTCACACCTATAGGACAATTCCCTTAACTGATAAGTTAATTGATTGTATGACGATACAGATTAATTAATTCCTTAAATTGAACAAATTTCATTTGTGAGTGAGAATTATATATCTTATTTTAATGTGATTAAATAAGATTCAATTTAGTAATTAATATGTTATATTACTAAAATTGATTAATGTTTATGAAACAATTGGGATAAGAATAATTATTTAATCATAATTACAAATGTTGTAGATTATATGAGCTAAACTTAATGTGACCCATTTTATATACATGTAATTGTGAATTACTTGTTAATATGTTAAATGTAATTTATTTGTTCCAAAATGATATTTAATTTGCTAAATATGTATTAATATGTCTAATGACATGTTATATGTCACATGTCACAACATATTACAAATGACAAATTATAAAGATAAAATGGAGATCCATTTTAGTGTAGGAAACCGGTTTTTGGTAGGGTTTTTGGTGGTTGATTGTTTTAAATTGTAAAAACAAAATCATAAGACCTATGACCTAAAAAGCTACCCTAGTTCTTGGGTAAGACAAAAAGCAAACCACCCATCCTAACCAAGGCATGAAAAACCGGTCTCCCATACCCTTTTATGAGAATGTGATGTTCTCATTTTATTACTCTTATCTCTTTTATGCTTCTCTCTCTAAAAACGGACCTTCTCACATAAAATAGTTTTATACTTGAATTTGTTCTAAAAATTCTAATATCTCAAAAACATTACTAGTGTAGTAATAATAATTTTATTAGAATAAATTTAAGGTTACTAGTAATATTATCTAGTTAATAATATTATTAGTGTTAAGGGTAATTCTTGGGTACAACTAAGAGGAGTGTTTCTATACTTGAAACTTGAAGATCTTGGAGGATCATCCCAATGTTATTAAGCTCAAGAACAAGGTTAAAAAGGTGTCCTATCTTGTGCCCAAATAAATTGGTCTACCATTTAGTAAGGATAAATCTGTTTTCTCCTTATTTCATTTATTTATACATTGCATGCACTAGATCTTCTAAATCTAAAAAAAAAAAAAAAGTTGAAACCAAGTGAGAGAAAGCAGCGATAATCGTAAATCCCCAATTATAAATCGGAAAACCACCAACCACTGATCCCCTGCTCCGCCGTCTCCGTCCTCCACACTAGCCCCCCTTCTTCTCACCCTACCTAATCGCCCGAGATGGGTCACTCCCTTGTCTTGTCTCCGGCGATTCGACATACCTCATTTTTAGTTTTTTCCCCCAAAAATCAACCGAATTCCGTCGCGCTTCCCATCCTGTGGATATGGGCCACGTCTCGGTCTGCGGATTTGGGCCGCAAGCCGGTCCGCGGTCATGGCCACCTGCATGCCAGGCCAATCGGTGGACGCGCATAGGTCTCTTTGAAAGCCACGCTCGGCGGCGTAAAAATGCTTTCGACCGGATCGCTTTAGATCGGTCGGTATCGTCTCGGAAAGGGCCGAGAAACGATGTAGAGATGTTCGGAGTCGCCACCAAGCATTTGTGGGATGCTTGGAACCCGTTCGAATCCACTTTATACCTAGGTCAACCAAGGCAAAAAGCGGTGTTTGACATAGATACTAAAGATAAGGAGTCGTCCTCCTTTTAGCATTCTACGCCTAAAATGACTCTCGTGCGCCCTGGATAAGGCCATCCACTATCCAAAGGTTCTGAGTAAGGGGTGAGGGTACGTATTGGGAAGCCCTTTAATCGGACACCCAATCCAGCCCGCGTTAGCGGCCTCTACTGATCGATCGTGGTTGTTTAAGTGCAAAAGTTGACAGAACGGTTAAAATGCATGAATGCGCATCCAAGAGTTTAACCTAACATGTGAGCTTTCTAAGTTGGTTTGTTTATCCAAGTATCAAGTATAAGATGTTAAAGTTGGATTTAGATTGATTTGCATGTGAAAACGGAAATTAAGCATCCATTTACCAAGTTTGGGTTATGATGCTTAACACGATCCATTTATTTGGAAAAGGATGTCAAACGACAAAGTGTAAAAAAAACGTAAGCTCGTCAATCTGATCCGTCATGCATTCGGATTAACCGTAATCGGGATCGTCCTAGACAAGTGCTAACAACGAGGCAGAACAGCGCCAGGAAGCCCCATTGGGGCGCGAGCCTATTGGCGATGGAAGGGGCTCTGCCCTGGTTTTGAAATGTGAAAACAGGCGGTCCCATGGGCGCGAGCCATGAGCCGACCCAATGGGCCGTCTCCTAGTTTTTGAAAAGGTTGTTTAAAACCGTATTTATGATGAAAGATTTGCAAATATGATTTCCATGACTCAGAATAATTACTATTATGTTAGTAATATTCGTTGTCGGATTTGCATGTTTGAAAAGCATAATAAAATGTGTAAAAGGAAAATGTTTGATTTGAACTAATTATGTTAAGTTGAATTATTTGTAATTAGTCAAGTTTGTCATCGTACACGGATTAAACCGACATGGTATAAAGAACCAAGGATGATTATGAATTATGACTAATATATCTACAAATGTTAATAAATGAGAAAAATGGTAAATAAAATAAAAGGGTGTTAAAATACCCATTAAAATGTAATTAACCAAATATATCACCGAGTCACGGAATAAACCGCCATGGTATAAAGAACGAAGGATGATTTTTATAATGGTCAAAATATGTTCATCATAAAAATGAATTAAAATGGTAAATAAAACAATAGAAATTCCTTTAAAATGTAATTAACCAATTATTATCACCGAGTCACGGATTTAACCGTCATGGTTTATGGAACCAAGGGTGATTATGATTTATGGTTAAAAAGGTTTATCATAAAAATGATTTGAAACATGTGAAATGGTAAAAACCGAATACAAATAAGAAATGAAATAAAGAGGAAAGTTGAGAACAATCACGGATGAGTCTGACCCGAGACCCACAAGAGGCGCGAGCCACTTTGCACAGCAAAGGGCTTCTGTCTCGGTCCAAAACTCTATTTTGGCTCGTCTAACCTATATTTGAATCGTGTTATGCATTGTTCATGCTTATAGACTCATAAAAACAGTAAATACATGAAATAAAGTGAGTTGTTTACACCCTCAAACTTACGTGTATGATGTTTGCGACATAGACGACTTTAGAGACAAGTTTTCTCGTAGCGATTATTCACGATCAAGAAATTTAAAAAGAGTGCCTTAAAAAAGGATTTTGTTTTAAAAATGAGTTGAAAATATGTTAATTAAAACATGATGATTGATTAGTTGAGTTGGTCGAGTGGGTCGGTCGAATGCACGACGACGGTACCAAACAATATGTGTAAGGCTTGTGTTCACGATCGGTAGGTCGTAGACACGTGTCGATTTTGTGACTTAGGAAGTCGAGTATAGAAGTTTAAGGGAGATGTGAGGGGGCGGACGCTCGCGTGAATATTATGGTGTGTGATAGTGGGTATTTATAGAGAAATGTGGGATGGTAGGTCGGTCGATTTTCCATGGAGGCTAAGGAGACACCCCATTGAGGCGCGAGCCACCCCGTGACTCAATGGGATGTGCTGTCCCTTTCGCAAATTTGGATTTTGCATTTATTCTAACCAATGTTTTGTTGGTTATGATTTGTGGTCTTTGAGGGTTGCTTAGCCGTTGAAGCTTCCTCTTGGGTGATATTTGGGGTAGGTATTTTGTGTCTTTGACTCGGGTTTGACCAGTGTGAGTCGGGATTTGAATTTCGAGTCGGTTTTTGGCTCGGTGTCGGTTTAGACTCTAAATAGGGTCATTTTAATGGAAATGACATGATGAAGACATTCATGGCATTATTTTTGAAATTCGAGATTTGGGTTGACTCGGGTTAACTCAGGTTGACTCGAGTTGCGGGTTTCTGAGTCGGTTTTGGGTCCGAAAACGGTTTTGACTCTAATTAGGGTCATTTTAATGGAAATGGCATGATGAAAACATTCATGGCATTATTTTTGATATTCGAGATTTGGGTTGACTCGGGTTGACTCAGGCTGACTCAGGTTGACTCGAGTTGTGGGTTTCTAAGTCGGTTTTGGGTCCGAAGACGGTTTTAACTCTAAATAGTGTTATTTTAATGCAAATGAAGTTAGAAAACTTTTCGAAATCATTTTTCATATTCGAGTAGTGCATTAAACCGTCTCATGTATAGCCAATCCAAGCACGCATATCAAAAACACGTTACAGTCCGATCATCATCGGGTGGTTTTTGGAAGGTGCGATCATCGGGTATCTACTGAGCCCCCACTTTGACTGAGGCTTGGACAGGGCGAAAGTCAAAGTATGATCTCCAGGTCAATCGAAGATTACAACCTGAAGACCATTGCGATGTCGAGGCGACTCAAAAAGGTTTGAGCCAAGGACCTGCCGTCGGGAAGGGCGTCGTCGAGGCGACTCGAGGATTCGAGTCAAGGACCTGCCGTCGGGAACATTTTAGAGTCTGTCGACTTCCGATTCGGGTCGTTTAAAGTCCATTAGACTACGTATAAAGGCTCGCCAGCCATAGGAAGGAATCATACCTGAGGCATCTTCGGGATGTGTCCTTGAGTATTTGGGGACAAAGGCTCGCCAGCCGGTGTTGAAGGTGGTGCGTTTTGAGGCTCGCCAGCCATAGGAAGGAGTCATACCTGAGGCATCTTTGGGATATGTCATTGAGTCGTATCTTGTGTGCGTGCAAAGGCTCGCCAGCTGTGATAAGGAGTCGTACCCGAGGCATCTTCGGGATACGTCCTTGAGTTGCATCTTGTTTGTGGACAAAGGCTCGCCAGCTTGTGAAAAGGAGTCGTACCTGAGGCATCTTCGGGATACGTACTTGACTTGTATCTTGTTTGCGGACAAAGGCTTGCCATCTTATGAAAATGAGTCGTACTCGAGGCATCTTCGGGATACGTCCTTGAGTTGTATCTTTTTTGCGAACAAAGGCTCGCCAGCCAAGGTGGTCGAAAGATCGACTGTGGGAAATAGCATGTGTGACATCCATTTGAAAATCGGCACTCACCGGGAGTTAGAAACTTCTCGGGACTCGCCGGATATGAGTTCTTTGTCACTGGGAGGTAGCGTATGCCATGTAATCGACGGGGTTAAAGCTCTTGGACTTGATGGGTCACCGTTTTTTGGGAAGAACCCAGCACTCAATTGGAGTGAGTTTGTCTTCTCAAGATTATCTGTATGGTTAGTGACCACACAAATCCGCAGTCGCATAGACAAGCACGTTGAATGCAAGCATATAAGCACATAAGCGTGTAAGCATGTGAGCATTTAGCATATAAGCAACTATCATGTAAGAATATAAGCATATGATCACATAAGCATGTAAGCAATTAGCACGTAATATCTCGTGTGAGAGGAGATATGAGTTTTGAAAGTTGTGAAGCTTAAAGACAAGTCTTGTTACTCATAGATCTGTGATTTAATAGATTGGAGACACGTGGCCGTTGGGACACGTACTCACACAGATGCATACTGACAGACTGACAAATGGGCAGTCGTGAACGTGATGCTAACTCAGTATTGACACGACGCGGGGGTAACTCTGAGAGACCTTGCACATGTAAGTGCAACTCCTAGCCAAGAAAGGGTGTCAATGCGCATCAGATCATCGGAGTAGAAGATCCGCTCGGCTGGGGAATAAGAATTGATTATCTTCGCCAGACACCTTTGCCTCTGTTTGCTTGTTTGAGATCCCTTCTCGAGGTATGATGATTCGGAGAGCGGAACCAAGACCTTGTCATCGTCCAAACCGAGCATTAGGCTATGGGCGGTTTTATTTTGGACTGTAGTTAAGACTCAAAAGATGTTTGAGGATAAAGGATGGGTGGCATCTTGAAAGAGAAGCCCCCGAGTGAGAAGGTGGGATTTTGACAAAGTAAGGAATGGGTGACGTCTTAAGGAAGAAGCCCCCAGTAAAGAGGTATAAGATTAATTTTGGCAGTTGGGTGGGTTGCTTTTGAGGATTGAAAATTGGAAATGTTGTGAAAGTAGCATGCGGTTGTGCCCTTGTAATAGGACTGCCTACATATTCGCGTGTTTGCGAAATCAAACCAGATCGTAGTTCTGAGCTGTGTGTGCAATGGATTGCAGATTGAAGGTTTGAAAATTGAATGTGTGTGGGAGTGTCGTTGTGTCCTCGTAATACGATTGCCTACGTATTCGCGTGTTTGCGAAATCAAACCAGATCGTAGTTCTGACTGTGTGTGCGTAAGCGAGTTGTTAGGACCTTGAAGTGATTTTGAGGTGTATGGTTGTGTCCTTGAAGGACTGCCTACGTATTCACGTGATGTGAAATCAAACCAGATCGTAGTTCTGAATATGTTTGTGTGCCTAAGCGAGATGTTAGGACCTTTAAGTGTGTGGGTCACGACGGTAAAGGCCGTTTGGTGACTCGAAAAATTCGTTTGAGATAATTCCTCCTTGATCATGAATCGAAGAGGTGTAATTTTTGAAAATATTCCTTTTCATGTGAGCACACTAAAAAGTGGACCCTAAGGGTAGATTGAGTATGTCCCGTTTCTCGGTAGCAAAGCATTCGAGGACTCCGTGGGGATTGTGGTGAAAATGGCTTCGACATTATGGAATGCGGAGCTTGGTAATAATGGTTTGTTTGACAGATAAAAATCTGGAGTTGAGCGTCACGACGGAAAATTCCGTTTGGTGATTCGAAGGTTGATTGGAGATAAATACCTCTTGATCATGAATCGAAGAGGTGTAATTTGTGAAAATGTTCCTTATCAGTTGAGCACACTAAAAAGTGGACTCTAAGGGTAGATTAGGTATGTCCCGTTCTCGATAGCAAAGAATTCGAGGACTCCGTGGGGATTGTGCTGAAAAATGGCTTCAACATTAGGGAATGTGGAGCTTGGTAATAATGGGTTTGCTTAACAGATAAAAATCTGGAGCAAGAATTTTGTGGTGTTTAGGCCGAAGGGTAACAACTTGTAGTGTGGTGTGGAATGGGGTCTCCGGCTTGATGTGGCCTGAGCACAAAATGATTGGTAAATAACATGGGATCAGATTTCCATATCGGGACCTTAAAGGTTAAGGTGTGATATTACGAGCTTGATGGGGAATCCTCAGAAGCCTAGATAGGTCTCCCTGCAATAGTCTCTAGAAGAACTTAGGGGTGAAACAGTTTTGGTTATGACCTTGAGGGGAATCCCCAGGATCCTAGTTAGGTTTCCTTGTAGTAGTCTGCAGAAGGACTTAGGGGTGCTAGGCTTTGGACTTGTTTCTCCTGGACTTGCTATTTTGGACTCATGGTTCCTGGGCTTTGGACTTGTTGGTCCTGGACTGGGTGTTTTGGACTCATGGGTCTTAGGCTTTGGACTTGTTGGTCTTGGACTTTAGATGTTTGTGTCGGACTTGTTGGTCCGAAGTTTGAAAAGTGACGGTTTAATTTCGTTATTTGAAATTGTGGGAAAATAACGAATTTGAATTTCGCTATTTCATTTTTTTGAAAAGTGATGGTTTTGAACTTCGTCAGTTGAAATTGTGGGAAAATAGTGAATTTGAATTTCACTATTTCGTTTTTGAATGGGATGGTTTTTAATTCCGTTGTTTGGAATTATGAAAATAGTGAATTTGAATTTCACTATCTTGTTTTTGATTTGAAATTGACGGTTTTATTTCCGTCGCTTGAAATTTGTGAAAATAGCGAATTTGAATTCCACTATTTTGTTTTTTGATTTGAAAATGACGGCTTTAATTTCCGTCGTTTGGAATTGAGAGAAAATAACGAATTTGAATTTCGCCATTTCTTTTTTTGTTTGGGAAAAGACAGTTTTGATTCCATCGTTTGAAATTTGTGAGAGATAGCGAATTTGAATTTCACTATTCTGTTTTTTTTTTTGTGGTTTGAGAATGACGGTGTTTGATTCCGTCGTTTGAAATTCGTGAAAATAGCGATTTCGAATTTCACTATTTGTGTTTGTGATTTGACTTTAGCCTTGGCTTTTGCTTTGGCTTTGGTTGAATTGTTTTTGCCTTTGGTTTTTGCTTTGGCCTTGAGCTTTGGCTTTGGGTGAATTGTTTTTGGCTGAATGGCTTATGGGCTAGGGCTTTTGATGTTGGCCTTTCGCTTTGGCTTTTGAATTATTGGTTCTTTGCCATCCTTCGTTCGAGGCAGGTAAAGGGGCAGACGGGGATGTACCTGTTGGTGGGAGGTTGAAATTTGGCAATGGGACGTTTTTGTGGGGAATGGGCTTGCCTTCCGTCATTAATCATGAACAAGGAGATGTTCTGGTTTGTTATCTGGGTTCGTCGTAGGATCCCCTTGATAGAAGCTCGTTCTAAATTGGGTGCTAATGAAAGGTTTCTATTGCCAGACATGGAATAGGTAAAGAAATGGACACGCAGTTTTGAGTCCTCTGCTTACTCGGTACGGAACGTCACTCGAGTGTACTCACATTGAATTGGAACATATTGTTCGTTTTAAATCAATTCTCAAATCAATTCTCGTTGTCAACGGGAAATGGTAAAGAGGAGAATATATGATAGCTGGAAATTGTGCTTTTATTTAGATAAATAAGAGGTTAGCACAGACTCGATGAATACCTGTGACTTATGGGGACAGCCCCCAGTTTGCCACTAAGGAATAAAAGGACAGACGCTAGGATAGATATGAGAAAGCCTAAGACTCGGACTCGGACTCAAACTCAATCGTAGATACGAACTCCTAATTATCATGTTCCTCCTTGAAGGTCTCCTTCGCAGCATCCGACAGCTTGAATGTCTGGTCTTGAGCATTGACTCACTTGAGTACTTCACTCTCGTTGTTGGGGATGATATGAGGACAATAGTCGATGAGGCTTTTATCTCCTTGCAGAAAGAGATGTTCATTAGGGTTGTCTTCATCCCTTGGTTGGCATAGGGATGAAGCTACCAGTTCATTGTTGTCGACCATATTTTGAATAGCATGTTTCAGTTTGAAGCATGTTTCAGTATCATGACCTTTTCATTGATGATATTAGCAATAGGAATTGTCGTCCCAGAAACGGCTTTTCTTGCATTCAGACGGGTCCAGGGTGGGCCCGATTGGTTGGAGCTTCCCTTCAGCCATGAGCTTTTGAAGAGTTACGGTATAGGTTGTGTTGAGTCTAGTGAATGTCCTTTGAGAACGTTCAACCTTGCTGTTTGACATGAGACATTCAGGAGGATCGTTCTGACTGAGAGGTGCAATTATGATTTTGCCAGCCTCGATCATATCTTGAATGACATGCTTGAGTTTGAAACAGGTTTCAGTGTCACGGCCTTTGCCTTGATGGTATTGGCAATAGGCATTACCATCCCAGGATCGGGCTCTTTTGTGTTCGGGTTTTGCCCGGAGTCGGACCAATGGGTTGGAGCATTCCTTCTGAAGCAAGTATCTCCAGAGCGGTGCCAAATGTTATTCCCAGATCTGTGAATACCCTTTGATGTTTTCCCGTGGTTCCAACATTGGTGTTTTTTGGGATGTTTTTGTGAGTTTTGTT
Source organism: Silene latifolia (assembly GCF_048544455.1). Taxonomy (NCBI): domain Eukaryota; kingdom Viridiplantae; phylum Streptophyta; class Magnoliopsida; order Caryophyllales; family Caryophyllaceae; genus Silene; species Silene latifolia. The sequence goes on from NC_133538.1 coordinate 402,272,456, forward strand.
TTTATTTTTGTCAATCCTGGGCGGAAGCAGGATTGGGTTGTTGTCAATGGGGAGTTTTTGGGATGTCCCTTGATATTTTGAAGGGTATTTTGGTGAGGCAATTTCATGTTCTTTGTTGGTAGGTTCGTGGATATGGGAACCATAGGATGACTCCTCGTTTTCAATAGCTGTTGGTTGGTGAATACAGGGTTGGTTCTCTCTTTGGTGGTTAGGTTCATTTTCAGTACTACCCAACCTTTTCTCCAAATTAGCTACCCGGATATTCAAGTCATCGATAGCAACTTGAAGCTTTGAGAATATGTTGTTGATGGAGACGGAGAGCATCATTATAGCGCTTTGTAGGCCATCTTCGTCAATTGCATGAACTTTCTCATCGTCAAGAGAGATGAAATGAGAGCAGTCTAAGGAAGGTTCCTGACTGTGTCCAATAGGGTTTTCTGGAGGGTTTTTTTTGTTATTTACCGAGGGAGGTAATGGTAACTCACCCTTTTCAATCTTGTCAAGGATAACGCCTTTTAGGGGAAGACACATTTCTGTATCGTGTCCGCGACCTTGGTGCTATTAACAAAACAGGTTTCTATCCCATCTTCGACCTCGCTTGTTCGGTTGAGGGTCCGGAGTTGGACCAATTGGTTGAAGTTTTCCTTTGGAGGTTAGCCTTTCCAAGGCTGTGGCATAAGGCATACCCAAATCAGGGAAGGACCGATGAGGTCGTCTGGTTTTGGTTTGGTCGTTGGCCAGTAGCCGGCTATCAAGGAGCTTAACCCTTTGTTCAATATCGGAAGAGGGAAAATTCCCGGTTATCATTTTGTCCTTAACTTGGGAGAGACGAGTGCTCAAGTTTTCCACGGTAGCTAGGAGTCGAAGGACCACGTTGTTGGTTTCAGCAGAAGTCATGACGGATGCAGATTGATCGGCTTCTTGAGTTTCTTATCGACGATCGATGGCACCCAAGGGATTCCTATTGACATAACGATAGGCGTTATAATCTGTCTTGGCAAGGTATTGCACAAACAAAGGCAAGTGCGACACAAATGTATAAAAGGTAGTTTTGTCGTGAAGACGTGACGGTGTGACTAGGTTACGAGTTCATAAAGATCGTGAATGACCTCTTGTGTATCAAGTCAGAGTGCAAGACTTTGAACTTAGACTCGAGTGTCAACTTTGGCATAGTGATGCCTAGACGGACGACTTCTGACGAGATTTGGAAGTTTGTCGATGGCGTGACACCACTGGACAAGACATGTACACAAACTTGACCTTTGACCCGTAATGAAGGGGAAAGACGTGTTTAAAACCCAAGAGGTTTTGACTCAGCTAACGCCACTGAAGATGTCTCGACAGTTAGGCGACACGACCTAGACCAGAAGGTAGGTACTAACTTCGGCGGAGATTCGACGTTATCTAGACGACTTGACTTGAAATCGACTCGAGGCTGAATCGGAAAGGTGGACTGAAATTTTCGAAAATAGAAATTTTCAAAAAGATTTATTTGTCGTTTTATGGACGGCTTCCGAAGAATAGGGATCTACGAAAGTCGATCAGTTGAAGAGTTGTCTTAAGTTTGTTTTCAAAAGACGGTTTGAGTTGAAATTTTGACGGCTCTGAAAACAATGTGTTGTTTCCGAATAAGGTTTTTGAAATTCCGAATCACGGATTAGAAAATCGAGAATTGAAGAATTTGGACTCGTCATCACAATGGCCATGAAAACGGTTAAGTTTGTTTTCAAAGGATTTAAAATTGGGTTGAAAATTTGAAAACGGTTAGATTTGTTTTCAAACAGTTTGGAATCGGATTGAAATTTGAAAACGGTTAAATTTGTTTTCAAAGATTTGATTTTGAATTTGAAATTAGAAAACGGTTAGATTTGTTTTCAAAGATTTGAAGTTGGATTTGAAATTTGAAAACGGTTAGATTTGTTTTCAAATATTTGAATTTTGATTTGGATTTTGAAAACGGTTAAAGTTGTTTTCACTATTTGATTTTGAAATGAAATTTGAAAACGGTTAGATTTGTTTTCAAAGATTTGATTTTGAATTGAAATTTGAAAACGATTAGATTTGTTTTCAAATATTTGAAATTTGATTGAAATCTGAAAACGGTTAAATTTGTTTTCAAAGATTGAGTTTTGATTTGAAATTTGAAAACGGTCAAATTCATTTTCAAAGATTTGACTTTGATTTAAAATTTGAAAACCATTAAATTTGATTTCAAATGATTTGAAGTTGGATTTGAAATTTGAAAACGATCAGATTTGTTTTCAAATATTTGAGTTTGAATTGAAATTTGAAAACGGTTAAATTAGTTTTGAAATATTTGATTTTGAATTAAAATTTGAAAACGGTTAAATTTGTTTTCAAATGATTTGAAATTAGATTTGAAATTTGAAAACGGTCATATTTGTTTTCAAAGATTTGAGTTTGAATTAAAATTTGAAAACGGTTAAATTTGTTTTCAAAAAATTTGAAATAGGATTTGAAATTTGAAAATAGTTAAATTAGTTTTCAAAGATTTGATTTTGAATTGAAATTTGAAAACGGTTAAATTAATTTTCAAATATTTGATTTTGAATTGAAATTTGAAAACAGTTAAATTTGTTTTCAAATGATTTGAAATTGGATTTGAAATTTGAAAACGGTTAAATTTGTTCTCAAAGATTTGAAATTGGAAGTTGTGAGGATTGAATTCGTCATTACGACGGGTTAGAAAACCGTTTTAACCTTTGAAAGACGGTATGCAAACCGAAAATTGTGAGAATTGAAATCGTCATTACGACATTTGAAATTTTGGAAAGTTGCACGAGTTAAAATCGTCATTACGACGGTTTGAAAAACGTTTCTGTTTAAAAATTGATTTTGAATTTTGAAAATTCGAGGCTAGAACTCGTCATTATGATGGCGTAAAAGGCGCTTTGAGAATGCAACGGTCGGTGACAGACCGATGTTTGAAATGGCCATTATGACGACGTAAAAGGGTATTTTGAAATGGTTTGTGAAAACCGAGTTTTGAAATCGTCATTAAACGGTATAAAAAGGTGCATTTGAAATTGGTTATAAAAACCGGGTTTTGAAATGGCCATTATAACGGTCATAAAAAGGTGCTTTGAAATGGTTATAAAAATCGGGTTCGAAATGGCCATTATAAGAGCATAAAAAGGTGCATTTGAAATGGTTATTAAAACCGTGTTTTGAAATGGCCATTATAACGGCATGAAAAGGTTCTTTGAAACGGTTGTAGAAAACCGGGTTTGAAAATCGTCATTACGACGGCCTAGAAAGGTGTGCTGAAATGGTTATAAAAACCGGGTTTGAAAATCGTCATTACGACGGCCTAGAAAGGTGTGTTGAAATGGTTATAAAAATTGGGTTTGAAAATCGTCATTACGACGGACTAGAAAGGCGTGTTGAAATTGTTATAAAAACCGGGATTGAAAATCGTCATTACGACGGCCTAGAAAGGCGTGTTGAAATGGTTATAAAAATCGGGTTTAAAAATCGTCATTATGACGGCCTAGAAAGGCGTGTTGAAATGGTTATAAAAACCGGGATTGAAAATCGTCATTATGACGGCCTAGAAAGGCGTGTTGAAATGGTCGTAGAAAACCGAGTTTTGAAAATCGTCATTACGACGCCCTAGAAAGGCGTGTTGAAATGGAACGGTCGGCAAAAGACCGAGGTTCGAAATGGTTATTATAACGGCGCAAAAAAAGGTGTTTTTGAAAATGCAACGGTCGGCGAAAGACCGAGGTTTGAAACGGCCATTATAACGGCACAAAATGTGTATTTGAAAGTTTGAAAATGACACGGAAGGACTTATGATCACATAACACATAAGCACTCACAGTTCATTATATTATGCATAATGTTGACACGGGTTTTGGCTTAGAAGGGTGGGTTACACACCAAGCAATCAAACCCCGATTTGCGAAAGGTATACCAATCCAAACAAAATGTGTAAGGAGGGTGCCCTAGCCTCGTGCTCGAAAGTGATGAAAGCTCTTTGACGAAACAGGAATGTGTAACGTCAATGGTATGCTTGACTCAATCGGGATTCGAAACGCGGGGATGAGTAAAACTCACGCCGACGAGACGAGCCAATTGGTCGAAAAGGGTTAGGTTGAGGGCCCGGACAAGGAACCCGACTTATGACCGTCATATCAATTAATGCACTTTAACCACGACCTCGTTCGAGTTTCACCTCTAAGGATCACAAAAACACAAGTGTCCCAGTTATCTCCAGCGGAGTCGCCAAACTGTGGACATGGGCCACGTCTCGGTCTGCGGATTTGACCCGCAAGCCGGTCCGCGGTCGCGGGCCACCTGCACGCCAGGCCAATATGTGGACGTGCAGAGGTCTCTTTGAAAGCCACGCTCGGCGGTGTAAAAATGCTTTCGACCGGATCGCTTTAGATCGGTCGGTATCTTCTCGGCAAGGGCCACGAAACGATGTAGAGATGTTCGGAGTCGCCACCAAGCATTTGTGGGATGCTTGGAACCCGTTCGAATCCACTTTATACCTAGGTCAACCAAGGCAAAAAGCGGTGTTTGACATAGATACTAAAGATAAGGAGTCGTCCCCCTTTTAGCATTCTACGCCTAAAATGACTCTCGTGCGCCCTGGATTAGGCCATCCACTATCCAAAGGTTCTGAGTAAGGGGTGAGGGTACGTATTGGGAAGCCCTTTAATCGGACACCCAATCCCGCCCGCGTTAGCGGCCTCTACTGATCGATCGTGGTTGTTTAAGTGCAAAAGTTGATAGAACGGTTAAAATGCATGAATGCGCATCCAAGAGTTTAACCTAACATGTGAGCTTTCTAAGTCGGTCTGTTTATCCAAGTATCAAGTATAAGATGTTAAAGTTGGATTTAGATTGATTTGCAGGTGAAAACGGAAATTAAGCATCCATTTACCAAGTTCGGATTATGATGCTTAACACGATCCATTTATTTGGAAAAGGATGTCAAACGACAAAGTGTAAAAAAAGTAAGCTCGTCAATCTGATCCGTCATGCATTCGGATTAACCGTAATCGGGATCGTCCTAGACAAGTGCTAACAACGAGGCAGAACAGCGCCAGGCAGCCCCATTGGGGCGCGAGCCTATTGGCGATTGAAGGGGCTCTGCCCTGGTTTTGAAATGTGAAAACAGGCGCTCCCTTGGGCGCGAGCCATGAGCCGACCCAAGGGGGCGTCTCCTGGTTTTTTAAAAGGTTGTTTAAAACCGTATTTATGATGAAAGATTTGCAAATATGATTTCCATGACTCGGAATAATTACTATTATGTTAGTAATATTCGTTGTCGGATTTGCATGTTTGAAAAGCATAATAAAATGTGTAAAAGGAAAATGTTTGATTTGAACTAATTATGTTAAGTTGAATTATTTGTAATTAGTCAAGTTTGTCATCGTACTCGGATTAAACCAACATGGTATAAAGAACCAACGATGATTATGAATTATGACTAATATATCTACAAATGTAAATAAATGAGAAAAATGGTAAATAAAATAAAAGGGTGTTAAAATACCCATTAAAATGTAATTAACGAAATATATCACCGAGTCACGGAATAAACCGCCATGGTATAAAGAACCAAGGATGATTTTTATAATGGTCAAAATATGTTCATCATAAAAATGAATTAAAATGGTAAATAAAAGAATAGAAATTCCTCTAAAATGTAATTAACCAATTAATATCACCGAGTCACGGATTTAACCGTCATGGTATATGGAACCAAGGGTGATTTTGATTTATGGTTAAAAAGGTTTATCATAAAAATGATTTGAAACATGTGAAATGGTAAAAACCTAGTACAAATAAGAAATGAAATAAGGAGGAAAGACGAGAACAATCACGGATGAGTCTGACCCGAGACCCATAAGAGGCGCGAGCCACTTTGCACAGCAAAGGGCTTCTAGCTCGGTCCAAAACTCGATTTTGTCTCGTCTAACCTATATTTGAATCGTGTTATGCATTGTTCATGCTTATAGACTCATAAAACAAGTAAATACATGAAATAAACTGAGTTGTTTACACACTCAAACTTACGTGTATGATGTTTGCGACATAGACGACTTTACAGACAAGTTTTCTCGTAGCGACTACTCACGATCAAGAAGTTTAAAAAGAGTGCCATAAAAAAGGATTTTGTTTTAAAAATGATTTGAAAATATGTTAATTAAAACATGTTGATTGATTAGTTGAGTTGGTCGAGTGGGTCGGTCAAATGCACGGCGCCGGTACCAAACAATATGTGTAAGGCTTGTGTTCACGATCGGTAGGTCGTAGACACGTGTCGATTTTGTGACTTAGGAAGTCAAGTATAGAAGTTTAAGGGAGATGTGAGGGGGCGGACGCTCGCGTGAATATTATGGTGTGTGATGGTGGGTATTTATAGAGAAATGTGGGATGGTAGGTCGGTCGATTTTGCTTGGAGGCTAAGGAGACACCCCATTGAGCCGCGAGCCACCCCGTGACTCAATGGGGTGTGCTGTCCCTTTCGCAAATTTGGATTTTGCATTTGTTCTAACCAATGTTTTATTGGTTGTTATTTGTGGTCTTTGAGGTTTTCTTAGCCGTGTAAGCTGCCTCTTGGGTTATATTTGGGGTAGGTATTTTTTTCTTTGACTCGGGTTTGACCCGTGTGAGTCGGGATTTGAATTTCGAGTCGTTTTTTGGCTCGGTGTCGGTTTAGACTCTAAATACGGTCATTTTAATGGAAATGACATGATGAAGACATTCATGGCATTATTTTTGACATTCGAGATTTGGCTTGACTTGGGTTGACTCAGGTTGACTCGAGTTGCGGGTTTCTGAGTCGGTTTTGGGTCCGAAGACGGTTTTGACTCTAATTTGGGTCATTTTAATGGAAATGACATGATGAAAACATTCAAGGCATTATTTTTGACATTCGAGATTTGGGTTAACTCGGGTTGACTCAGGTTGACTCGAGTTAAGGGTTTCTGAGTCGGTTTTGGGTCCGAAGACGGTTTTAATTCTAAATAGTGTTATTTTAATGCAAATGAAGTTAGAAAACTTTTTGAAATCATTTTTCATATTCGAGTAGTGCATTAAACCGTCTCATGTACAGCCAATCCAAGCACGCATATCAAAAACACGTTACAGTCCGATCATCATCGGGTGGTTTTTGGAAGGTGCAGATACTGGGTATCTACACATCCACCCACTGTTCTTTCGTCGCCTTTTTTGTTTCCGCGGTTGTGGCCGTCCTGGCCGACCTCCGGTGGTGACCTGATTTAAGGATTTTGTTACCTCAGCTTCTCATCTCTTCTTTGATTGGGTTCTTCTGTTTGGTCCGACCGATTAGAGGCCCCTTTGTCCGTCTTGTCGACGGTTCTGTCCGTCTGAGTTTCATCTGTCTGTTTTTTCTTTTTCTTCCGCCTGACTTATGGTGATTGTCGCTGCTCGATTTCTGGTTGGCTTTTTCGTAGTTTTGGGTGGTGGCGGTGAAGACTTTTGCCTCACCGGCCCGGGTTTTGATTTTTCTGTTTTTGCAGTTGTCCGTCGGTGTCGATGAGTACAGCTCTTCCGGTATGGGCCCGATATGCTGATCCCCCCATTTTCCCCACCTACCAGTCCCATTTCCTCTCTCAATAGTGTCTTTTAGTGTTGTCCCTTCGCTTGCTTTGGTTGTTTGTAGGACGGTGGTCCTGGGAGGTATCAGTTGTTAAAACGGGTGTCTCGTTTGGTGTCTTGTTTGGGTCCTTTTTCTGACCCTTAGTGCGTGTTTGGGTGTTACAGTGATTTCTTAGTCAGTTGGGGTTCAAGCCTTCGTGGCTTTTTGTTGTTGGGCAGGTTTGGTATTAGTGATTGTTGATGGTTGTCGGGTTCTATGTTGGTCCTCTGTGTGTGGTGTCGTGTCCTGACCCTTTCTTTTGTATTTGGAGTGGCTGGGTGTAGTGGTTCTTGCTCTGTGTGTGGTGTCTTGGATGGTTGCTGGTGGTGGCTATGGTTGATGGGGTCTTTTCTGTACGAGGTGTGCCTGGTAGGGTGAAGTCGGGCCTGGCTACGTTGTTGGTTGGCCCGGATGCGGTGGTCTCAATCTTCTAGTTCTTCGTGAAAGGGTTGGCTTGGAATTGTAGGGGCCTTAAGGATCCGCTCGCTGAAGGAAAAGTAGATCTATATACTTACATATTCATATATGTTATAATTTAATTTGTCATAAAATTAATGATTGATCTTATGCATGCAAACATTAAAACAAAATAAGGAAGAAACATTGTACTTACATTGTGATTTTTGGTTTAATGGGCACAAGAGAGATCACCTTTCTCTCTTGTTCTTGAGCTTTCCCTTTTGGATGAACTAAGACCCAAGTGTAGGATCTCTCTCAAGGATTTATACCCAAAGCTTTCTCTTAATTAAAATTAATATTATAGATACTAGTACAATATTAATCTTGTAGAAAAATGACCCAAAACAATGTGGTTTTTAATCTCCCAAAAACCGGTTGGGAGAGAATAGGAGAGGAAGTATTTTCTCTTTCTAAATTCTTAATTTTTGATAAGTTAGAATGAATGAATAATGCACACTCATGCATGTAGTGTATATCAAAAAAATATAAGATAAAAACCCTTTGCCTTTTCTTTGGTAAAACCGGGTAGGAGGGAAGAGGAGGGAAGAAAGGAGACCCAATGCATGCTCTTGTTTGCCTTCACAATGCAAACTAGGGTTGCATGGCTAGGCTATTAGTGAATGATTATGTTTTCTAGTAATTTAAACAACACAATTTTAGCCAAAACCTCCCCTTAATTTCGGTACATACATAAAATGGAATCCATTTTATTTTTATCAATTTTGTCTTATGTCACATGTCATATGTTACATAAATTAGTTATATATTTTTAACATATTAAAAATCAACGTATTAATAAAAATACGTCATATACAAAAATCGACTTAGTAATTCATAATTACTTGTACCAAAATATTTTACCAATTTACAAATCACAATAAATTGTATTTATAATAATTCATTCAATTTTAATTGTTTCTTTAAACAATAATTTCATCTGAGTAACGATACAATTCAAATACTCAGACCGTATCTCATTTTAATCAATTTCAATGTGATACGTAAATTTTACTTCCAAAATCGTCCGTCAATTTTCAAGTAATTTAATTAACTCGTAACGTTATACGATTAATTAAATGATCAATTAAGAGTGTTGCCCTATAGGTATGACCTAGGGGATCAACCGATCACCACCGCCGCACTACGTAATATCAAACTCTAGTCACCAATCATTACCAATATATGTTGATCGTTGACAAGAAAAATATTACTTCCCAATTGTATTCTTTATAATGAGACTTAAACATATGATCATCATGATCAACGATGTGATCGTGATCGCATTATTGTCGGGGACACTTACTCCAACAATCTCCCACTTGTCCTTGACAAGTGTGCGCCACCAATTCTCTTGTCCTATTACTATCTCCCACTCAATGCAAGGTATCTTTCCTATCGTACTTGCAAGTGATCATATCGAGAGTGGTTTCCTTGATCTGGAGAATAACCGATTGACCGGATTTATCTATCATAGATACCTTCCCAAATAGTGGCCACGCATTTCCTATTCATTACTCCTCGAGTGGCCCTGAGATATTGTTATAACCCTGACTAGGGATGGACAATTCCTATCGCACTAATTCCCTTCGACTAGCCACAGCCATCATAACCCAAAATATGCCCATTTGACCCCATTTAAGAAGGTCGTAGTAACACAAATCAAAGTTAATCTGAAACTGTGCCATCTTAGGCGAATAGTCTTTAGTCAAAAGAATCGACTCTTTCGAATACTATAGTAGCTCTCGCCACGACCAGGCTATATAAATTTGCCAGAACTCTATAAGCGGTCATTAGGCCCGACAAAATGTTCCTAACAGTCTGCCTATGTGATCGACCAGTCATCTTACATGACTCTATGGCACTTGAACTTGCCATCAATCGCATCACACTCTTGTCACTTCGAGACGTCACCTCATGTAAGTAACTATGGGCAAATACAATGTTAATCCATGTTCACTTTAACGGGGTTCAATTGTCTCCACAACCTGTTTCGATATAACAATGTACAAGGTGAGTTAATAATAACTCAAACGACAAATGTCCACATCACACTCGGGTAGTCAATACCATATTACAACCTTGTGATGCAAATCGTAAGTTTAAACACTTATTGATTGCAATAGAAGTTTAACATGCCATGTGTCCATGTGTTCAAACTTCTTATAATCGCATTTTCCTTTACATTCATGTTCTCTCTCATAGCACGAATCTTACCAAGTACACATCAAGGTTCCCGACCTCAGTTTTGGTTCTTTATCTTGAAAGAACTTCCTTATCGATTATCAGATAACGAACGAATTTGTGGTGAATGATATAACTTGTAATGATTAAGTACTCCATCCACACACAATACACTAGGTATATGTTTTGCAGAATCTTGCAACAATTTGACAAGATGATTAGCCTAGCACTTCTCACAAGTCCTAGCATAGTTAGGAAAGATTAGTTTTGAGTAACTTCTTATTCAACTAAGTATCTTTCCAAAACTTCTTATTTCTCTTTCTAGGCTTGAAAGATTTAGGATTCTCATAAATCCTTACATGTGCTCGGATTTTCATTAATATGCGCAACCTTTTGACACATATAAGAGCATTCTGACAAACACCGAAATCGCTCATCGGATTCTACTTCAGAATTCATGACGTTTCTATTGTGGCTTACCAATGAATCATCATGCTCTTATGCATATGATTCACCATTGGACATGTGCATGATCATTCTAATGGCGGAAACATTAGTAACTTATAATCATGTCATCAACTATATTTAGGTTCAAGGAACGACCATGATCAAGCTAATGGCAATTCCATTTCATTTAGATGAATAACCTATGTTTCTGTTGATCCGATGTGTATCTCCCAATACTTATCCAACATCCCTTGATGTAATTGGATTCATCATAGCCCATTTTCATCCAGAATTGAAAACTCAAAACTTCCTCTATGAAGGAAGGTGTTAGCTCGTCATTCTTTAATGAGTGGTGAGTTGTAAACATTCAAAGGATGATAGCTCCCACTAAATTCCATGTCTTCACATGATAATTTCCTAACTCCCACTCAATTCCACATATTTCGAAATTGACTTCTCAATCGAAAGTTTTCAAGAATTTAAGTATAAATTGCATTGCCAAGTTATTAAGATAAAACCATATATGTTCCCATCATATCCCTTCAAAATACCTATTTCGAAGAGGTCTCATTTTAACCTTACGGGAAAGAGATTTTAAATCTCTAACACACTCATGTCATAATGATGTGTGGCAATGTCATTTATTAAATATAAGTAATATCTAATACACATCCTTCAAAATATCCCTTTTAGAAGGATGTTTAACCAATCCATTTTCATAATGAGGTTAAGTAATGACATCTGCGTGGTTTAAAACTTTGGCTATTGGATATATCGGTATATCAATCCTTGTAACTTCTAGTGATAAATATCGCTTATTACTAGGATGTTACATTGATTCATTTAGGCTCTTAAGTAAATCTCAAGGTTGAAACTATTGGTCAAAATTTATCATAAACTTAGTCAAAAACTTGTTAAGACTTTACATTAGTCATTTTGTTCCAAAACTTTCTTTTGGTCTCCTCGTGTAGTTATCATAAGAATATGTTCTTTCGATTACTTCACTTGGTCTCTTTTGTCATATAGAACTTACTTGAGACCATAGATCTCATCTATTTGGTATACTATGTAAATAGATATACCTTCATTCAAATCATTCTTTATTGCGTAGATCTTCATTTACACAATAGATCTACTTTTTATCTTGTCTCGTGTGTTGTGTCCTCATTTTTCTCCCACTCTATCTTTAGAATAAATACACTATAGATTCAAAGATAGCATATGAGACACAAATAATGATTTGAAGTATAAGGAGAACTATCTCATAGATTGACTAATAGTTATAGATTTCGTAAGTGTACTTGGTGATTGACATTCCTTTAAGAGAGTTCATAGACTCAAAATCGCTTTATAAATGATCATACACAAGCCTTAAGCATGTGGACATATAATGAAACCCGTCATTATATTTGTCTATTAGATCACTTTAAGTTATATGTTTCTAAGAACAAGCATTTAAACATGAATTTTAGAACAAAAGGATAAAATGATAAAACGGGTGACTTGGGTTGCAAACCAAGTCACCATTATCCAAAATACAACCCATTATCCAAAATACCTTTCCATGTCGAACACGGAAACTTAAGGTTCTAAAATCAAAAACATAATTTAAAATAAGACAATGAAAAGCAAAGCTCCATGAAAGCTATCCCTAGCTTCTTGATGGTTTCTCATGCTTGCTTTTCCATTCCCTTGTCTTTGCTTGGTGGAGGCCCTATTTACAATAAAAAGGGAGATACATTATCACAACTTTGCATAATAATACCATAGTTGAATTAGAAACATAAAAGAAGGATAGTCATTTACCTACTGGAGTAATCTTTCCAGCCTTAATATCACCAAGGTATTTGGAACAATTTCTTTTCCAATGTCCCATACCATTACAATAATGGCATTTATCAAGAGGACCCTTCTTGATTTTTGAAGTGCTAGCTTCACAAGTCTTAGCTTTGGTGAATGTGGGAGTTTGCTTCTTACCCTTCCTCCCATTCTTCTTGAACTTCCCCTTACTCTTAGTGCTTATGTTAAGCACATCTTTTGGAGGATTCACATTTAACCCCATGTCCATCTCGGCTTGCACAAGTAACTTGTGCAATTCTTCAAGAGACACATCCTTGTCTTGCATGTTAAAATTCACCCGGAATTGAACATACGCTTTGACTTTGGACAAGGAGTGTAGAATCCTATCTACAATGAGTTCTTTGGGGATTTCAACCTTTTGAATTTTCAAGGTCTCGACAAGCTCCATGAGTTTGAGCACATGAGGGCTAAAATTTTGGCCCTCTTTAAAGTCGAGATCAAAGGATGCCGCGACCGCCTCATATTGGACGATCCGCGGAGGTTGTGAAAACATTGTCACAAGCTTGGAGTAAATCTCATTAGCATTGCCCATTTTAAAGGCTCTCCTTTGGAGGTCCGCCTCCATCGCAAATATCAAGACATTTTTCATTGCGGCGGACTCCTTTTGGTAAGCCTCATATGCTTCCCTAGTGGCGGCGGTCGACCTAGTAGTAGGTTCGGGTGGAGATGCCTCGGTAAGGTAACGAAGCTTGTCGTCACCTTGGGCGGCTAGTTTGAGTTGGGCATCCCAATCGGAGAAATTTGACCCATTCTTTTCAAGTTTACATCGATCCATGAAGGATCGGAGCCATGATGAACTAGCGAGAGGCGTTGCAATAGGGGTTGGTGTTGCCATTTGTTATGAGGAAAAAGTGGTCTACAAAACAAAGGAGTAAAACAAATGTCGTTTTAATAATAATACTCGTAAAAATTTTAATTTAAACAAGTTTTGTGCATTTTTCTAGTAACCTCTACCCAACTAGATAAATGATTCCAAGACCCAAATTCATATCGACTTAGGCACGGTAGGGCCAATTCATCCTTTATCAATATAACTCGGTGGATTAACGTTTAATCGATTCTACTTTTAGAACTCTTGGTCGATAAAATTACTCTAATAATTATCTATAGCCCAAAACACATCCGACAAGGGCACGGTATGGCCGATGAAACCCTTATCGAAAAACTTTTGTTGAGTTCAATCCAAATTTCGAATAAATGTGTCCATGATCCAAATCCACATCAACTCGGGCACGGTAGGGCCGATTCATCCCTTATCAACATGAATTCGGTGGATAGACATTTATCACCCACTTCCCCTACGTAACAAGTTTTGTACCCCGGTAGGGCCGAGTGCACTCCCTTGCGATATAGGTTTTCATGGTTTCTACTATTTGGTAAGGCTATGTCTCAATTAATTGTTTTAGCGAGAGGTCATGTCAATTTATTATCTATCACGTTTTAAGTGACCTAAAGCGGTGAACTACGATAATTCTAATTGACACGGTCGATTAAACTCGATGAAAGAAGATGCATGTTTTAGTTATGGCGATTTAGCGATGCATGTGACATATAAATAAAATGCAAGCATAAAATAAATAAATCCTAGTATGGCCTTTCCTAAAATAGAAAAACTATTTAACTATTACATATTCGGAAACCAACTCCATTGGTCCCTTGAACTTCGGTTGTGGCACGCATCTCGAGGTAACATCGTCTTTATGTATCGCCATCTTGAAGAAATCCGTCTTTGGGAACTCCGAGATAAATTAAATTACATAACAAATTACATAATTTCCTATTATACATTTGTAACTAAAATAAATAAAATAAATCTATTAAATTACAAAACGGTGATACGAGATCACAATAAAATTACAACCGAATCGATATTCCCATACATTTCGGGAAATACCAATTAAAACTAAGGCCATACTAAGTAAAATTACATAATTCAAAATTACATAAATAAAATTATGACAATCATAAAGGAAAAATGAAGCATTATAATATGTATGAACATGCCCAATTTTATGCTAAATCGCCTTTAATTAGCCAATATCGTATATTACTCGGTTTTTACGGATTTGCGTGATTTCAACATTTTATAATCACAAAAATTACATAAATTCATATTTATGCATAAGTTAATTACCCTAACCACTTAGGACTCAAAATTTAGTCTTCGCTAATAATTTGACCATAATTAACTCATATTTCTAAATTTGTTCATTAATGGACTAAAAATTTCAAAAATATGCTATAAACTTCAAATAAATCACAAAATTTCAAATAAATTTGAAATTTGAAATTTAAACTCATGAACATTCTGAAAAAATACCATGACACTCATAATGTCAAAAAAAACTTAGGTTAAAAATTTCGAAATTTATCCGGAAAAACAATGTTGCGGTTTATCGGTTTTAACCAAAATAATCATAAAAACATGTGAAAAATTATATACATTAACTTTTCAATTTTAGATCTGAAAAAGATAATAAAATGCAACATATGATGTTTTTCTTTAGTAATAGAGTATGTTTTATTAATTTTTTTTTTCATTAATTAAGTCACTATTCATGCCATTTTTCTTCAAAAATCCATAAATCATGCAAAAAGACTTCACTATAGCCCATTATTTTACACACATCTTGTAAAATTGCATGTGACAACATACTAAATTTTTATGACCAAATTCGAAATTTATCTCATATTAACCTATTTTTCACCTAAATCCGAATTTAATAATGAAAAATCCATTTTTCGAGCATAACAAGTCCAAAAATTATGAAAATTTACAGGTTATCTCAAAATAATATATGTGACAACATAACCAAAACTCACTGGAAAATCCGAAGTATAGCTAATTTTAGACCGAAAATGACATTTTTACTCATAAAATCATATTTAAATGCCATTATTGTATAATATGAACAATAAAAATCCGTAAATTATCCAAAATATCCTAAAACATTTTAGGACCAGAAATTTTAACATGCAAGAATTAATTTCGTGATATATCATAATAACACAAATTTTACAATTTTTATATGTTAATCTTTATAACTCGGAAAAACTTTTAACCGATTTGCATGCAAATAACCTTGGCTCTGATACCGATTGAAGGAAAAGTAGATCTATATACTTACATATTCATATATGTTATAATTTAATTTGTCATAAAATTAATGATTGTTCTTATGCATGCAAACATTAAAACAAAATAAGGAAGAAACATTGTACTTACATTGTGATTTTTGGTTTAATGGGCACAAGAGAGATCACCTTTCTCTCTTGTTCTTGAGCTTTCCCTTTTGGATGAACTAAGACCCAAGTGTAGGATCTCTCCCAAGGATTTATACACAAACCTTTCTCTTAATTAAAATTAATATTATAGATACTAGTACAATATTAATCTTGTAGAAAAATGACCCAAAACAATTTGGTTTTTAATCTCCCAAAAACCGGTTGGGAGAGAATAGGAGAGGAAATATTTTCTCTTTCTAAAATCTTAATTTTTGATAAGTTAGAATGAATGAATAATGCACACTCATGCATGTAGTGTATATAAAAAAAATTTAAGACAAAAACCCTTTGCCTTTTCTTTGGTAAAACCGGGTAGGAGGGAAGAGGAGGGAAGAAAGGAGACCCAATGCATGCTCTTGTTTGCCTTCACAATGCAAACTAGGGTTGCATGGCTGGGCTATTAGTGAATGATTATGTTTTCCACTAGTTTAAACAACACAATTTTAGCCAAAACCTCCCCTTAATTTTGGTACATACATAAAATGGAATCCATTTTATTTTTGTCAATTTTGTCTTATGTCACATGTCATATGTTACATAAGTTAGTTATGTATTTTTAACATATTAAAAATCAACGTATTAATAAAAATACGTCATATACAAAAATCGACTTAGTAATTCATAATTACTTGTACCAAAATACTTTACCAATTTACAAATAACAATAAATTGTATTTATCATAATTCATTCAATTTTAATTGTTTCTTTAAACAATAATTTCATCTGAGTAATGATACAATTCAAATACTCAGACCGTATCTCATTTTAATCAATTTCAATGTGATACCTAAATTTTACTTCCAAAATCGTCCGTCAATTTTCAAGTAATTTAATTAACTCGTAACGTTATACAATTAATTAAATGATCAAATAAGAGTGTTGCCCTATAGGTATGACCTAGGGGATCAACTGATCACCACCGTCGCACGACAATAATGTCAAACTCTAGTCAGCCAATCATTACCGATATATGTTGATCAGTTGACAGTAAAATATTACTTCCCAATTGTATTCTTTATAATGAGACTTAAACATGTGATTATCATGATCAACAGTCGTGATCGCATTATTGTCGGAGGACACATATTCCAACACTCGCTCCTTCAATTCCTAAACTTAGAGCTATTTGTAGGCCTTTTAAAAATAAATTAGATTTTATTTTCGTTTCTGAAACTAAGTGTGATGTACAATCTGTTGATGTACACTTGCGCCCCATAGGTTTCCTTCAGTCGGCTGGTTGTGATGCCGAGGGTTTAAAGGGGGGTCTATGGGTTGGGTGGAAAAGCAGTTGTAAGTTAGAATGTGTCTTTATTAGTTGTAATCTCATTATCTTTTTGGTTAATCAATGTAAAGGTAGTTTGTGGTACTTGTGTTGTGTTTATGGTGAACCTAATCATAGTAAAAGAGGTGTTGTGTGGGAATCGTGTACTAATCTTCTTAATTCCCTCGACAAACCCTTCCTGCTTATTGGCGACTTCAAACAAGTGGAGCATTCTTATGATAAGTTAGGGGGTGATAATTTGATTAGAGGGGTTGATTTATTCTCATACTAGAAGAATACACATTGTCTGATGGATATCCCCTTTAAGGGTCCTAGGTTCACTTGGTGCAATAATAGGGAGAGCCCACGTCGGATTTACGAAAGACTAGATAAGGGTTTTGCTTCCAATGATTGGCTTTCTATTTTCCCTAATACTTTCATCAAGCACTTACCTATCCAAATTTCGGATCATGCGCCTATAATCCTTGATACAAATATGGTTCTCTACCCCAAGAAGAAAGTTGACAGACTTGAGGCTTGGTGTTTTGACTATGCTGAATGTAATAGTCTTGTTAAGGAAAGTTGGGAAAAAAATGATATGGGTGATGATTCTCAGGTTCTTTTGTCCAAATTACGTCGTACCAATAATGCCTTCAGAGTTTGGGCTTGTAACAAAAAAGACGAGTGGGGATTAAAGTGGAGTGCTTTTGATCAGGAACTTGAGTCATATCTCATTGATATTGAGAATGGTGGTGTCACTGATAATTATACTTTATGTCACAAAAAACTTATGGAATTCGCTACTCCTGCTGGCACTTATTGGCGACAATGTGCAAAATTGAAATAGAATTGTGAGGGAGACACGTGCACTAATTAAATATTTTTTCAATTGGGTTAAAGGACGATCTGGTGCTAATACTATTTTGGGTATTAAGAAGGAGTCTAATGAATGGACTTTTGATATGAGGGAGATTGGTGGCTTGTTTCATAAACACTTTTCCACTATTTTTAAGACTGAGGTTGAGCCCGAGTTCTTTGACAATTACATGTGTAATTATGGTTATCTTTTTGATAATCTCAAGCGTAAAGTAGGCTTTGAGGAGAGGGCCAAGTTGGGTCGTGTCTATTCGAGAAATGAAGTACGACATGGTGTTTTCCAATTGGGTCTCCTAAAATCACCAGGTCCTGACGGTATACCGGCAGTCTTTCACCAGAAGTATTGGGTTATTGTTAAGAAGCGTGTGATTAATGGTGCTCTCAATATTCTCAACTCGGGTAATGGGATTAAAGATTTTGATAAAACCTTTATTGTTCTTATTCCTAAAAATGATTGTCCGGAGAGAGTTGGGGATTTTTGGCCGATTAGTCTATGCAATGTTATTATGAAAGTTGTTACAAAATGCATTGCGAATAGATTAAAAGGGATTATGGATGATCTAGTTGGTCCATTCCAAAGTGCTTTCGTCCCAAATAGAAGTATTGCGGATAATATTGTCATTGCCCAAGAAACTCTTCATGTTATCAATCATAGGAATTATAGTAAGTAGGGTTTGATGGCGGTTAAGGCTGATATGAGTAAAGCTTATGATAGACTTAACTGGAACTTCATTAGAGGGGTGCTCTCCAGCTTAAACTTGCCGA
This sequence comes from Silene latifolia, assembly GCF_048544455.1. Lineage (NCBI taxonomy): Eukaryota > Viridiplantae > Streptophyta > Magnoliopsida > Caryophyllales > Caryophyllaceae > Silene > Silene latifolia. The sequence continues at coordinate 402,291,230 of NC_133538.1, forward strand.
GCTCTATGGTTCACCTTATTACGAGTACTATTGAAACTGTTACTTATGATATTCTGATTAATGGTTCACCTATGGAAAAATTTGAACCTCGTTGTGGGATTAGGCAAGGTGGTCCCTTATCTCCGTATATTTTCGCGCTCTGCACATGTGTTCTTTCTCAAATGATTCTATACGCTCAGGATGGCACCTTCATTAAGGGTATCAAAATTTGCAAGAATGGACCGGAGATATCCCATTTATTATTTGCGGATGATTCTCTCTTCTTTATTCGCGGTGATTATGGGAACTTGGACTTTCTTATGAACATTATCGATGAATATTGTGTTGCCTCTGGGCAATTCATTAATAAAGATAAGTCCTTTATTCTTTTCAGCCCGAATGCTCACTTATGACGGTCAAGAAGTGCTTAGCTGAGTACAAATTTGTACCTAAGCATGACCTTGGCAACTATCTTGGCCTACCAACGAGTATTGGGTCTTCTAAAAGGGACCTATTTAAATTTCTTGTTGAAAAAACCAAGCGCAGGCTATCCTCCTGGAATAAAATTCTTCTTTCTTTGGCTGGTAAATTGACCCTTATTCGTTCTGTTCTTTCTTCACTATCTCTTTTCTATCTATCGGTATTTCGCATACCGGTAAGTGTAACGTCAAAGCTTCAGTCTCTGATGGTGCATTTTTGGTGGAGTGGAACTAGAATTAATAAGTCTATTCATTGGTGTAGTAAAGACTTCCTTAGTAGGCCGGTGGGAGAAGGGGGTCTTGGTCATCGCAATATTGGATGTTTTAACCAAGCCCTTCTTGCCAAGACTGCTTGGAAAATTTTAATTGTTCCAGGAAGCCTTATTAGCAAAGTTATTAGTCTCAAGCTTGGTATGCAAAATGATCCTCTTTTTCAGAACCGATGGAACGCTCCCCAAGCGTCGTCATGGGCTCTAAAAAGCTTAATCTGGGGCCCTGATCTTGTTTACAACAATATTGGTTGGACGATTGGCTCGTCCTCTCGTCTTGATGCCTGGACGAGTAGAGGGATCGAGGGCTACAGTCTTCGTGATCTCTGTGAGGATTCTATTGATGCTCCTACTAATGCTACGTTCGTGGTTGGTGATCTTCATGATAATCATAGGAGATGCGATTGCTCCTCTTTTGGTTTCGACCCGGGTGAGGGAGTTAAAAAGAAAATCCTCGCAACTTATATCCCCTGTCAACCTTCTGATGACTCATTCTACTGGAATTTTTCCAAACATGGCGATTTCACTGTCAAGTCTGGATATTATGCTGCTGCTAAGGGCTTATCTATTGGTTCTAACTCGGCTACTGATCGCTCTAGAATGTCTGCAACTATTGTTGCTTTCTGCAAATCAAAGCTATGGAAATTGCCTATTTCTATGAAACTAAGGGTGTTTTTATGGAAATTTATGGCTAATGCCCTTCCCGTTGGCTCCGAATTTCTTAAACGAAATATGCATTGGCGCTCTACGTGTGCCCTTTGTGAAGGCTCTTCCCCCTGTGTGAAATCTATCTCTCATCTCTTCAGAGATTGTAGCTTTGCAAAGGCTCTCTGGTTTGGCAGCCCTTTAGGACTAAGACTCACTATTGGGGTGGATATTGATGTTAGGGATTGGGTCATAAACTGGGTTACTTACTTTCTTAAAGGGCCTGATCCTAACTCCCTCCTATTTCCCTTTCTTGCTACCCTCTGCAGAATTTGGTGTTGCAGGAATGAGATGGTCTTCCAGAATCGCTGCCCTTAGCCAATGAGTGCTCTCACTACTATTCTGGCTGACATTCAGTGTATGAATGAGGTTGTGTGTAGCAATAGCACTTGTCTTTTTCAAGCACCTCTCGTGGATATCTCTCCTGAATTTGCTTTAGCAAAGAGGATTAGAAATTCCTCTCCTTTTTGGATTGTAGGTGGGCCTGCTTGTGGGAATGTTTGCACTGTCAAGTGTGATGCTGCTTGGAGAGAGGTTAGAAGTTCTGGCATGGGGTGGTGCTCGTTGGATGGTAATAGAACCTTAAGGACTACTGCTCATGCTCGCACGTTTGCTTCATCTGCCCTGCATGCCGAAGGACATGCTGCTATCATGGCGCTAAAATGGGCCTTGGACGAAGGCTATCTCCATATTAGACTAGTTACAGATTTTCTTATTTTAGTTATGCAGGTTGCCGAAGCGGAGAAGGCGATTGCGTCTGTTAGCTGCATTATCCAGGATCTTAAGTCTATTGCGTCTCGTTTCCACTGTTGTTCTCTTAGTTATTGTCCTAGGGGAGTGAATAGGATAGCTCATAATCTTGCCCAAAAGGCTCTTTTGTAAGCTATGCTATGTATTGCTGTAAAAAAAAACAAAGATCTTGTAAATCTAAATTAACAAGTAATTTAGAGATTAATTAGATGAGTCTAATTAGGTTTTATGAACCTAACAAGTGGGACCGTTGTCTCAATAGGTCCAGGCTAAATATGTACTTAATGTAATTTCATCGACCGAGAGTTCTAAGTGTAGAATCGGTTAAACAAGTTAACCCACCAAATTGTATTAGTAAAGGTTGTAGAGGGACGGTTGTCCCACAATCAAGCTAGTATAAATTTGGGCCTTAGAATCATTTATATATTTAGGTCGAGGTCATTATATAAATGCTATAACTTGCTAAAAAATTTCATATATTACGATGAATGTTAGTTTTCCCACTATTTCGTTGTTTAAATTTTTTCTATATCTTTGCTCCTAGACATATACCATGTCATTTCGATTTTAACTTATGTCTCCATTAAACCACTATAGCTAAAGACAAATAGAATCGTCTTTCTAAAAGCCTCAATTGAACCATTTAAATAAGGCGTGGACTAGCTCCATAGGAATCGTTCTATTCCATAGAACTCCATAGGAATTGTCCTATGTCATATAAGATTAGCATCTTAAATTCCTAACATACATATGTATGATTTCTTGTGAAGAAGAATGAATAGAAGTAATGATTAGTCAAAATATGTTTTGATGATATCTTCTATGCATCCACGGTTCAAAAGTCTTATTGCTCAACCTGAACACTTGTCATCAAACACTTAATTAGTTAAGAACATGACAATGTTAAATTGGTTAATTGATTTGTTAGAAGTTTTAATTAACCAAATACCACAATAGAGTTAACCCTTGTGAAGGATTAACTAGGAATTAATATGAAGATAAGTCTTCATCAAGTAGAAATTCTTGAAGTCAGTGGGAGCGATAAGAAGTAAGTACCTATCTTAACTGTTAAGGATAGAACTAGGCTCAAAAGAGAAAGTATTAGACACCAAAATAGATACAAACCCCAAATAAGTAAAGATCAAGGAAGTTGGTTGTATGACCCCAACATAGTTGGTATCCACCTAATGAGGTAAGAAGAGAAATTCTTTAAATAAGTTCAATGAATTTTTAAAAGTATCAAAACCTAGAAATTATAAAACCAAAGTATTAGTACTTTGTTAAGGAGGGGAACAATAAAGTAATGACTTTGATTTGCACTAAAAAGAGTGTGATATGGTATCACAAGTTCACCTTCATAAGCACATAATATTAGATAAGGTGTGTTAGAAAGTGACAAAGAATCCTATTTGATATGATTGAATCTTTACAATAGGGTTGGAGGTAGTTTCTGTTATAAAATTTGTCTGGCATTTAATATTTCCACTAAAACAAAACATAGTTAAAGCAATCATCTACATTTCATATGAGATATGGTTAGGCATGGTACCCAAATTGTATCTTGTTTCGATAGTTAACATGTGCTCATTTTTTTCCTACATGATCACGATAACGAAGGGTTTGTGGCTAGTGATACTGTCTATTAAGAAAAGAGGATTATTTTTTAAAGATAGAGTGGGAGAAAATGTTCAAGAGCCACATACTGATCATAAGACGTAGGAAAATGTTCTTTCTTGGTCAAAATCAGTAAATATTTCTTCAAAACCTAAGTGGGCAGCAGTCATGTTATTTTTGAAAGTAACAAACCTGTGACTTATTAAGATGCTTTATCTAGTTTCAACACTGCAAAAGTCTGAACTGGACATAAAAATTAAGATGTTTCCATGACTTTGTTGATTGGTAGTAAGAGGTTTACACCAATTACAACACTTCGTTAAATTCGGATTTCATAATACTATTTGACTGTTGGATTTTAAAATCAACTTGCATGAGTTTTGATGCAAACTTAAGAAGAAATCTTAAGTAGAAGTCGAGGAGTTGAATGGTATGTTTTATTCATGTAATAAACCTTTCTCGATCTGTCAAGTAGTTTTGTTTATACATGAAGTTTAGTGGGAGTAGGGTGGTATTATTAGTCTTATATGTAAATAATATATTGATTACTATGAGTGATGAAAGACTTAGGAGAAGAATAATACATCTCTAAGATATCCAATTTGATGGATATTAGCATAAAGTTAATATTCTTATGTTAATAAGAATCTTGACAAGTTCAAAAGTCTTGAACATGTAGAAATAGAATCCATTTGCTTTCGCTGCTGGATTAATTTATTATGCTAAGATGTATCTTTATTCTTATACTTCTTATACTTGGAGTATGACGAGAAATTAAAATCGAATCTTTGTGAAAGTCACTATATAAACATATAATTCATCCGTTAGTACTCAAGAAGGAGTAAGATATGAAGCTAAATGTTTGGAAATATTTGTTGGATTTATTTGCAATGAGTTATATAAAAACCATATTCTAAACACATAAGGATGGTTGGAGAACCACCTTAGCTATGATTATTTGAGGAGTAAATCTGCGAGGAACGTTCTAGACAGTTGAACAATGAGAAATATACAACGGAAATTATATTGTCAATTGATCAACATTTATCGGTCCCTATTGGCTCACTAGAGTTTGACGTTACTGTCGTTTGACGGTGGTGATCTGTTGATCCCTTGAGTACACTTGCAACTGTGAGATATGCAAGAAGGATGAATCCCACACATTGTGAGGACATTGGGAGCTATCCTAAGGCAAGAGAGCCTATGTCTAGATTAGATCTAGACACGTACTCAAAATGTTTTATAATACAAGATTATAGATAACGAAGGGAAATAGTATATAATGAGGTTACGTAAGGTGCAAGATGTTGCTAAAACTTATTGACCAAGGCCTTCTCATAGGCTTAACATGATAAGTCATGCCATTTCAATTGAATTGAAATGTACAATTATATACAAAATTAATTATGAATTATAGATTATGTAGTAATTGATATTGTATTAATTTTACATATATGATAATACATTCATCGTTTGAGTTTTATTTTAAACTCTTTTACTTTGTTATATCCAAATAGGTTGTAAGGACAACATTGAACCCTATTAAAGTGAACTGGATTAACATAGTATAGGCCCCTAGTTGCTTATATGAGGTGACGTCTCCAAGTGACTAAAGTGTGAGTCGGTTGATGGCAAGTTCAAGTGCCATATGATCATGAGGGATTACTAGTCGATCACATAGACAGACTGTGTGGGACACTCTGTCAAGCAGTGACCACTTATAGAGTTCTTGTAATTTTTATATAGCCTGGTCGTGGCGAGAGCTACTATAGTATTATTTTTGAGTCGATTATTTGACTAGAGACAGTTCGCCCAAGTTGGCACAGTTTCTGATTGGCTTTGATTTTTGCTCTACGACTTCCAAAAATGGAGTGCAAATGGGCATCTTTTGGGTCATCATGAACTGTGGCTGAACAAAGGGAATAGTGCGAAAGGAATTGTCCACCGCCTTGTCAGGGCTATCTAAATATTAGGGACACTCGAGCAGTAGTGAACTTGAAATGCGTGGCTATGCTCGAAAGGTATCTACGGTAGATAATTTCGGTCAAACAGTTACTCTCTAGATCCAGGAAACCACTCTAGATATGATCACATGCAAGTACGACCTGCAAGACACCTTGCATTGAGTGGGAGATATAATAGGACAAGAGCATTGGTAACGTACACTTGTCTCGGACAAGTGGAAGATTGTTGGAGTATATGTCCTCAACAATAGTGCGATCACATTTTTAAATCTCATATCAAGAATATACAAGGGATGATTCAATATGTAGTCAACTGATCAACATTAATCGGTAACGATTGGCTGACTAGAGTTTGACGTTACTGTCGTTTGACAGTGGTGATCAATTGATCCCTTAAGGTCACACCTATAGGACAATTCCCTTAACTGATAAGTTAATTGATTGTATGACGATACAAATTAATTAATTCCTTAAATTGAACAAATTTCATTTGTGAGTGAGAATTATATATCTTATTTTAATGTGATTAAATAAGATTCAATTTAGTAATTAATATGTTATATTACTAAAATTGATTAATGTTTATAAACAATTGAGATAAAAATAATTAGTTAATCATAATTACAAAATGTTGTAGATTATATTAGCTAGACTTAATGTGACCCATTTTATATACATGTAATTGTGAATTACCTTGTTAATTTGTTAAATGTAATGACATGTTACATGTCACATGTCACAACATATTACAAATGACAAATTACAAGGATAAAATGGAGGTCCATTTTAGTGTAGCAAACCGGTTTTTGGTTGGGTTTTTGGTGGTTGATTGTTTAATTTTAAAAACATAATCATAAGACCTATGACCTAAAAATATACCCTAGTTTTTGGGTAAGACAAAAATCAAACTACCCACCCTAACCAAGGCATGAAAAACCGGTACCCCTCCCCTTTTATGAGCATGTGATGTTCTCATTTTATTACTCTTATCTCTTTTATGCTTATCTCTCTAAAAAGGGACCTTCTCACATAAAATAATTTTTATTCTTGAATTTGTTCTAAAAATTCTAATATCTCAAAAACATTACCAGTGTAGTAATAATAATTTTATTAGAATAAATTTAAGGTTACTAGTAATATTATCTAGTTAATAATATTATTAGTGTTAAGGGTAAGTCTTGGGTGCAACTAAGATGAGTGTTTCTATACTTGAAACTTGAAGATCTTGGAGGATCATCCCAATGTTATTAAGATCAATAACAAGGTTAGGAAGGTGTCCTACCTTTTGTCCAAATAAATCGGTCCACCATTTAGTAAGGATAAATCCGTTTTCTCCTTATTTCATTTATTTATACATTGCATGCACTAGATCTTATAAATCTCAATTAACAAGTAATTTAGAGATTAATTAGATGAGTCTAATTAGGGTTTATGAACCTAACAGCTTCTATACTTTAGTATGCTTTCTTACCTTCCTTTATTTCTGCACGTGTCATCCCATCTCTCCTTATTGTGTGTCCTTATTTGTGTTCTACACGTTGAGGACAATGTTTTGTTCTAGCTTGGGGGAGGGATTTAGTGAGTCTAATTGCTTTATCGCTTTCCTATGTTTGAAAAATCCATAAAAATTAAAAAATTTAACAATTTTATAAATTTTTTTATGTTGTGTCCACCTATTTGTCATTTGCATCATATCATTTCCTCCTTGGATTTCCCTTACTGTAGTTTTTTAAGCTAATGTTTCATGCTTTATTGACGGGTTTTGCATACTTGGGGATGTCTTGACATAGTGGGTAAGGGATGGATGGATTTTGGATAAAGTATACTTGATCTTGACTTGGTAAGTTAATTATTTTGTAAGGTAGAGCCTCTAATGGCTGGTGCATCTAAACCCGGTCCCATCTAGGTGTGTGTAGTTTATCCTCTTGGTGTGCTTATATCAAAATGTACAAGTATGGTCCTTGTTCCATTGTGTATGAGTTGTGCTATCATGATTGCATTTGAAGCCATTCATCTTGCTTGGTTAAATATTTTACCCAAATGTTACCCCTTTCTTAGCTACATAAAACATTACCTACCTTTGTTGAGCTAGTGACTTACTACTTGTGTTGGAGTGCTCTCTTATTTAGGATATGGTTATTTCTTTCTATTGTGAGCATTATTGTTACAGGATTGATGATTTCCGTAACTTGGTGAATGATTGGTTGAAAAAAAAGATTTGAAAAGAAGTGAAAAAAAGATGCAAAATGAAATGAGAAAGAAAGAAAAGAAAGAAGCTTGAAAAATAAAAGATGAGAAAAATTGATGAAAAAGAAGAGAAGAAATGTGAGTTGCTTCCATTTATGAAATGTGTTGCTTTGGGAAGTAGTTTCTTATGTTGTAATGCAAAACGAGTCAATATGATGCTTTTGGTTCTAGTTGTTGTTTGGATAAGGTTGAGGTTGGAATTTTCATCCTTATAAATTTGGTTGTCGCTAGCTTGACATTAGCTCCACATGACCAAAAACATTTGTCCACCTTCTTACCTATTGCCTCTAGCCTTCTTCTTTGACTTCTTGGCTTCTTAACTTTTGTATTTGATCATGATTAGCATTGTCTTATTGAGTTGGAAAATTTACCATACTAGATTGCGGGCGCATTGTTTTGAGTTATAGATAGGAGAGTGTCAAATTCACGTAAATTTGCCATGTTCATTTCATGAGTGTGATTGTTTTCCCATGAGGAGTCTGATGTCAATAAGATCATGCAAGATTCGAAATGTCCATGTGAAATCCTTTGTACTACACCACGCGTAAATCTCATTCATGTATTGTATTTTCCCTATATGCCCATGTTGTTTCGGGATTTGATTCATTGTGCTTTCTTAGGCACTTGTCGGGATTTGCATTTGGATTGGATGATTGCTGCTCATACACTTGTTCTTGTCATTTGTTACATTATGTGTTTTCTTGAGGATAAGCAAGGGTTTAGGATGGCGTGCCCAGGTCCTAAGAGAGTTCCGAGTCAAGAGGAACAAGTTTCAAGGCATTTCGAGCTTGATAAAATTCATCCCATGACAACTTGTTTAGCAACTCCCGTTTCCCTGAGATTGACCACTACTTCCCTAACTGCATTATTTGTTTGTTAGCCAAGCCTAGGGTAAAAATATTATCTTTGTTTAGGGTACGCGACAACCCTATTGATGCGTGTCCTAAATATGATGTTTTACACCCTATTTTACACGCATTTCAGAGCTCAATTATGTAGTTTATGCTACTATATTCCCTATTTAAGTCTACTTTCGTGTTTTTGTGTAATATTGCAGAAATGTGAAGAATCCAGCGGAAGTCGAGCCGAATCCAACCCTAAGTACTTAGCATTGCATTTGACATGGAGTAGTGAATCAATAGATGAACTTGGTGAGCATTTCGAGGCCTTAAAAATATGTTTGCGAGAGTTTCAGAAGCGGATTACCAGCTACAGTGGTCTATAGACTGACCTACATGGTCTATAGACTGTCAGAATGCTGAACAGAAGTCTGCATGAAGAGTAGTCAGTCGATCGACTGATGCCTTTGGTCGATCGACCAGAGCACGATTATCAGAAGCTATTGTACAACGGAGCTTGGTCGATCGACTGGTCCAAGTGGTCGATCGACCACCCCACGACTCTAACGCGCAAGTTAAAATAAGATTTTCGAAAGCCCAATGTAATTAGGTTTTAGGAATAAAAGTTACGTAAGACTATCTATATAACGTAAGCTGAGGTTTCAGAAAATCATATCGAATTAATTAGGGTTCAATACACAGAAGTTGAAGTTTAGATTATTTTATTAGTTTAGATCAGTTTTTAGCAATAAAGTTTACTTTTCGCATTGGGTTTTGATCTTTTCTCTTCGATTCTTCTTTACGGTATTCCTCTGTTTATTTGTTCAATTTTGTTGCTTTGATTCTTCCATAGTTTAGAATTGATAGTTTAGATTTCCACAAGCCGAATTCTCGTTTCATGTTAGTTATTCATTTAGTTAATTCAATTATGAAATCAATTGCTTTATTTGTTAATTGGTCGACCGACTATGCCGTGTGGTCGGTCGACTGAGGTAGTTAGTCGATCGACCAGACCCGTGTCTGATTAGAATCGTTTGATTCGTTAAGTGCGATAATTAACAATGAGACCGAGAGGAGTCTTGTTAGATGCTTAGTTTTTACCTACCTGTAGATCGAGAGATAGGGAGGGGTATTAATTAATGAATTAAGATGACTAAATTGCTAAGATCGAAAGATAAGTAATTTAGGCTTTAGGAACCACTTTTCAGGGCGAGAGCTAATATTAGTGAGACCTAGGGACTAGTATCATAGGCCGAAAGGAGCTACTAGTTAACTTGGACCGAGAAGACATGTTATACCCATCCCACACAACTGTATTTCGGACTTACCTAGGATTTTGTGCCATCGCAGCTATAGTGAACCGACCGTCTTAGCTCCTTTTTATCATTTGCTTACACTTATTTCTATTATTTGCTTATCTATTTTTACATTTAGACTTAGATATAATTCAATCCAAAAACCCCCATAAATTCATAGACTAAAATAAAACAACTTTACTCCCTACCTCCCAGCGCGGATCGACCCTTACTACCGCTTGCTAATTGTAGTTTGGAAAATTATAAATATTATATTTGATACTCACATCGACAAGTATCAAATTTTGGCGCCGTTGCCGGGGAGAAAGCGCTAGTTTTAGTTGTTTTAGTTGTTTTTTTTTTTTTTTTAGTCTTTTCCTAGTTTAAGGAACTTTTTGTTCCTTAAACTTTTGTCATCTTCTTGTAGTAGTTTATTCTTATGCGCAAGTCTCAAAAAGGCGAATTATTTCCCCTTGATCTCGAGCTAGAGAGGACCCTGCGAGTTAAGAGAAGGCTATTTTAAGAAGCAAAGTCTGAGGAACAGCCTAGTTCTCGGTCTAGTTTTTACGAGAACGCGCTATTTGAGGAGGATCTACCTTCATCTCCTATTTCTGCCTCATCAGCTGAGACCGTCACATCTCCAGATATGGCTGTAGAACCTAGTATAGCCAGTTACTCTGAGCCAAAAGCTGAGAATCTCTATAAGGGATTCGCGTTGCCAACCGGGACGGATAGGAAATTCGAAGCGAAACCGTCCTATGTTAACTTGGTTGAGAGGAACCAATTTGGGGGAGCTGCAAATGAAGATGCTGCTAAACACATGGAGATATTCATCGACTCATCGTTGTTCCATACCCCCACCAAAGAGTGTGACCCAGGACCAGATAAAAGAGATGATGTTCATCTTCTCGCTCCGTGATGCTGCTAGGGAGTGGTACCGAGATCTGGATCGAGCTGCTAATGGGATTACTGATTGGAACTCGCTGGCCCTGACATTTTATAAAATATATTTCTATGCATCGAAGACCAATGCGATTAGAGCTCAGATCACGAGTTTTAAGCAAGGACCTAATGCAGATTTCTGTATCAGTCCCAATGAGGTTTGTGCTTCTTTTCAACATTATAGGCAGACCAACACTTATTTTGAGCCAAATGTTCATCCAAATTTGAGGTGGAATAGCCAGAATGTCCAAAATCCGACTCCACCTCCGCAGCAGCAGAATTATGTGCCCCCTCATAAGCAGCAGTAACTATACCGGAAACCACCCTATGTACCGCAGCACCAGCAGTCTCAAAGTTCTGAGGCTTATGAGCTCAAAAACATGTTTCAGAGCTTGACGGGAATGCTGCAGAAGGAATCTCAGGCTAGAGAGGCTAGTACAAAGATGTTGGAAACACATATTGCCCAGTTAGCAGGTAAATTTGCTACTAGAGCTCCGAGGCAGTTACCGTCGCAGCCGGACCAAAAAGAGACCCTGAATACAATCACATTAAGGAGCGGGTCTAACCTTGCTGGACCTGTTACTGTAGGGGATAAACCCGAGGGAGTTATGGTCGAAAAAGGTGGAAAAGCTGCTGGAAAAGGAAAGAAGAAAAATAGCGAGAAAAAGACGAACATCAGCGATCACGGTCGATCGACCGCCATACCTGGTCGACCGACCACCCCTAATTCCTCAGCGACACTTTCTGATCTTTCTGTTCGTTCTGAAAAAAAATAGATCAGTTGATCGACCGACCCCACTGGTCGATCGACTGATGATGCCGCTGATGTCGAACCGTTTCGTCCTCCAATGCCAGATAACTTGAGGGATTTCTTGTTTCGGGGTGAGACGACTCCGAAATTACTGAGGCAAGATCCAACGCTGATGGGTCAGTTCCGGTTCCAAAGTATGACCCTACGACGGTTAATGGTTCATTCCTGAGACGGCCTGAAGAAGGTTCGAGCTACAACAAAGACAAAGTAGTGGATTTTCAGCCTAAGTCCACTGATGCCGGTATGAGAGACCTAGAGGAAAGGGCAAAGTTGCTTCTGACAGCCCCTTATCCAGAGAGACTAGTGCCAACCAAAGATGAGATAACATTCGGTAAATTCAAAGATTTAATGCGTAGTCTTAATGTACAAATACCTTTCTTAGAGCTAGTTAATCAAGTACCTGCATATATGAAGTTTATGAGACAGTTGCTAGCTAAGAAAAGGTCTTTGAATGCCGTCGAGTCTGTGCATTTAACTGAGGAGTCTAGTTCATACCTATCTCACACCGTTGCTCGTAAACTAGCTGACCCAGGTAGTTTCTCTGTCCCCTGTAATATTGGTACCTTCTCAATCGAGAAGGCATTATGTGATCTAGGAGCTAGCATTAGTGTTATACTATTGAGTCTAGCTAAGAAGTTGGGTCTGACCAGATTTCCTATTACCAATATGGTACAGATGACTGATCGTTCTGCAGTTCAGCCAGTAGGGGTCTTAGAGGATATTCCTGTGCAAGTAGGGAAGTTCTTCTTCCCTGTTGACTTCATTGTCCTAGATATACCCGAGGATGCTCACATTCCTATTATTTTGGGTAGACCATTTCTACACACTGCCGGTGCAGTAATTGATGTGGGGGAAAGAACTTTGTCCTTTAAGGTGGGCAAACAGTCAATTGTTTTTGCCCAGTCCCCTAGGAAGAAAGACCCCATATGGCCAGTTACTTGTAATGTGATTTCTGAAAAGAAATCTTATTTTGAGCTTTCTGATATGCCTACTTTAGTACCTATGCCTATTCCTGTTGTGACACCTCCGCCCCAGATTGAGAGCAAATTGGAGGAAAATTCTTCTGTTTTGGATATTGCAGGAAATGGTTTGGGGAAGGAAGAGCCATTCATTGCTCCAGCTGTGAAGGGGCCAATCGTTCAAAGAGGCGGTCTAGGATTTCTTAGCTATGGCACGGATGAGGAGCCAGATGAGGAGCCCAAGATGGCGCCAGTTCGAGTTATAGTTTTAGACTTGGAGCTTGAGACTGAAGAGGATGTCCAAGTGTGGGAAGATGCTTCTGATGTTGACCCGTCAGACGGTGTGGTGGATTGGAGTGCTAAGAGGTTGAACACCACGGAGGGTACCTCATATAGTCAGAAGCCATGGTCGGAGATTTTCCGCATTTTTCGCGGATGAGAACTTTTTATTTCACAAGTTTTAGACATTTTATTGCTTTTGTTAGACTATTTATTGCTTTGGTTTGCGCGAGACTTCGCTTTTATAAGTTTGCTTAGGATTTAAAGACTATAGACTTTACATTTGGGTTTAGAGCAATTTTGGGCGATGTATTATGTGCAATTGCAGGTTCATAGACTAAATTAGCTCAATTTATTAAGCTAAATCGAAGAAATCAGACACTTACAGCAGGTATCTCAGTCGATCGACTGGCTTGTATGGTCGATTGACTGTGTCGTGACGCCAGGGGCTTCTGTTCCTGTCACCCTGGTCGATCGACCGGCTGGTATAGTCGATCGACCGCTTCCCGCTGCTGTACCTGTTTTCGATCATTCCCCTGCTGTGTTTGGTCGATTTGCGGAGTTGAAGGAGTCTTTTCTCCACTTTATTCTCCGATTCATTTCCGTTTTCTTCTGTTTTCTTATTTTGCACATAATTTTGCGTTTCGTAAATTGCTTTCTCGGAATTACGCGCGGTACTTTTGTTTCTTTTCAGGTACATATGGTAGCATCTGCGCTCACAAACCTCCTAGCTCACGCTGGTTTGGGGAGGTTTCCTTCTGCGCTTAAAGTCTTGTGAGTTTCCGAGTCCTTCTTTTATGTCAGTTTTAGTTATAATTCCGCAAAATCCCAATTTCCTTTGTTATTTTCATTATATGATTTTGCACAATGGGGACATTGTGTGATTTGGTTTGGGGAAGGGTTTTGCGTTGCATTCATTCTGTTTTGCATTCACGTTTACATTTTTGTCTTGCATTTTTGTTTATTTTCCTCTTATATACAGCAAATCCAAAAAAAAAAATTGAAAATTTTCAAAAATTCAAAAAAAATCACGTTTATTTTTGCATGTAGTTCGAGTCGGAACGGTAGTATTTCAATGATGACATTGCATTTTCAGCTGTTTTATGCCTAAGTCGTGCTCATTAACATGTTATTAGTAGAATCATATGCATAGTCTACGAGTTTTCGTTAATTTATTCGCTGAATCTTGAGACTTGACTTAGATTTTTGGCAAACTACATCATTTTCTGAGGTTTAGAGCTTATAACTGGTGGCGTTCATGACCAGTTCATTTAGGATGTGAGTAGTCACTCCTTATAAGACATGTTACATCAATATGCATAAATATGAACTTAATCTGCTTAATACCTGTATGCATTCGGTTTGTGGTTTGTCGACACATGTGGTTGAGCTCCCCTTTTCTCATTTTACCCATAAACCTCACATAGCCAAATTGCCTTTTGTCCCATAAGCTACATACTATATTTAACCTACCTTATCTGAGCTAGTATTGGTAGTTGTGGGAATGTGTTTATTACATTTTGGTTATATTGCTCTTTATGAGAAGTTTGGTGGAATGTTGGAAAGGAGGTAATAAAGAAAAAAAAAGAAATGAAAAAAAAGAGAAGAAAAAAAAATGAAAAGCAAGTTCGACCTTTGGTCGGTCGACTGGACTCATGGGTCGATCGACCGTGAACCGCAGAAGAGGAAGAAAAAAAATCAAAATCGCATAATTCAAAGTCTTTATTAGATGGCGATTTTTGCTCCCATGTTGTATTTGTATCTTATGGGGAGTTGACTAATTGTGGAAATTGTGAGATTAGTGCTAATCATTAGCACCGGTTTTATTGTTCAATTGTGAGTTTGAAGTTGGGATGTTGTTATAATTTGGTGTTTATTAAGTTACTAGCTTGGCTTTAACTCCTCTATTCCAAATTTATCTTAGCCCCTTCTTACCCATTACCTCACATATCCATATTTACCTAGGCATGCGTCATGTTCGTTTGTTTGGTTGGAATGCATATGTACGGTTGTAGAGATTATTTTCATATTAGATTGCAGGCATGTTCTTATAGGTCGTAGTTAGGTGAGAGTCATTACAAAATTACTTCTTTCTATCTTTACATATATTCACATGTGCTTATGTGTGATATGAGCGACCCGTGAGAGTCTGAATTGATAAGTCTTTATAGTTTACGGTTCAGCAGTTTTTAACAACTACATAACTCGTATGCATGATTCATATTGCTAATTGATTGTTGGTTTTTAGCATTAAACTGGTTTCGGCTTTATAGTTGCATTTCGCTCTAAGGGTGAACTCGTTCCATTAGGTCCTAGGATCGAGTCTAGTTCTTTCTTGGGGACAAGCAAGGGTTTGGTTTGGGGAAGTTTTATGCGTGTCCTAAATATGATGTTTTACACCCTATTTTACACGCATTTCAAAGCTCAATTATGTAGTTTATGCTACTATTTTCCTTATTTCCGTCTACTTTCGTGTTTTTGTGTAATATTGCAGAAATGTGAAGAATCCAGCGAAAATCGAGCCGAATCCGTCCCTAAGTACTTAGCATTGCATTTGACATGGAGTAGTGACTCGAGAGATGAACTTGGTGTGAATTTCGAGGCCTAAAAGATATGTTTGCGAGAGTTTCAGAAGCGGATTACCAGCTACAGTGGTCTATAGACTGACCTACATGGTCTATAGACTGTCAGAATGCTGAACAGAAGTCTGCAGAAAGAGTAGTCAGTCGATCGACTGATGTCTTTGGTCGATCGACCGGAGCACGATTATCAGAATCTACTGTACAGCGTAGCTTGGTCGATCGACTGGTCCAAGTGGTCGATCGACCACCCCACGACTCTAACGCGCAAGTTAAAATTAGAATTTCGAAAGCCCAATGTAATTAGGGTTTAGGAATAAAAGTTACGTAAGACTATCTATATAACGTAACCTGAGGTTTCAGAAAAGCATATCGAATTAATTAGGGATCAATACACAGAAGTTGAACTTTAGATTATTTCATTAGTATAGATCAGTTTTAAGCAGTAAAGTTTACTTTTCGCATTGGGTTTTGATCTTTTCTCTTCGATTCTTCTTTACGGTATTCCTCTGTTTATTTGTTCAATTTTGTTGCTTTGATTCTTCCGTAGTTTAGAATTGATAGTTTAGATTTCCCAAAGCCGAATTCTCGTTTCATGTTAGTTATTCATTTAGTTAATTCAATTATGAAATCAATTGCTTTATTTGTTAATTTTATTGTTGTTGTTATCACCATTATGCATAGCTAAGTACCTTTGCTAAGATGTAGGGGAGCTATAGCGTAGATGTCGTAGAATAGGTGACCCCGAATTAGGGCATGGTCGATCGACTGGCTTAACTGGTCGACCGACTATGCCGTGTGGTTGGTCGACTGAGGTAGTTAGTCGATCGACCAGACCCGTGTCTGATTAGCATCGTTTGATTCGTTAAGTGTGATATTTAAAAATGAGACCGAGAGGAGACTTGTTAGATGCTTAGTTTTGACCTACCCGTAGATCGAGAGATAGGGAGGGGCATTAATTAATGAATTAAGACGACTAAATTGCTAAGATCGAAAGATAAGTAATTTAGGCTTTAAGAACCACTTTTCAGGGCGAGAGCTAGTATTAGTGAGACCTAGGGACTAGTAGCATAGGCCGAAAGGAGCTACTAGTTAACTTGGACCGAGAGGACATGTTACACCCATCCTACACGACTGTATTTCGGACTTACCTAGGATTATGTGCCATCGCAGCTATAGTGAACCGACCGTCTTAGCTCCTTTTTATCAGTTGCTTACACTTATTTCTATTATTTGCTTATCTATTTTTACATTTAGACTTAGATATACTTCAATCCAAAACCGCCCAGAAATTCATAGACTAAAATAAAACAACTTTACTCCCTACCTCCCTACGGATCGACCCTTACTACCGCTTGCTAGTTGTACTTTGGAAAATTATAAATATTATTTTTGATACTCACACAGACAGGTATCACCTATCAAATTTTGGAGTCGTTTCCGAGGACTCTCAAATCCCAACTATTTTGGGTAGGCCATTTTTGCACACCGCCGGCGTGGTGAATTATGTGAAAAATGGGAAGTTGACCATAGATGTGGGTAATGATAAGGTGACCTTTAGCAAAAACAATACCATTAGAAGCCCAATGTTACAAGAGTCTTGTTATTTACTTAACATTGTGGGCTCTACTATTGCTTCTTCGATACCTCGATCCTTACTGACGGATCCGCTGGAGGTAGATGTTGGTGTTGATTGTTTTGGAGGTAAGGATTCTAAGGGCACTAATGCTAAGAGTGCTAGGAGAGGCTATTCATGGAAAAACAAGAAATGGATGGAGAATATGAAGAAGGCCATGAAAAAGAGCTTGGAAGGTGGTGAGATCAAAGACAAAGGTTGATTTTGGTGAAGAAGTGGATGTCTAGCAAGACTTTAACTTGCGCTTCTCGGGAGGCAACCCGTGTTTTACTTGTAGCTTTTGGACATTCTATTGCATTTGAGACAATTTACATTTTTTGAACAATTGCAATTTCAATTTGGTTGTAATAGTTCAGACAATACAACTTTTAGTTGCTTTAGTTTGTAGTAGCTTGTCTTTTGCAGGTGCCTTGGTGCATGGATTGAACCTTGCCCCCGTTTTCAAGCTAGTTTGTGGGAGGCTTCTACAATTGAGTATGACTTCTTTCCTTTATTTCTGCTTGAGTCATCCCATCTCGCCTTGTTTGTTAGTCCCGTTTTACACATTAAGGACAATGTGTTGTTCTAGCTTGGGGGAGGGATTTAGGGATTCTAGTTGTTATTGCTTTCATATACATGAAAAATCCAAAAAAATTGAAAAATTGAAAATTTTCTTAAAAAGTTGTCTGTTTGGCCATCCATGTGTTCTTTGCATAATGTCATTCCTCCTTGCATTTTCCATATTGTAGCTTTTTAAGTTAATGTTTCACGCTTTTGACGGGTTTTGCATTCATGGGGATGTCTTGACATAATGGGTGAGGGATAGACTATGAACAAAGTAAACTTGATCTTGGCATTGGCAAGCAACATATATGGTAAGGTAGAGCCTCTACATCCTTATTCCATTTTGTATGAGTTTTGCTATCGTGATTTGTATTAGAAGCCATTCACTTGTTTGCTTACATATATTGCCCAAAATTACCCCTTTCCTAGCTACATATGACTTTGCCTACCTTTGTTGAGCTAGTGACTTGCTATTTGTGTTGGGGTACTCTTATTTTTGGGATTTGTTTGAAGTTGTCATTATTGTAAGCTTGTTGTTACGGGATTGTAGATTCCCGTCTCTTGGTGGATGTTGAAGTGAAACAAATGAAAAATAAAAAGAGAAGAGAATTGAAAAATAAAAATTCAAGTGCAAAATCAAAAATAAAGAAAAGAAAGAAGCTTGAAAAAAAAATGAGAAAAATGATGAAAAAGAAGAGAAGAAGATGAGTGATTCCATGTTTTATGAAGATGATGTTTTGGGAAGTACATGTGCTTTATGATTTATAATAAGCCAATATGCTACTTTTGGCTCTAGATCTTGTTGCTTGGGAAAGGTTGAGGTTGAAATAAGCATCCTTGCACATGTTGGTTTGTTGCTAGCTTGACGTTAGCTCCACATGACCAAATTCATTTGTCCGCCTTCTTACCCACTGCCCCAAGCCTTCTTCTTTGTCTTCTTGGCTTCTTTTCTTATGCATATTTGATCATGTTTAGAATTATCTTGTTGATTTGGAATGATTACCATATTAGATTGCGGGCGCATTCTCTTGAGTAGTAGATAGGAGAGTGTATATTCACATATATTTGCCTTGTTCATATCATGACTGTGAGTGAATCCCTTAAGGAGTCAGGTATCATATAATATCATGCACAAGTTGAAATTTCATGTGAAGTCCTTTGTGCTACGCCGTCATGTAAATCTCATCCATGTATTGCATTTTCCCTATGCCCATGTTGTTTTGGGATTTGACTCATTGTGCTTTAAAGCTACTTGACAGGAATTGCATTTTGATTGATTGATTGTTGCTCATGCCCTTGTTTTTGTCATGTTGCGTGCTTGCTTGAGGACAAGCAAGGGTTTAGCTTGAGGGAGTTTGATAGACTTATTTTATATATACTTTTCTCCCCATTTTTAGCTCGGTTTTATATTATTTGTCCGCTCTTTGGAACGATTTATTGAGCTAATATCGCCTGTGATAGTATTTTCTGTGCTTAATGTCTTTTGTAGGAATTGGAGCGGTTTTTCTGTCATTTTCCTACATTATATAGAATCCCGAGTAAGGCAGAGATAAAGTACGAGTATTTGTGTTAAAGATAAACCGGCCATGTTATTTTACAAGTTCCGACTCAAGGGGAGAAAATTTCAAGTAACTAAAAGCTTACATGGTGCTTATTGCGGCAGAGTTTATTAAGCTCTATAAAGAGCGTCTTATACACAATCAAATAATGATGGGAGTTTAATACTAACTTGAGGACAGGTTTCTATGCTCATATAAGACGGGTTACATCCTACATGCTGAAATTATGAGGAAGTTACATGTTAAAATAAAGATGGACCTATGGCCATGTTCTATGCTTATTTTGTGACGGGTTCAAGCTTATACCGCGCGACGGAATCATGCTCATTTTCATGCTCAAATGAAGATGGGTTCTTGCCCATTTTCATGCTATTGAAGTCGAGTCCCATGCTGAAGTTTAAGACGGGTTTTCTGTAACTCTCCCTTCTTGCCCGGCTAAGGCAATGGGAGGATGTTACCATCTCGGTTTCCGGAGGCGGTGAAATCGGAGTTGCAATTAAGAAAAAATTTAAATAAATAAAGTATTTAGTGAATTACTCAACCATGAATGAATAAATACAGGAATGATACAACTCATGATTACTAAACTCTTCTACTGAAGTGACACTCGGCTCCAAACCCAAAGCTCGTTCTGTTTCCCACGTAACATCCAAACAACCTGTACTTCACCTGCTCCTCATATGATCGAAAATATTATATGGATCGATACAGGGCACCCCGGAAATAGGTGACATTTACACAGACACACAACATGTCAGTTTCAATAATTAAATATAAGACACAACATGATAAATAACTTTGCAACATGCTAATTATATGAATGAGATACAATTATATAATCACCACGCAGGTAGCGCGACACGCCCAGACGTACTCCCAACCGCCGGTGCTAGGGACACGCCCACGACACCACACCTCACAACGAGGTACCGGGACACTCCCAGATGTAGCGGGTCCGGAAGCCAACTGGATCCCCTGCCAGACGTCGTGCCTCAACCACATGAGTTAGTCCGTACTCAAGTCATTAATGTGCACATCCCTCTTGGAGTGGGAAGCTCCAAGAGGAGACTCAAGCATAAGACTGTCTCCCAACCGTCTTACGTCTCCTAAACAACCAAGTACCACTACCAACGACATCCAATACAATACAATAATAACCACACATGGAATATGAAATACAATACCAAATATATGACTCATCATGAAACTCACTCCCAACATGTTATGAACAACAATTCCTCAAATACCAACATGATTTGCAAATCGACTCACACAATGCAATGACGATGAAAGACACACAAATATGTACACCAAGTATTGAAACCGAGTAGGATAAACGTACCTTTTAGCATTCTTCACAAGCAATCCAATTAATAAGCAAGATCCGTCTCATCCTACAATACCACATAATAACTATCACAAATTATCCTACACTATAACTTAATACAAAACCCCTTATTATTACCCACTAATTACCCACATATACATACTAATTACTAATTAAACAACATAATAAGAAACCCCCAAAAGTTAGGGTTCATAAGACTAGAAAAGGGTAGATCTCAACTTACAAGGTGAAACGATGAAGGAGAAGGTGAGAAATCCTCTAAACCATACTTAAATCTTCTAATATGGTGTTTGTGAGGGTCTTAGAGAGAAGGTAGAGAGTTTGGAGAGATAAGGAAGAAGATAGAAATGAAATATGAGAAGGGGTTTTGCGGGTTTTAAAACCCGTCTGACCAGAGTGCACTCGACCGAGTGCCAAGTCCACTCGGTGGAGTGCTAAACACTCGGTCAAGTGCCGATTCCACTCGATCGAGTACAACGCAGTTCTCAGCAATGACCAGTTTTTATAAAACAGTCATATCTCACTCGTTTCTTGGTCATTTTGGGCGTGTGACTTACCGTTGAAATTATAAGAGAACAAGCTATCACCTTCAATTAGAATCAGTTCAATAGCATGTCTATATATCCAGTTATGAGAGTTTTAAGATGATCCTTCTATAGGCGGATATGATAACAACTCCACTAAGTCTAGTATAGGTTATACTCGATCCACTTTATAGTCATACTTCACTCCCAAGTAGACTCATCAAACCCGAGGGTTCTCTCACGCATCCCAAGGTTCCTTTACAAGTCCTAAAATATCCAGGTATTACATTTTCACGTTTAATTGACGACGGAACTCAGCCCAAACAAATGCTAGCTACGACCCGAGTCTTCGGTGGTGTTTGGGTGATGCTTTGAGCAGCTCTGCCCAAACCTGAGTGGCCAAGCATGCGTGGCGGTGAAGGTTTCAGAACGGCCTGGCCGTCATCATGGTAGTTGTATGGTGGTGTACGGTGGTGGCATGGTGGTGGCCTGGTGGTGCACGTGGTGATAAGGGGTGAAGAATGCAACCAAATCAGTGCGCCATTGCTGTACCCGATCGGGGTTAGTGTCCCCTGCCCACCGGGGTCTCACTCATGCTCAAATAAAAGATTAATTTCAGCTCCTAACCTTGATGGTTGCGTTCCCGATCGGGGCTGCTTTCCCCGGAGGGTCGGGGTGCCACCAACCAAAGTCAAAGTATATGTGGGTTTCCAGCCCTGTTTTCCTGCCCATCGGGGTCGCACTCATGCTCAAATAAAAGATTAATTTCAGCTCCTAACCTTCATGTTCAGTTTCCAGCCCTGTTTTCCTATAAATTGCAGCAGCTCGTCATTTCTAATATATTCATTCCTGCCGTCATTTATCCTTGAATATGAAAACTATATTATTTTAATAGTACGTACTTTAATTTCGTTCCTTTACATTTTGATTCAGGTTTTAGTTTGAGCTTTTGTTCATCCATTTTCATCTAAGTTCAAATTTCTCTTTGGTAAATTTCTTGTCTCAATTTCATTATTGTTCATTTCATATTTCTTTTTATTACTTTGCCATTTCAATTTCCATCTTTTTATTGTTATTATAAACATGTTTATATTCTTAGTGTTGGATTGTTTACATTTGATTATGACTGAGTAGTTTATTTATGTAGGGTGATGGGTAATTCGCATGTATAATTAGTTTCTCTTTTTGTTAGAATCGTATTTGTGTTGTCAATTTATTGTTTCCGTTCATCGCTTATTTTATACGCTAGTCTTTGATCGATGGCCACGATTATTAGATTATACTTGTTAAATTTCCGTCCTAAGCCCAAAAGTCGGGATGGGATAAGACTAAGCATGAATGGTAAGACGACCTAGTAAGATCGAAAGCCTCTAGGACCCGTCTTATCGTCGGCAATAAACCGTAAGGTATGTGCCGTTGACTTAGACGATACAGACATCACAATACCTGTATTTGACGATATGATTATGCTAGTTTATATGTGAAACCCGTAGCCCGAGATTCCTTCTTATTATTGATCTTTGTTCATCTTGTTTATCGTTTTTAATTTACAAACGAACCTTCAAACCAAACCCGTTAATCCACCTTGATAAAATTCATACCATGGCAATTTGTTTAGCAACTCCCGTCTCCTCGAGATCGACCCCTACTTCCCCAACTGCATTATTTGTTTGTTAGCCAAGCCTAGGGTAAAAATATTACCTTTGTTTAGGGAAGGCAACAACCCTATCAAATTTTGTCATGGTTCTAGTTGTTGTTGTTTGGGAAAGGTTAGGTTGGAATTTGCATCCTTACACATTTGGTTGCCGCTAGCTTTACATTAGCTCCACATGACCAAAAACAATTGTCCACCTTCTTACCCATTGCCCCTAGTTTTATTCTTTGTCTTCCTGGCTTCTTTTCTTTAGCATTTTATCATGATTAGCATTGTCTTATTGATTTGGAATGTTTACCATACTAGATTACGAGCGCATTCTCTTGAGTTGTAGATAGGAGAGTGTCAAATTCACATAAATTTGCCATGTTCATTTCATGAGTCTGAGTGTTTTCCCGTTAGGAGTCCGATTTCAATAAGATCATGCAAGAGTCGAAATGTCCATTTGAACTCCTTTGTGCTACGCCGTCGCGCAAATCTCATCCATGTATTGTATTTGTTGGGAAATGTGTCCTCAACAATAGTGCGATCACATGATTTAATATCATAATTAAAGCTCATACTAAAAATACGTGAGGGATGATTCTTTATATAGTCGACTCACCGTCATTAATCGGTAATGATTGGCTAACTAGAGTTTGACATTACTGTCGTGTGACGGTGGTGGTCAGTTGATCCCTTTAGGTCACACCTATAGGATGAGGCCCAAATAGATATTTAATTAATTGTATGCGATACAGATTAATTAATTCCTTAATTATGGGAGTGCAATTTTACGTCTTATTATAATGTGATTAAATAAGATTTAATTTAGTAATTAAGTGTTAAATTACGAAATTAGTTGAGGTATTATATAAGTTTAGAGGTAGAGGTAATTAGTTATTTAAAGTTACAAGAAGTTGTAATTTTAACTAACTAGTAATTATGGGACCCATTATATGTTGATATAATGGTAGTATACTACTCAAAAAGTGGAGTGTATATTATACTATTAATTGTAATATTTAAGTGTTAAATGATTACATTAATAATTAATTATGTAAAATAGTTAAATATATGACTTATAAGCATTTGTGGGATAAATGACAAAAGGCAAAAATGGACCAAAATGGCTCCATTATTTCGGTCATATGGAAGAGCAAAAGATGCTCTTTTGTTTTTTGTTGGTTTTGATTAAAAGGTGATAGTGACACTACATGCAAGCTTTAATCGTACCTACATCTTACACTTCTCTACCTAGAATTTACAAAGGAGTAAAAAACAAAAGTAAAAGATTCCTACCTTTGCATGAGGCCACCGGTTTTGGCTCATTAAAATGAGCATTTTTTGTTGCTCATTTTTCTAGTTGAAGTTTTGCTTGTTTTTCTCTCTAGTTTTTCCCTCACATGCAATTGCTAAAAACTCTCACAAATACTAATACACATCAATCTATTACTAGAGGTAGTAATACAAGAAATATTAGTATTATTAAGGTTACATTTCTACTACATATCTAGTTAATATTAGTAGGAATTTTTGGGATTAATCTTGGGTGCAACTTATTGGAGTGTCTTTTATACTTGGAGTCTTAGGAGTATCATCCATAATATTTAGCTCAAGAACAAGTGAAGGAAGGTGACCTTACTTTTGCCCACATTTTTGAACCATATATCAATGTGAGGAACATTGTTTTTCTTATAAATCTTTCATTTTGTTATGCATGCACTAGATCTAAAGAACATATAATTAAGAAGTTAATTTGTTCACTATTAGAGGAGTCTAATAATAGGTATATGAACCTGACAAGTGGTATCAGAGCATAAGGATGTTGCATGCATAATCGGTTATTGCTTTTCCGAGTTAAAAGGTTAACATATAAAACTAAAAAAATTGTGATTTATTAGTATAAGCCAAGAAATCACCATGCATGTTATATATTCTGGTCCTATAATGTTTTTAGGTCATTTTTATGATTTATGGAAATTTATTGCTCATTTTAATGATTTTTGGTCATTTTATTACATCTTTATGACTAAAATGGGAATTAAAATGCTAAAAATTGTTACGCTAAGTTTCTAGCCTTGTAAATTTTATATGACCTCACATGCATATTTTACAAGTTGTGTGTAAAAACACGTATTAATTTGATTAATATTGCATGATTTATGATTTTTATGAGATAAAAATGGATTAAAAGAGGTAAAATGGTTAAAAATAGTTAAATTTCGAATTAAGTCATGATTTTTTAATATGATGTCACATGCATAATTTACAGAGAGTATGTAAATTTCAAGATTAAAATATCTCTTTTAGCATGATTTATGGATTTTTAGAGTAAAAATGGCATAAATAGTGACTATTTTACCAAAATTAGCTAAAACATATTGCATGGCTTTGAGAAAATTATTTTAAGTTTCATTAATATTCCACTAATCAGATCTAAGGTTGAAAAAATTATTGGAGTAATTTTTGGATACTTTAAATATTTTATGAGATAAAATCGATAATATGCAACTATATTTTCTCAAAATTAATTCGAAAATTTTAACCATGATTTTTGACATTATGAGTGTCATGTCCAGAATGTTCAAAAATTTAAAATTCAAATTTTGAAATTTTCATAAATTAACTTGAATTTATTTCATAAATATTATGATTTTAAGGTAAAAAATGAGCATAAAAATTAAATCAAGTTGAATTATTGTCAAAAATTGAGTGATGACTAATTTTTGAGTCCTAAAAAGTGTTAGGATAATTAACTTGAGCTTAGATGTGATTTAAGTGTTAATTAGTAATTTTAAAAGGTTATTATCACGCATTTCCATAAATTCGGGTTATATGTACGACATAAGCTAAATAGGGCGATTTGGCACATCATTTGGCATGATAGGTACATATTATAATGCGGCATATTTCAATTGTTGAATGTCTTTTCTTTATATAATTTTGAATTATGTAATTTTATCTTAGTATGGCCTTAGTTTTAATCGATATTACCCGTAATGAAAGGGAATATTGATTCGGTTGTAATTTAATGTGATCTCGTATCACTTTTATTTTTATGTTATTAGTTTTTCCATTTTACAAATGTATAATAGGAATAGCTTTGTATTTTTATTATTATTTGTAATTATGGAGCATCTTCAAAGATGGTGCCATTCGGAAAGGTGATCCGACGAAGACGGTGTCTTGGGAGGCGTGCTACTTAAAGATTCAAGGGACCAAAGGAGTTGGTTTCCGAATATGTAATAGATTGTTTGATTTTCTATTTTAGGAAGGCCATGCTAGGAATTTTATTTATTGTTTTGCATTTCTTTTAATATGTTGCATGCATTGCCAAATCGCCACAACAACACATGCATATCATATCGAGTCATCGACCGTGTCAATTATAATTATCATAGTTCATCATTTTAGTTCACTTAAAACGTGATAGATAATAAATTGACAAGACCTCTCACATATAATAATTGAGATGAAGCCTTACCAAATAGTAGAAACCCATAAAGTACCAATTTCATAAGGGAGTTAATCCGGCTTTACCGTAATACGAACCTTGTTACGTTGGCGAAATGGGGTAGTAAAATGTTATTACATCGAAATTTGGATTGAGCTCAACGGAAGTATTCGTGACCGTAGTCGCATGTGTTCCGCGCTAAAGATGAGAATTAGAGTAATTTTTATCGACCGAGAGTTCTAAAAGTAGAATAGATTAAAGAGTTAATCCACCGAGTTATATTAATAAGGGATAAATCGGCTCAGCGTGCCCGTATTAATATGAATTTGGATCCCGGAATCATTTATATAGTTGGGTGGAGATCACTATATAAATGCAATACTTGTAGTTAAATTTACGAGTATTATTAAAACGATAGATGATAATTAATTCCTTCATTTCCTATTTTGTAGTCAAATTTGTTTTATCAACCGCAATGGCAACTCCAATCACGTCCGCATCCACTAGTTCCACCACGCTTACCAATGTGTCATGGCTCCGATCCTTCATGGATTGATGTAAGTTAGAAAAGAATGGGTCTAATTTCGCCGATTGGGACGCGCAACTTCGCTTGGCCGCTCAAGGTGACGACATGCTTCGTTACCTTACCGAGGCATGTCCTTCCGAACCTAATGCTAGGTCCACCCCCGCCTCTAGGCAAACCTATGAGGTTTACCAAAAGGAGTCAGCCGCGATCAAAAATGTGTTGATCTTTGGTATGGAGGCCGAACTCCAACGAAGTGCTATAAAGATTAGCACCGCTCATGAGATCTACATGAAGCTTGTGAACATGTTTTCACGAGCTCCTAGGGTCATTCAATATGAGGCGGCTTCTGCATTCTTTGATCTTAACATTAAATAAGGCCAAAAGGTGAGCCCTCATGTGCTCAAGTTGATGGAGCATGTTGAGACCTTGAAAATTCATAAGGTGGAAATTCCCAATGAACACGTAATTGATTGAATTCTTCATTCCCTCAATAAAATCAAAGCATATGTTCAATTCCAGGTGAATTTTAATATGCAGAATAAGAAAGTTTCCCTTGATAAGTTGCACAAAATGCTTGTGCAAGCCGAAAGGGACATGGGGCTAAGTGTTAGCACCACAAAAGATGTGCTGAATGTCAATCATAAGAGCAAGGGAACCTTCAAGAAAGGCGGGAAAAAGGAAAAGAAACGAACTCCCAACAGGAACAAAGCTAAGACTTATGAAGCAAGCTCCTCCAAGCCGAAGTACAGTGCCCCCACCGGGGACAAGTGCCACTATTGTTGTGGTATTAGGCATTGGAAGAGAAACTGTTCCAAATACCTTGGCGACATCAAAGCTGGAAAGGTTATTCCAGTAGGTATATAACTATCCCTATCTTTTATGTTTCAATCTCAACTTTGGTATGTTGATACAAGTTGTGATGATTACCCTTTTTATTGTAAATAGGGCCTCCTACCATGGACAAAGAAAAGGAGAAGCAAGCCTAGAGGATCATGAGGGAAGCTAGAGTAGCCGACCGTGGTGATGGATCAATGGAAGCTTGGCTTTAATTTGCTTTGTTATTAATTTTATGATGTATTTCAAGTTTTTAGAACTATTTTGATTTCCTTGTGTGACTTGGAAATTGGCTTGTATCCTTTAAACACGGGTTGTATTTTGGATATTTGTGACTTGGTTTGCAACCCAAGTCACTTGTTTTATTATGGTCACTTGTTCTAAAAACATCATCATTAATTACTTGCGTAGAGAAACCTTAGATAGACAACTTAAATTGATCAAATAGACGATTATGTTGTTGGGATCATTATATGTCCATAAGCTATGAATTTCATTCTCCTTATGTCATCATTACTAAAAGTAACAACTTACTTATGTAAGATCAATTAAAGTTGTAATGAGTTTTTGAACTCATCAAGTAGGGAATTTACAATACCATATGGACACATTATTCTAAACGGATGGTCAACCATGAGATACCTAGAATAGAGAGTCTATTAAACCATATGACATGAATCAGACTGCCATATTACATGAATCAAGCTGCCATGATAAGGAAGCCTTTTGAAAGCTAATACATAGTCTTGGATAACTCCTAATACTCCGTTAAATATATATGTTTGTAACTCACAAAGCTATCTCTCAAGAAGATAGATGTATTTTTGAGAGATTGAGTGGGAGTAGATCGAATCGTCACAAACATCTCTTATAATTGAAATGTTACTTTGTGAAAGTAATAGAATTATAGAGTGAGAGTGTAGATGAACTATAGTCTATGAAGATATAATGGAAGTATAGTTCAGTGGGAGTTTATCGCACATGTCTTATTCTTTAAATGTATTACTTTGTGAAAGTGATAGTATCATGACCTTCTTACATACGAGCCGAAGCATTACAATCCGAAAATTGTTACTCAAGAGTAGATTTACTTTGAGGCGAGGGTATCCTCAAAAGTAAATAGAGCTTTAGAGTACATAAATGCATAAGATTTACATAAAGATGTTGATCAAGATAAATCATGTTAGGAATTGCCGCATTTCATTTTAATGAAAAATGGCAAATTCGCTTTTTTAAAATGGGAATTTAGAGAAGGAAGTGTTTGAAACACAAAATCTTAGATGAAGATCTAAGAATCCTAACATATTATGTGTAGCCTTCTTAAGTGATCTTAGAATGATCTTAAGCAAACATTAAAGGATTATACTTTTCGTTCATGTGATAATAGTGAATTGTTTCATTCACATGATTGAAGAATCATGATATACATGAAGTTAAGTGGGAGCTAGAATTGTTTCTCCATGTCTTATATGTTGATTACATATTACTTATTGAGAATAATGTACCAATGCTCTCTTCTAGCAAGAGTAATTGGGAGACTTTGAAAGGGATGCAAAGTATTCTAGATTTTGAATCTATGTGAGAGAATATTGGCATAGAGTTGAGAGTCTTATGAGGATAAGATATTTCACATCTGTTGTACAACAACAACAAGATCAAATAGGCTATTCATGTTGACGGAAGTAGAATTACTATGATGGAGTCATAATCATTCACTGAACCTATTAAGTTGTTGATCACATGAAATTGAATTCTAATGTTTCCGCCATTAGAATGATCATGTATGCCAACAGACGCACGTGCCATGATGTGATATATGCTGAGACCACAATAAGTTAATTAAAGGGATAATTCCCACATTATGGCTTGTGAAATCCTTAAAGAACATCCTTGAGATTCTTGAGATGAATTAAGGATTCGTTCTCATGTTTGGATGACAAACTAAGTTAGGTGTTGAAGTGTTGCACAAACTTTAGTTTCCAAACTTAAAAGGGATTTGTTGAAATCCTAGGATGACTTATTGACAAAGGAGTAAGAGACTAAGAAAGGTGTTTTAGTATCGCGCATTGCAAATTCTACAAAACGAATCTAAGTAAATTGTGATAAAATCGTCAATGTAGGGATTAAGGGTGAATCCCTCTACAAATGATTTTGTCACATGTTATGCGATAACAGTGGGAGCATCTTTCAAGTTAAAGAGTCCAACTCTAGTAAGAAATCTAGACATATACTTAGATAAATTCATGTCATTAGAGATGACATTGAATAGAAGGAAATAGCGATTGAAAAAGTTGGAATACATGGACATCTGGTATATCCACTTGCCAAGCTTTCAATTGCATCTAAACTAGTGCTAATAATACACTAGAGATTATGGGATATCAAGTAGTCATAGTGTATTAATTATTCATATGTGATAATCACATTTATTGTTTAAGTTTCATTAAACGCACCCGCTACCTTGTCGTATCCCAATGGGTTGTAGAGACAATTTGAACCCCATTAAAGTGAACTGGATTGACATGGTATTCGCCCCTAGTTACTTATATGAGGTGACGTCTCGAAGTGACTAGAGTGTGATGCGATTGATGGCAAGTTCAAGTGTCATAGAGTCATATGGGATGACTAGTCGATCACATAGGCAGACTGTATGGGACAATCTGTCGGGCAGTGACCGCTTATAGAGTTGTGGTAATTCATATAGCCTGGTCGTGGCAAGAGCTACTATAGTATTCTTATGAGTCAATTCTTTTGACTAGAGACTATTCGCCCAAGTTGGCACAACTTCTGATTAGCTTTGATTTATACTCTACGATTTCGTAAATGAGGTCAAACTGGGTATATTTTGGGTTATGATGGACTGTGGCTGAACAAAGGGAATAGGGCGATAGGAATTGTCCACCCCTTGTCAGGGTTGTTTGAAATCTCAAGGCCACTCGAGGAGTAGTTAACTGGAAATGCGTGGCCACGCTCAAAAGGTATCTCTGATAGATGATTCGGTCAGACAGTTAATCTCCAGATCGAGAAAACCACTCAAGATATGATCAAGTGTAAGTACGACTTGCAAGACACCTTGCATTAAGTGGGAGATTATATCAGGACAAGAGAATTGGTGACGCACACTCGTCTCGGACAAGTGGGAGATTGTTGGGAAATGTGTCCTCAACAATAGTGCGATCACATGATTTAATATATTAATTAAATCTCATACTAATAATACGTGAGGGATGATTCTTTATATAGTCGACTGACCGTCATTAATTGGTAATATTGGGTAACTAGAGTTTGACATTACTGTCATGTGACGGTGGTGGTCAGTTGATCCCTTTAGGTCACACCTATAGGATGAGGCCCAAATAGATATTTAATTAATTGTATGCGATACAGATTAATTAATTCCTTAATTATGGGAGTGCAATTTTACGTCTTATTGTAATGTGATTAAATAAGATTTAATTTAGTAATTAAGTGTTAAACTACTAAATTAGTTGAGGTATTATATAAGTTTAGAGGTAGAAGTAATTAGTTATTTAAAGTTACAAGAAGTTGTAATTTTAACTAACTAGTAATTATGGGACCCATTATATGTTGATATAATGGTAGTATACTACTCAAAAAGTGGAGTGTATATTATATTATTAATTGTAATATTTGAGTGTTAAATGATTACATTAATAATTAATTATGTAAGATAGTTAAAGATATGACTTATAAGCATTTGTGGGACAAATGACAAAAGGCAAAAATGGACCAAAATGGCTCCATTATTTCGGTCATATGGAAGAGCAAAAGATGCTCTTTTGTTTTTTGTTGGTTTTGATTAAATGGTGATAGTGACACTACATGCAAGCTTTAATCATACCTACATCTTACACTTTTCTACCTAGACTTTACAAAGGAGTAAAAAACAAAAGCAAAAGATTCCTACCTTTGCATGAGGCCACCGGTTTTGGCTCATTAAAATGAGCATTTTTTGTTGCTCATTTTTCCAGTTGAAGTTTTGCTTGTTTTTCTCTCTAGTTTTTCCCTCACATGCAATTGCTAAAAACTCTCACAAATACTAATACACGTCAATCTATTACTAGAGGTAGTAATACAAGAAATATTAGTATAATTAAGGTTACATTTCTACTACATATCTAGTTAATATTAGTAGGAATTTTTGGGATTAATCTTGGGTGCAACTCGTTGGAGTGTCTTCAATACTTGGAGTCTTAGGAGGATCATCCATCATATTTAGCTCAAGAACAAGTGAAGGAAGGTGACCTTAATTGTGCCCACATTTTCGAACCATATATCAATGTGAGGAACATTGTTTTTCTTATAAATCTTTCATTTTTTTATGCATGCACTAGATCTAAAGAACATATAATTAACAAGTTAATTTGTTCACTATTAGAGGAGTCTAATAATAGGTATATGAACCTGACAGTATTTCCCTATGCCCATGTTCTCTCAGCATTTGATTAATTGTGCTTTCTTATCAACTAGCCAGGATTTTCACTTGGATTAGATGATTGCTGCTCGTACCCTTGTCCTTGTCATTTGTTACACTGTGTGCTTGGTTGAGGATAAGCAATGATTTAGCTTGGGGGAGTTTTATTGGTCCATTTTATATATACTTTTACTCCCTCATTTAGCTCAATTTTATGTTCATTATTCACTCTTTAGAGTGGTTTTACGAGCTAATGTCGCCTTTGTAGTATTTCCCGTGTTTTAATGTCAATTGTAGGATTTGGGTCGTTTATACGTCAAATCTCGTCACTTGGAGGAATCCCGAGCAAGTAAAAGCTATGTGAGATGAGTATTAAGGCCTAGGATGGCGTGCCAACGTCCTAAGAGAGTTCCGAGTCAAGAGGAACAAGTTTTGAGGCATTCCAAGCTGGTATGCATAAGTTACGACGGTTTTGCTATTCGTTGTCGAAAACCTTCCACGACCCCAAGCCTCAACCCCTACTCCTTGGGTCTATGTTCATGCCCAACAAGGAGAAGAAAATAAGCTAAAAAGTGTATAGTCACGACCCCTATCGGGGTTGATGACCCCTGGCCATAGGGGTTGCATGTGCATGTTATAAAAGTGAAGAAATAAAGGTCAAAAGCTATTTTGGTACGACCCCTATCGGGGTTAGTGACCCCTGGCACCCGAGGTGGCTGATATGTCAGCGCCTCTTCATATTCTCGCCTCCTCTATATAATCTTGGCTTGTTATTTTGCAAACCTATCCTATTTCCGTCATTTCTTCTTTGTTTTAGGGTTTAGAAACTCGCTTTCCCTTACAATAATTCTCTCATAAATATTTAGATTACTAAGTTGACATT
Source organism: Silene latifolia (assembly GCF_048544455.1). Classification (NCBI taxonomy): domain Eukaryota; kingdom Viridiplantae; phylum Streptophyta; class Magnoliopsida; order Caryophyllales; family Caryophyllaceae; genus Silene; species Silene latifolia. The sequence continues at coordinate 402,324,319 of NC_133538.1, forward strand.
TGATTTGGGTTTGTATTAGAAGATTTTACATCCATTTCCTTGTTCTTTTATTCAAGTTTTGCAATTGGTATTTCGTTTTCCTTATTCCCTTTTGTGAATTTCATTTCTTGTTTATCAGATTGTTATTATGCAACCCTTTACATATTTGTTAGTAGTTAGTTTATTTGTTATATTGAGTGAGTAGTTTACATATCTAGGTAAAGGGATGTAGCATGTACAATTCATATATGCCTTATTGTTGAATTGAGTTTGTTTTGTCATCTTATTGTCTCTACTCTAATGGTTGTTTTCCCATGATAAACTACGATTTGTGGCCAAAGTTATTTTTATTTGTTAATTTCCAACCTAAGACCGAAAGTCGGGAAGGAAGTTAGACAAAGCATTGAGTAGTAAGGCGACCTAATAAGATCGAAAGCCTCTAGGATCCGTCGTATAGTTGGCAATAAACCTCTAGGCATGTGCCTTTAACATAGACAATTACCGAAATAACAATACCCGTATTAGACAATATGATTATGCTAGTTTACATGTGAAACCCGTATCCCTAGATTCGTCTTTATATTGTTATAATTTCATCAATTTCATCACTTAATTTTACAAACCAAACATGCATCCAAATCGTAATCGACCTTGATAAAATTCGCTCCATGACAACTTGTTTAGAAACTCCCGTCTCCCTGTGATTCGACCACTACTTCCCTAACTACATTTATTTGTTGTTAGCCTTGCATAGGGTATTTATCTTTGATTTGGGTATGCGACAACCCTATCACACTCTATTCATCAAATCCATAAATATTGCAGGTGCACTGGTTAACCCAAAAGGTATCACCACAAACTCATAGTGCCCATACCTTGTCCTAAAGGCAGTCTTAGGAATATCCTCCTCCTTAATCCTCAACTGATGGTACTCTGATATCAAATCAATTTTAGAAAAACTCATGCTCCACTTAGCTAGTCAAATAAATCATCAATTTGAAGCAAAAAGTATCTATTCTTAATTGTCACATTATTCAGCTCACTATAATCTATACACAACCTCATACTCCCATCCTTCTTCTTAACAAATAGAACAAGTGCGCCCCAAGATGATAAACTTGGTTCACATAGCCCTTATCTAACAACTCCTCCAACTGTTTCTTTAACTCCTCCAACTCCTTAGGTCCTTAAATATAAGGTGCTTTAGAAATAGGCCCAGTCCCAGGTTTCACCTCAATACTAAAGTCTACATCCCTCTTAGGTGGTAGTCCTAGAATATCATCTGGAAAGACATCTTGAAACTCACTCACCACTGCTATAACACCCCCTTCTTACCCAGCCAAGGTAAATGGGAGATGTTACCTTCTCGGTTTCCCGAGGCGGTAGATCAGAGATACATTGAAGAAACATTTATTATAAATGACAAGTTTAGTGATTACAAACCATTAACTAATGAATAAATACAACTCATGACCACTATACTCCTCTAACCAACTATACTCGTCTCGTGACTCATCAAGTTCGTCCCATCTCCCGTGTGCTAACCAAACAACCTTCACTTAACCTGCTCCCCATATAACCAAAGGATATTATATGGATCGACACAGGCCACCCCAAAAGAGATAGGTGACAATTGCACAGACGCGACAAACGTCAGTTTCAATAAAAAAATGAAGTGTGACACGACTCAAGTGCGTGAACATGCAACATGATTACTTGCATGAATGACATAACATCAAATGACTACCACCACGGCACCGGGACACGCCCAGACATACCGACAACCATAATGGTACCGGGACATGCCCTGACATACCGATAAAAACAAACAGGTACCGGGACACGCCAAGACGTACTGATGCGTGTCATTTATATGATGTTTTACACCTCATTTTACACGCATTTCAGAGCTAATTTGTGTAGTTTAAGCTACCATTTCCTCTATTTCCGTCTACTTTCGTGTTTTTGTACATTATTGCTGAAATGTGAAGAATTCAACGGAAATCAAGCTAAATCCGTCCCCGAGTATCCTGCATTGCATTCGACGTGAAGTATTCACGTAAGGAATGAGCTTGGTGCGCATTTCAAGGCCCAAAAGACAAATTCACGAGAAGTTAAAAGCGGATTACCAGCTAAAACAGTCGATCGACTGGCCCCCTTAGTCGATCGACCAACCCACGGGATCCAGAAGCTACTGTTCAGCTCAGAGCAGTCGATCGACCGGTTACCTCAGTCGATCGACCAAGCCGCTACTTCAGACGAGAATTGAAAGATCGAGATTTATCAAGCCCATGAGTTATTAGGTTTAGGAATAATAGCTGCGTACTTTTCTTATATAACGCAGCATGAGTTTTCAGAATATCTATCTAGTTTTTACCTCGTTTTACATTCAGTTTTAGTTTATCAAATAATTAGGGTTCTTAATATTATTTCGTACTAATACTTTTGCATTCGATTCTTGGATCTCTTTCTGCAATTCAATCGGTATTCTTCTGCTAATAATTCAGTTTGCTTTATTATCGTTTTGTAGGATAGAATTTCTAGTTAGTTTCCCGAAACCGAACTATCGTTTATGTTGATTGTTTGTTCTATTGTTTCAAGCATGAATTATTTTGCTTATTGCATTAATTTTATTGTTGCCTTTAATTTCAGTATGAGTAGCTAAATTGCTTGTGCTAGGATGTAGGGGAACTATAGTATAGGCGGCAATAGAATGAACACGGCCTGAATCACGTGTCAGTCGATCGACTGCCATACCTAGTCGATCGACTGACCATGTGAGGTTTTACCTTCGTTTTATTGTTTCAATTCTTTATTCGACGAATCAAGTGCACACGACTAGTTGAATGTTTAGGATGTGACTGACCCATTAGATCGATAGATAGGGAAAGTTGTTAGATCACCAATTAAAATGACTAAACCATGCTGAGATCGAAAGATAGGTAAAGTTTAGATTATTAGTCACTTTTCAGGACGAGAGTCAGTATTAGTGATGTTAGGGACTTATAGCGAGATCGAAAGATGCTATCTGTTGAGAGTGGACCGAGAGGACCTCTTGTTTTCCCGCCTCATGTGTTTGATTTAGACCGACTTAGTTTGCTTCTGCCGAAACTATAATGAACCGACCATCCTAGTACCCTTCTTTTTATTTGATTTAATATATATCTTTAGTTTAATTTTTATTGTTATTAGCTATAGACCAAATCAACTCAACCCTCACACTTGTTACCTTAGATTAAATTTAGACAACTTTTAATTACATTCGCCTCCTTGTGGTTCGACCCTGTTACCACTACCCTAGGTTAGTTTTAATAGAAATTATAAATATTATTTTTGGTACTCACAACGACGGGTATCAAATTTTGGCGCCGTTGCCGAGGAGGCAATTGTTCTAATTTTTAGTTGTTTATTTTTAATCTTTCTTTGTTTAAGGGACATCTGTTCCTTAAACTTTTCTTATATTCTTTTTGTAGTTTCTTCTTATGCGCAGGTCGCAGGGCGGTGAACTAGTACCGTTCAATCCTGAGATTGAGAAATCCTTGCGCGAGTTGAGACGATCATCAAGGGTGTTGCCGACAGAGGAAGAGCTGAGTACTCTGTCAAGTTACTACGATAACGCTCTGTTCGAGGAAGATCCACCTACATCTCCTGCTTCTATTTCTTCAGCTGAGACAGTCACTTCTCCAGAAATTCCAGTCATGGCTGAAGAAGCAACTATAGCAAGTCATTCTGAGCCGACAGCTGGAAATCTTTACAAGGGGTTCGAATTACCTGGAACTGATACGAAATTCGAACCGAAGCCTTCCTATATCAACTTAGTTGAGAGGAACCAGTTCGGGGGAGCTGCAAATGAAGATGCAGCCAAGCATATGTAGATATTTATCGATTACTGCTGCCCTATACCCCCGCCGACCGGTGTGACCCAGGACCAGATAAAGGAGACCATGTTCATATTCTCACTCCGTGATGCTGCAAGGGAGTGGTACGGATATCTGGACCGAGCCGTTCATGGGATCACCGACTGGAATTCCTTAGCCCTGGCATTTTACAAGAAGTACTTCTCTGCCTCGAAGACTAATGCCATTAGAGCTCAGATCATGAGCTTTAAACAAGGACCGGATGAGAATTTTCATGAGGCATGGGTCCGTTTCAAGAAGCTGGTGCGAACCATACCGCACTATGGGTTCGAAAAATGGAGTCTTTGCAATAAGTTCTATAACGGGCTGTATGACGATCAGAGGGCTATTTTGGATGCTGCAGCCAACGGCCGATTTGCTGAGAATATGGGAGAGACTAAGGGGTGGAAGATCATTGATGACTTAGCCACCCACAAGGCTGAGTATGGGAATTCCGGGGGAATCAAAGGAGGAGTCTTTGAATCTCCTTCTGTAGCTGCACTTGAAGCTCTCACTGCGAGATTTGACAAGTATGAACTGGGAGGAGCTTTAAAAGGAGGTATTTACCAGGTGAATGCTGTTTCAGACGGTCCTTTCGTCTATAGAAGATGTGGAGCTGAGGGACATGTCTCAGAAAATTGTCCTAGTCCCTTTGAGTCTTGTGCTGCCTTTCAACATTATAGGCAGACAAACACCTACTATGAGCCTAATGTTCATCCCAACTTGAGATGGAGTAGCCAGAATGTCCTAAATCCAACTCCACCTCCGTAGCAGCAGAAGCAGCAGCAAGCCTATGTGCCCCCTCATCATAAGCAACAACAATATCAAAAACTGCCCTATGTGCCGCAACAACAACAATCCCAAAATTCTGAGTTTGCTGAATTGAAGAATATGTTGCAAAAGGAGTCCAAAGCTAGAGAGGCCGGAATGAAACTTTTAGAAAGCCAAATTGCTCAATTGGCTAGCAAGAGTACCACTCGAGCTCCGGGACACTTACCGACTCAAACCCACCGAAAATGACCCTAAATGCCATTACTTTGAGGAGTGGGTCTACCCTGGAGGGGCTGCTATGGTCGAGGATGCCCCCGAAAAGAGTGAGTGGAACGAGTCAAAAGAAAGTCAGAACGAAAAATAGCAAGAACAAGGCGTCTACCGGTACATCGGTCGATCGATCGATGTACCCGGCCGATCGATCAAGTGCGGGTTACAGGAGCTTAAATCAGAGACCTCAGTCGATCGACTGAGAAAGGTGGTCGATCGACGGAGGCCACTGCTGATATTGAGAAATTTCGTCCTCCAATGCCCAATAATTTGAGAGACCATTTGTTTCGGGGTACGACAACTCCGAAAGTATTGGGGCAAGACCCGAGTGCTGATGGGTCCGTCCCGGTTCCAAATTACGACCCAATGTCAATCAATGGTCCCTATTTGAGACGGTCTGAAGAGGGGTCAAGCTTCAATAAGGAGAAGGTAGTGGACTTCCAGCCTAAGTCCACGGATGCCGGCATGCGAGACTTAGAGGAGAGGGCTAAGCTACTTCTTTCAGCCTCTTATCCAGAGAGACTAGTGCCGACAAAGGAACAGGTATCTTTCAATAAATTTGAAAATGTTGTTCGTAGTCTTAACGTACAAGTACCTTTCCTTGAATTAGTAAATCAAGTGCCCGCTTATATGAAGTTTATGAAGCAATTGCTTTCTAAAAAGAGGTCACTTGAAATAGGGCATACTGTCGCACTCACTAAAGAGTCATGTTCTTATCTAACTCACACTGCACCCCATAAGCTAGAGGACCCGGGTAGCTTTTCCGTTCCTTGTAATATAGGTACCTTCTCTATTGAGAATGGGACACCCCTCGTTGAGGTAACTAAAAGTAACTAGTAAATCGTGGCGGAAACACGAGATTTTTAAAACTTTTAAGGCTTCTAATGAAGTCCAACGCGAGGCATCACCAACACGATAAATAAGTTTAGTTAGTTAAATTTAAGTTTACAACACAAGTCTATTTATTGGGGAAAAGATATCCCACGAATTAACATAAGTTCAAAAGTAGGTGAGTCTATCAAAGTGATAACTAAATAAGGTCCGAGGTAAGAACTCGCTAGCTCACACGGTTTTCCCCACTTAAGCTTCATCACAAACCTGTCATTCATAATAAATATGAAAGCCACAGTCAGTGGGGAGTAACTCAGGGTTCTCCCAGCCACAATATGTCAAAATACAAGTAATTAGGAATTTAATTAAATAAACAAGCATGAGAGTAGATACTTACGGCATTACGAAAATCATGATTAGTGGGCATAAGAAAATAGGAATGGTAAAGCACAAATGAGAGAGGAATTATTAGGTCAAACTGTCACACATCAACTCGACTCAAATGTAAGACAATTACAAAGTATAGACTCAAACAAGACAACCCTCTAGACTCCAACCTCTTGGTAGGACGACGATCATAATACGGTCCTAGTCTAAACCGCCGGACTCTCGGGATGGACGACACCCGATTCGACAAACGATACCAAATCGTATCCAAGACTCGAAATATGGTACACCTAACCGTGCCCGAAAGTCGAGTAACCTCAAGCGGAACCTTGTCACCTAACCGTGACCCCCGGTCCGAAGAGGCGGAAGGAAAAATAGCCCAACTCGGAGGCAATGGCACCTAACCATGACCCAATGTCCGAGGGCAAATAAATAGGGAATGTCGAGTAGTCTCACAATGTAAAATGTCACACTCGGGTCCGAACAAGAACCATAACCATTTTGCATGCTCATAACATTAATGAGTCTTAAAGTAACTAATTATCGATAGGAAAGAAGATACATGCATAACTCAATCGTTATTAGAAGTCACAAGTGAAATAGAGCAAACAGGGGACTCCCAGCCGGGTGGTGTACCGGCCGCCGGGCCACCGGCTGGGACAACATGCCAAAATCATAAATTTAATAAAACTTACAGTGCACTCCCAGCCGGTCAGTAGACCGACTGCCGGTCCACCGGCTGGGAATACGGCCAAATTTCAAAAACACATAAAACCTTCAGTGCACTCCCAGCCGGTCAGTAGAGGCCGCCGCTGTCACCCGGCTGGGACTACAGGCTTACTAAAATATGTCCAAAACTTACAGGAATCTCCCAGCCGGTCAGTAGACCGGCCGCCGGTCACCCGGCTGGGACTACAAACACACGGGTTCAATGCAAAACACTTCCAAACCATTTGAAACCAACAAAAATTGTTTCCCATCAATTGTTTACGTATCCTAGCATGATTCAAACTCGGAAAAACAACATGTTTGAGCATGTGAATGGGTAATTTCGGATTCAAGAGATGTAGCATGAGATTTTCATCCATACATGTGAGAATTGCAAACAAGCATGATATTCAACAACCAAATTAGCACCAATCATGAAAGATACAACTTTTAACATTCATATGAGATTATAACTACATAAAACCACACAATTTTAACATAAAAGTCGAGTAACCCATCACCGTTACCTTTTTGCACTTCAATCTTCTAAAGACTCGTCAATGATGTAGCTATCCTCCTCCGGGTTGTCCAAGTTCTCCCTAAACACAAAAATAAAGGTATTAAGTCAAGAATCCACATCCTTGAAAGATGAGAATTTTGAAAAAGAGGAAAAGATGACAACTTTCTTACTTAGAAAGAAGGGAAATGAGAAAAGGAAGAGAATGGCGCGAAAAGGAACGAGATTGGCGAAGAATTGAGTGAGTTATGGTGATTTTAGGGTTGAGAGCAAGGGTTTAACAATGGTGGAGTGGTTGTTGAGGGAATTTCATAAATTAGAATGAGGGAGATGAAGTTGTGAGAGTTTAGTTGAGGTTTTGTGTAGAGAAAAGAGGAGAGAAAAGGCCCATGAGTCAAGTTAAGCCCAATAACGCAAAATGAGTCGGTATCCACTAGAATTTTCGTCCCAAGTCTACTATAACTCGAGACGGAGAATAATATTATTAAAATCTATACTATTATTACCGTTGCACGGCTATGACGATATTTTATGAAAATAAGCTTTAAATAATAATTATTTAATAAAAATTACTTAAAAATTTATTTAAAATATAAGGAAAGCGCGTGGTGTTACAGAGAAGGCATTATGTGACCTAGGAGCTAGCATTAGCGTCATGCCCTTGAGTCTAGCTAGAAAGTTAAAATTGAATAAGTTTGCAGTCACGAACATGACCGTTCAGATGGCTGACCGATCTACGGTCCATCCTATAGGAGTCCTAGAGGACATCCCTGTGCAAATAGGGAAGTTTTTCTTCCCTAGAGACTTTGTAGTCCTAGATATGCCTGAGGATGCCCACATACCTATCATTCTAGGTAGGCCATTTCTGCACACCGCTAGTGCAGTTATTGATGTTGGTTCTGGGACCTTGACCTTCAAAGTGGGGAAGCACTCTATTGTCTTCGCCCAGACAGGTAGGAAGAAAGACCCCATGTGGCCTGTCACCTGTAATACGGTTTCTGAAAAGAAATCATACTTTGTGCTTCCTGATATGCCTGTCTCTATTCCTATTCCTGTTATAACACCTCCGCCCCAGACTGAGAGCAAGAAGGAGGAAGATTCTGTTTTAGACATTGCAGGAACTGGTTTGGGGAAGGAAGAGCCACGAGTTGCTCCAGCTTTGAAGGAGCAAATTGTTTCGAGAGGCGGTCTTGGATGCCTGAGTTATGGCACTGATGAGGAGCTTGAAGATGAGCCAGCCAAAGTGAGACAGTCCGACTTAGATTTTGATGAGCTGGAAGAGGTCATTGATTGGGGAGATGACGAAGCTGTTGATCCGTCAAGCTCTACGGATGCTGAAGTTAAGAAAGGTGCAGCTGAGAAGATGAGCATCGTTGAGGCTACCTCTTGTAGCCAGAAGCCGACGAAGTGGGCCATACAGTGGCCGTTCTTGATCAACTATTAGTTGATCACATGCCCTACAAACATTTTATTGTGTTGTTTTTTAAAAAAACTCCTTTTTTATTGCTTTTGTGTGCGCGAGACTTCGCATTTATTTTTTTTGCTTAGAATTTTTTAGTGTTTTAGACTTTACTTTGGGTTTTGCGCAATTTTGGGTGTGTATTATTGTGCATTTGTAGGTTTTAGACCTCATTAGTTCAAGTAATTGAGCAAATACGAAGAAATCTGAAGTTACAGCAGTATTTCCAGTTGATCGACTGAGCTATGTGGTCGATCGACTGGTCTGCAGTTCCCAGGAGTTACTGTTACCTTCACCTTGGTCGATCAACTGGGTGATGTGGTCGATCGACCACCCTGCACAGCTGTACTTGTTCACGACCTCTCCCCTGCTGTGTTTGGTCGATTTGCGGAATGGAGGGAGTTTTCTACTCCACTTTATCTTCCGTCATATTATTTATTTCTTCTATTTTTCTCAATTATGCACAAAATATCGCTTCTTTATTGCTTTCTCGGTTTTATGCGTGGTAATTGTTTGTCTTTCAGGTACTTATTGGTAGCACAGCTGGCTACTGAAACCTCCTAGCTTACGCTGGTTTGGGGAGGTTTCCTTTGCTGCGCTTAAAGTCCTGTGAGTTTCTAAGTCTTTACTTCATGTCGTATTCATTTGTTTTCTCGCAATTTCCCGTTTCTCTTTTCTTCATTACATGATTTTGCACAATGGGGACATTGTGCGATTTGGTTTGGGGAAGGGTTTTGCGTCGCATATCATTTGCTTGCATTCACGTTTACATTTTTTTATGCATTGCTTATTTCATTTCTCACATATACAAAATACCAAAAAAAAAATTGAAAAATTTCAAAAATTCAAAAAATGCATGTTTATTTTAGCATGTAGGTCGAGTCGGAACGGTAGTATTTCAATGATGACATTGCATTTTCAGCTGTTTTTGCCTAAGCCGTGCTAATTGACATGTTATTAGTAGAATCGTATAAGTGCATATCTACTAGTTTTCGTTAAATTATTTGCTGAAATTGAGAATTGACTTAGATTTTTGGCAAGCTACTTATATTTTCTGAGGTTTAGAGCTTATAACTGGTGATATTCATGACCAGTTTATCTAGGATGTGAGTAGTACTCCTTATGAGACATGTTACATAAATTTGCATAAATATGAACTTAATCTGCTTAATACCTGTGTGCATTCGGTTTGTGGTTTGTTGACACATGTGGTAGAGGTTTCCCTTTTCTCATTGTAACCATAAGCTCCACACTGCCAAAAACAGCCTTTTTGTCCCATTACAACATCCTCCATTTAGCCTGTCCTTTGTTAAGCTAGTAGTCTATGTTCTTGGGATTGTTACTTAGTTTTTGGTAGCATTTTCTCTTATTTGAGATTTTGTTGGGAAGATGAAATGAAGGAGGAAAGAAGTTGAAAGGAAAGAAAAAGAAACAAAAAGAAAAAAAATGATTCGAAAAAAGGGTTCTGTACTGTTCAAAGCGGTCGATCGACGACCATCATTGGTCGATCGACTGAGTTCCGGAAGAAATCAATTCGCATAAATTCAAAATCTTTATCTTATGGCGATTTTTGCTCCCATGTTGCATTAGTATCTTATGGAGAGTTAGTTGATTACTTTTATACTGGAGATTGTGAGTTTTGTGCTTGCTATAGCACCGTGTCGTTTGATTTTGAGCAAGAAAAAGGATGTTGTCATATGGTTCCGTTTTGGTACTAGCTTGATCACCTGTACCTCCACTTTCCCATAAATGTTTTGCCCCTTCTTACCCATACCTCACATATCAACATATATACCTCGGCATGTGTCATGTTCTTTTGTTGGTTGGAATGCATATGTACGGTTATAGAGATTGTTTTCATATTAGATTGCAGGCATGTTCTTATAGGTCGTAGTTAGGTGAGAGTCTTTACAAAATGAATTCTTTCTCTCCTCTGACATATATTCACATGTGCTTATGTGTGATATGAGCGACCCGTGAGAGTCCAATTTGATAAGTCTCTATAGTTAACGGTTCAGCAGTCTTTAACGACTTCATAACTCGTTTGCATGATTCGCATTGCTAATTGATTGTTAGTCATTGCATTAAAATGGTTTAGGCTTTACATGTTGTAATTCGCTCTGAGATTGAACTCGTTGCATTAGGTCATTAGATTGAGTCTAGTTCTTGCTTGGGGACAAGCAAGGGTTTGGTTTGGGGAAGTTTGATGCGTGTCATTTATATGATGTTTTACACCTCATTTTACACGTATTTCAGAGCTCATTTGTGTAGTTTAAGCTACCATTTCCCCTATTTCCGTCTACTTTCGTGTTTTTGTACATTATTACAGAAATGTGAAGAATTCAACGGAAATCAAGCTAAATCCGTCCCCGAGTATCCTGCATTGCATTCGACGTGAAGTATTCACTTAAGGAACGAGCTTGGTGCGCATTTCAAGGCCCAAAAGACAAATCCACGAGAAGTTAAAAGCGGATTACCAGCTAAAGCAGTCGATCGACTGGCCTCCTTAGTCGATCGACCAACCCACGGGATCCAGAAGCTACTGTTCAGCTCAGAGCAGTCGATCGACCGGTTACCTCAGTCGATCGACCAAGCCGCTACTTCAGACGAGAATTGAAAGATCGAGATTTATCAAGCCCATGAGTTATTAGGTTTAGGAATAATAGCTGCGTACTTTTCTTATATAACGCAGCATGAGTTTTCAGAATATCTATCTAGTTTTTACCTCGTTTTACATTCAGTTTTAGTTTATCAAATAATTAGGGTTCTTAATATTATTTCGTACTAATACTTTTACATTCGATTCTTGGATCTCTCTCTGCAATTCAATCGGTATTCTTCTGCTAATAATTCAGTTTGCTTTATTATCGTTTTGTAGGATAGAATTGCTAGTTAGTTTCCCGAAACCGAACTACCGTTTATGTTGATTGTTTGTTCTATTGTTTCAAGCATGAATTCTTTTGCTTATTGCATTAATTTTATTGTTGCCTTTAATTTCAGTATGAGTAGCTAAATTGCTTGTGCTAGGATATAGGGGAACTATAGTATAGGCGGCAATAGAATGAACACGGCCTGAATCGCGTGTCAGTCGATCGACTGCCATACCTGGTCGATCGACTGACCACGTGAGGTTTTACCTTCGTTTTAATTGTTTTATTTCTTTATTCGACGAATCGAGTGCACACGACTAGTTGAATGTTTAGGATGTGACTGACCCATTAGATCGATAGATAGGGAAAGTTGTTAGATCACCAATTAAAATGACTAAACTATGCTGAGATCTAAAGATAGGTAAAGTTTAGATTATTAGTCACTTTTCAGGACGAGAGTCAGTATTGGTGATGTTAGGGACTTATAGCGAGATCAAAAGATGCTATCTGTTGAGAGTGGACCGAGAGGACCTCTTGTTTTCCCGCCTCATGTGTTTGATTTAGACCGACTTAGTTTGCTGCTGCCGAAACTATAATGAACCGACCATCCTAGTACCCTTCTTTATATTTGATTTAATATATATCTTTAGTTTAATTTTTATTGTTATTAGCTATAGACCAAATCAACTCAACCCCCACACTTGTTACCTTAGATGAAATTTAGACAACTTTTAATTACATTCGCCTCCTTGTGGTTCGACCCTGTTACCACTACCTTAGGTTAGTTTTAATAGGAATTATAAATATTATTTTTGGTACTCACAACGACGGGTATCATGTACTAGGTCCGGAAGCCAACCGAATCCCCTGCCAGACGTTGTGTCGCAACTACACGAGTCCCTCCGTAACTCAAGCCATTAATGTGCACATCCCTCTTGGAGTGGAAAGCTCCAAGAGGCGACTTAAGCGTAAGACGGTCTCCCAACCGTCTTACGTCTCCAAAACAACAACAACAACAACAACAACAACAACAACAACAACAACAACAACAACAACAAATCCTCCAACATATATGATAATGACCAATATATGAACCACACCCAACATATCATAATCATCCTCTTAATGATATAATTACCACTAAACATGTTATAATGCAAATGCTCTAATTATGTAAGACTAACTACAACATCAACATAAACAACATCACATTATTGAAACCGAGTAGGATTAACCTACCTTTTAGCATCTCCTCAAGTTACTCGAATATGAACCAAAACCGTCTCAAGGAACGGTTTCATCCTATACAAATTCCATAATAACTATCACAATACATCCTATACTAATATATACTACAAAGCCCCTCATTATTACCCCTTAATTACCCCTATTACACCTACTAATAACTAATTAATTACCCATAACGAATTCCCTCAAAAGTTAGGGTTTAAAAAACTAGAAAAAGGTAGATCTTTACTTAGTAGATGAAGGAGATGAAGAGGAAGGTGGTAAATCTTCTAATCTAAGCTTGAATCTCAAGTAGTTGGTGTTTGTGAGGGTTTAAAGAGAAGAGAGAGAGTTTGGAGAGATAAGGAGGAAGATGGAAAATGATTTTAGGGTTAGGGGAGAAAGGGATTTAATCTCGTATTCTAAAAGCAACGTCACTCGACCGAGTGCCGAGTCCACTCGGCCGAGTGAACTCACTCGGCCGAGTAGAATTCAACTCGGTCGAGTGGACTCATTTGGTCGAGTATACTCTTCACTCGACTGAGTGGACTCACTCGATCTGCTGCAACACCAGTGGGTTTAGAGTACGGTTATCCTTCCCTCCCGAGTGGACTCGGCACTCGGTCGAGTGATGCTGCTTTTAGAACACGGGATTAAATCCCTTTCTCCCGTAAGCCTAAAATCATTTTACATCTTCTTCCTTATCTCTCCAAACTCTCTTCCTTCTCTCTAAACCCTCACAAACACCTACTACTTAAGATTTAAGTTTGGATTAGAAGATTAACCACCTTCCTCTTCATCTCCTTAATCTAGTAAGCAAAGATCTACCCTTTTCTAATCTTTTAAACCCTAACTTTTGGGGGAATTCGTTGTTGGTAATTAATTAGTAATTAGTAGGTGTAATATGGGTAATTAAGGGGTAATAATAAGGGGCTTTGTAGTGTATATTAGTATACGATGTATTGTGATTGTTATTATGTAATTTGTATAGGATGAGACGGTTTCGGTCCGAATTCGAGTAACTTGAGGAGATGCTAAAACGTAGGTTAATACTACTCGGTTTCAATAATGTGATGTTGTTTAGGTTGATGTTGTAGTTAGTCTTACATAATTAGAGCATTTGCATTATAACATATTTAGTGGTAATTATATCATTAAGAGGATGATTATTATATGTTGGGTGTGGTTCATGTATTGGTCATTATCATATATGTTGGAGGATTTGTTGTTGTTGTTGTTGTTGTTGTGGAGACGTAAGATGGTCGGGAGACCGTCTTACGCTTATGTCGCCTTTTGGAGCTTCCCACTCAAGAGGGATGTGAACATTAATGGCTTGAGTTACGGAGGGACTCGTGTGGTTGAGACACAATGTCTGGCAGGGGATCCGGTTGGCTTCCGGACCCGGTGCGTCTGGGCGTGTCTCGGTACCTGTTTGTTTTTATCGGTATGTCTGGGTGTGTCCCGGTACCAGTATGGTTATCGGTATGTCTTGGCGTGTCCCGGTACCGTGGCGGTAGTAATTTGATGTTATGTCATTTATACTAGTAGTCATGTTGCATGTTCACGCACTTGAGTCCTGTCACACTTCATTTGTTTACTGAAACTGACGTTTGTTGTATCAGTTTAATTGTCACCTATCTCTTTTGGGGTGCCTGTGTCGATCCATATGATATCCTTTGGTCATATGGGGAGCAGGTTAAGTGCTGGTTGTTTGGATAGCACACGGGAAATGGGACGAACTTGATGAGTTACGAGACGAGTATAGTTGGTTAGAGTTGTATAGTGGTCATGAGTTGTATTTATTCATTAGTTAATGGTTTTTAATCACTAAACTTGTCATTTATACTAAATGTTTCTTTATTGTATCTCCGATCTACCCTCTCGGGAAACCGAGAAGGTAACATCTTCCAATTACCTTGGCCGGGTAAGAAGGGGGTGTTACAAAGTGGTATGAGAGCGATGATTTTTGAACCTAAACCAATGAACCAAATGAACCTAGGTGTGTAATAAAATGAACCCGACTTGAGTACGATAGGAGATCGGTATTGGATGAAAGGGCGCCCTCATATCAAAACTAGTGCCTATTGTCTCGGTTGGTCACTACGTGGGTGGTTAAGAGTATGGGTGTATGTTATGTGGAAAGTTGTATAGTGGCATGATTGCATGAATATGTGATTTTCATTAAGTTGTTATATGATATAGTACTTGCCGTGATGCATGAAGGTGTGTGGAAGTCGAATGTTAGGTTGTTAGGGGTAGTATGCTTAGAAATAGTTTGTATATGTTGGTATGCGAATGATGACATTGCTCTTTAAATGAATGCATGTTAGTGTATTTGTTGTATAATGATGTATGAGCTAATTCGGGTGAATCACCGAAAGCCGGTGTAATCCCGAACCTTCTCTTTCTGTTGCAGGGATTTCATCGTTCTAATTCGATTCGAAATTTCAAACCATAAGCAATCACTCTAACGAGTACGAGTTTGCACACGACCGAGTAACCTCTCACTCGGCTGAGTGGGCCCTGACACTCAACCGAGTGGACCTTTTTCCAGAAGATGGAAACATCCTGGAAAATAGGGCACTCAACCGAGTGAACTCGGACACTCGACCGAGTGAAAAATTCACTCGACCGAGTGAACTCGCCACTCGACCGAGTGGAGCTGGGATGGGATTTACACGGGTTTGGTCCCCCTTTTCTTCATTCCTTATTTTCTACATATCTCATTTCAACCTCATTCAAACAACACCAAAATCTCTCTAAAAATAATTCCAAAACTCCATATTTGTGATTTGTTACTTGGACTAGGTTTTCCACTCAAAATTTTTGTCTCAAATCTCTCCTAATTAGGAATGTAAGTAGACCGTTGTTCTTCTTGTTTCTCCATCTTTAATTTGTTATATCTACACTAATGTGCTTGAGGTTTTTCAATTAATTTCATGCTTTTACTTAATTCATAGTAACAAATAGCTTTCTACATTATTGTTGTTGCTAAAAATCAAATTTTGTGTCAAAAAATTTTGTCATCACCGAGAAAAACGAAATTTGATAACCAATTTATATGTGGATTTTGGTGATTGTTGTTGTGAATAATTGGACAACAAAGCCTTAACCTTTGTTGTTATGGATGGATTTTGTTTAATATGTGAAAATTTCGTCTTAAAACATTGTCTTAAATTTTTGATGTGATTCGTATTTGCGCACATTTAGTCCCCGAACTAGTCTCATTCCTATGCTCTCTAGTGCTTATTAGGGTCGTTTCTTATCTTTAGTTCCCTACTTTTATATTCTTTGAGGTTTTGTGTCCTTGGTAGGAGAGGATTGCTAGCCTTGCATTTATGGAGCAAAGTAGATCTAAATGGAGTGCATCTAATGACCAAGCATCAAAGAGGAGACCATTACTAAAGGCCTAAGTGAATAAATGAAGTAGAATGGGCAATGATGAAGAGCCCCACGGCCTCCCAACAATCCCCACGGATCCTTAGGTAGTCAAAAGAAGAAGAAGGAAAGCTGAGCAAGGATGCAGGCGTCCCGAGCCCAGTCCGGGCGTCGTAAGCCTCAGTCCGGGCGTCTCAAGCCTCAGTCCGGGCATCTCACGGCCTTCAGGTCGAGCTGATCCCTGGGCAGCACGAGCTAACTTCATGGTCAAGACGGGCGGCTCTCTATGGGACTTGCAAAGCACTAATCCTCTTCTTAGGGACTTAATCGTCATTTAAGTCCTTAGTTGCCCTAAGACTTGTACTTAGTATAAATACCCCATTGTGTTAGGGGATTAATCACCAAGTTAGAATTTAGCATTAATCAAGTTTATACATTATTAATCAAGTTGTATTACTCAATTCAATATTAATTAAATCTTAATTTCTCTTTAATCATTCAAGTGTTCTTAGATTTAGTCGGGTAATTTGAAGACTATTTGGTGTTTATTGAAGACTTGAGAACTCTTCATCATTCATCAAGTGTTCTTCTATTTTACTTTGCTTATTAATTCGATCATCCTTAAAAGTTGGTATAATCCTTTTTACCCTTGCTTAATTAGTTATTACTTTACTCATTTACCATTTTTAACCTTGCTAATATGATTGACACCTTTATTAGCATGTTTACCATTGTCATGAGTGAGTAGTCTTCTATCTAGGGTTAATGGGGGATTAGGGGAACTATAACATGGGGGTAGATTCATACTTAATCTAATATATTTTCATAAGATTGCTTGCTTGTTGTAGTGTCATCTTATGCACATGTTATGCTTGATAAATTGCTTGATTGAAAACCTTGCATGCATACATCTCTTATCTATTCAACAAGACTTGTAAGATATAAACTAACTCAAGTCCTGTTAGACCATGCATAAAAGTGACTAGGAAGAAACTAAGTCGACTTGTAGGTGTTGTACAGTCTGGACTTACTTGACTCCGGGACCCAAATCTTCGTAGGAATTGTAAGACATAAACTAACTCGATTCAACTACAACAATAATTTGCTTGCAACTATGTAAGCATGTTCCTATGATCACCACCATGAATCCCCTATGAACCCATGACACCCTAGTGCCTTAATCTATTGTTTATAAACCCCTACTTTACTTGCTTGTTTTACTTTCATTTCTTTACATTTCATTGTTAAGTAGTGTAGTTTGTTACCTCAAAACTCAACCCAATTTGTGACACCCTAAGACATAGCGTTCTATAACCGATAACTTAATTCAATACCCGTCCTTTGGGATCCGACCTTTACTTACCACTATACTAAGAGTAGTTTGTTTAGATTATAAATATTGTTTTGATTGGTTAGCTTAGACGAATCTTTTTGAAAATCTCTATTTTCGAAAACTTCAGTCCACCATTCCAATACCGCCTCGTGTCTATCGAGTCGAAGCAAGCGTACTTATGCATCCTTATTTATGAGTCGTCTCACCTCGAGACTCGTTCAACGGCGTCACGCCATTACGTTGGACACGAGTTAAATTCCGGTCAACACCGTCACATTATAAATCGAGTCAGCACCGAGGCACCACACACGGTCGCCCTCGTCTTGTTGAGTCTGATCTGTCTTTCCGTCTTTTGTGTTGTCCGCGTTTAGTCATTTAACCGTGTCGGATTGAGATGTAATGTGAGCCATCTTTCTGCCTCAGATCCATGGCTCCGTCTTCAGCTTCATTCAGCAACAACAATGACAACAGAGACATCACAACTGCTCAGCTAGCCAGCTGCTCACCGCTCTTAAGGTCACCCTGGACCGTGTCGAGACCCGTATCGACACCCTGGAAAACAAGGAAAATGGAGAACACAACATTCCACCTTTGACTAAAACGGAGAAAAGGCTTAAGCTCTTGGAAGAACAGCTCCTAGCCCGTGGTAACAACATCCACCTTCAGAACAATCGAAGATTCGAGCCCGTTGGGGATCAACTAACCGACGACTTTACCTTGATTGATGTACCCAAGTTTAAGGGAGTGAAGGACCCACTCAATCACATTCGGGACTTTAAGGATTATATGGCCATTAAGGGGGTCAAACAAGAACTTTTCACTAGGATCTTCCCGTCATCCATGGAACCAATTCCCCGCCAGTGATACTATTCCCTCGACCCCCAGAACCTTACTACTTGAGATGAAGTCGCCGTTGAATTTGCCAAGCAATATGCCGATAATATCGAAATCCAAGCTAACACCCGCACTCTCGAGGTCCTGACTCAGAATGATAAGGAAAGGTTCACAGAATTCCTAACCCGTTGGAGGAAGGTAAGCATTCAATTGGTCAATAAGCCGAGTGAATCAACTCTGTAACACCCCCATACTCCAAGTGCTTTACTAGGACAACTTAAGGCATGGAAGTGCTACCATCTCGGTTACCCGAGGCAATGATAATCATAAGATAATAAAGAAACGTACTTTAAAAGTAAACATAGTTTAAGTGCTTACATGATCAAAACCAAAATCGATAAATCAAATACAAGGTTCTCGGACGGTCTCTGCTAAAACTATCAAAGCTACAAAACACCGTCGACACAAATGAAGACTTCTAATCGCCACGTGATGACTCATCCCGGCTATCCCATACGCGTCATATCATACCGTCAATAATCGCTCACCACCCCGAATGGATCACCAAAATTTTTAAAAATTAAACGGGGTCAGTACTAATCACATAATTTATATAACCAACAGTACAGTAAACAACACAGCTCAAACAGTCACACACAATCACCCACACCAATCAATCTCCATCTCCGACTGTCCACTGGACCAACCCTGCCAGTGGGGGACCGCAGCCGTAATCACCAAATCCCCGCTCATCATACCGAGCGATAACCCTGTCCCATTAATGTGCACATCCCCTTCCGTGGCGGGTTCCACGAAGGGCGAAACTAGGGCGTGAAGCCACTCCCGCAAGTGACCCCACTCAGCCGAGAACGCATCTCGAGAACCAGAGACAAACAATCACAACCATCAACAACAATCAATCAACAACCGTCATAAAACCAATACGATAATAATCAGCAATTACACAACACCAACAATGCATTATGGGACTAATACTGAGTAGGGAAACCCTACCTGGAAAGCCCACACAATCAGACCATCTCACAGCTGATATCAAAACGCTTCCTCTACGAATCCTCCTCCTAACATACAAACATATAATCACTACCAATCATACAAAACAACAAAACCCCCAAATCCCCATATTAGGGTTTAACCAACTTTAAGGAAACATTATAAAAACGGTACGTAGGTCTTACCCTCGACGCAAGGATCACAAAGGTATCAAGAAAGCTAAAATCCGGCCTTCCAAGCTCCGGGATTTGCCAACAATGTGATTAAAGCGAATGACATCGTTTGATTTCTCTTTTCACAGTAATTAGGTTTTAAAAGTGTTTAAAGAACAACGACGGAAGTAATATATACTCAAATCGCGTTATTAACAAAACCCGAAAAATCATCCCCCGTAAACCGGTTACTCGATCGAGTAGCTAAGGTACTCGATAGAGTGCCCCCTTACTTGATCGAGTATCCACGTTACTCGATCGAGTACCCAACAGGTCAGAAACTATTTTAAACTGCAACTCACCCTTACTCGGCAGAGTAAGGCCTACTCGATAGAGTACCCAGAGACTCATAAATACATAGTATTACAGTCTTCTCTCCTTAAAAAGAACTTCGTCCCCGAAGTTCAACCCATACGTAAAAACAAACATAATAACTTGGTCAAGACGCAACAAAGCTACTAAGAACTCAAAACAAAACCCCAACTTATAAAACATAAAACCATGAACCCTTAACACCAACTCCACCAACTATTCCTACCTCCCCACATCGCTCACGATGTCGTATCAACTACATCATAAACTCTCCTGACACTAACTCCATACACTACCAACTACCATACTCTAACGCTGCTAGCTCCATAATATATCATCCACTACCAAATCAAAAATCAAGATACTCATAGACATCAAACGGAATGTTACATTCTACCACCCTTAAAAGGAACTTCGTCCTCGAAGTTTACTCACACTCATAACCTCATCATCCAACTATCAACACTAGTGAAATATTCTCACAATCCTAAACATCACACTACTACAAGCACGGCCATGGCCTTTTAACAACATCAACCACAAAATATACAACTTCATTCTTTATGCTACACCAACACTCTACTGTGAATATACTACCATATGCACAACTATCAAAATCTCTTTTATCGCATCCTACTCCTCTTAAGATAAATGTTACGTCCTCGTAACTCACTAATACTATATCCTTAGTTATATCTTCTCATTATTTTCATCACCATCACATGTCATAGATAACCACCTATACTCTAAGCACTCGCCATGCATATATCCAAGGCTCTCTTACTTAAATAATTCTCATACTTCAATTCACTTGTCACACCCCTTACCTGTATCTCAAAATCTTTAGCTTAACCCAAAACTTCAACTTTTCCACATTACCGCAATACGACATACCTCTCTATATAAACTATATAAAACTCCCATCGTCAAAAGCATAACTCATGATCCACACTTGTTACGTACACTCACACTAGCTCCTTAAGTTCTTTTCTTTCATTACCACAAAACTCATACATAACTTAACATGACACCAAATCCCAATACCCTGCACCCACTATCTCAACAAAAGATTATGAACCACCTGCCGCTTTTAGATCATTAGAACACATGTTCCACGAATCACTTGCCATGACTATGACTACCGATGCCTCATCTTAAAACAAGATCAAAATTACTGTAACAACTTCTCACAACTATGTCCCATCAACAGAATGTCACTATACCATGACAACAACGAAAACATATACAACTCTCTTTCATATCATAATCTACCCTCATTCCAAAACTTAACTGGTAAGAAACATCAATCAACAAAACAACAGTCTATCTGTATAAACTGAAACTCACAGGAAGCCACATCAGACAAAACAACAATTTATGTGTAACTGGTATGTACTTTCGAAACTCGAATCATAAACATCCCGCCTACTCCACCATAACCGGTGACGGCATCGCAACACCGCCACCAACAGCCACACCGCAGTGCGAAAATACCCGCATCACAACACTAAATACCGTGCCCGGATCACCACCCTAGGCACCACAACCACATCGATAGTCATCATAACTTACACTATCCCATAAGCACTGACTCAACATGACTTCTCGGACAAGAAAAAACTTACTCAAATCCACTTTACTAAATCACAAAGCAACATATTATATGAATTAAACAGATAATAACCTCATGAACATCATCCCCTTACCATATCATGGAATAACATATATCATGAATACATACAAGTATAACCAGTCATGCCAGATTAATCAAATGATTACTTTTTGAATATCATTCAATTAAATTACCATGTCCAACATATATCACAGAACATTCAGATAACAGCTTTATAACTATCACACCATACCACTTCCCGTGATGTCAGAACCTCGCACAAACATTTATACACATCATAGACCCGTAAACACATCCACCTAGTCAGTCCTGATCACGTAAGTTACCACTCGATAAAGGTTACCTGTCGCCCGAGCTTAACTCATATGCCCCTCATAACATATTCCCCCATTCACATAACCATCACCTCATGCCAAGTATAACCATACCATTACTATTCAACTATTAGCACCCGCGTCATCTGACCACATCTTATACTTCCTTAAAACCATACATATCAATCCGGCCTCTACAAAATCAACCTCATTAGAATTGCTACCTTTCTAATATACCATCACCCTTAACCACTAGTCGCGAACCATAACACTACCACTGTCCGGGCATCAAACCTCTTACACTCATCTCTAAACATCACGATTTCTTTCCTATCTGTGGTTAACATCCCAAATAACGAACATCAAATCCATCAACAACATTACCCCAACATTCTTCCCAATACTATCCTTAATTGTATAGTCACCCGACTCACCACCAAAATCTCATATCATGCAGATATTCTACCAACTTCTTACTCCCTTAATTCCTCGAAACTCATGATTAATCATGTTGTCCTGAAACTTCTGTATAACCATTAATTTACTTACTCTTGATAGTATCATACATCTCGACGATTCCTTACTTTTATGTCACATAACTCCGGTCAACATTTTCATAGTTTTACTCCCCTCATTCTTTTCTTTTACACTTGACAAAATCAATTAACTATTCAACTCCTTATCACTTCTACCTAACTCTTTAGTGTTCCGGTTACTTTCCCATTGCTCCAAGACTTACATCTCATTATTTTATATCGATATCATCTCACTCTTTCTTACCATGGATCTTCTCTTATAATGCTATCACTCACACTTGCCACTAATCTATCCATAAAATCAACGTTTAATGTTCAACAATTGCATCTCCCTTTTTACATCTCTAGAAATCAAAATTCCTTTCATACCGCTAATTGTCCAAGGAAATCCCACTATAGTTTCACCTCTTAATACACCAAATCTCCCAAACTCACTCACTCTCTACAAATCCACCTCGCGACATGTCTCCACAAAGTTCACTATATACCACTATTCTCAACCCCTTTAAAACGAACTTTCACTATGTATATTCTTAACCCACACGACTCCTAACCATCTCCCTCCATAATTCTTTACACATCTCAAGTTGCCACTATCCACATCCTTACTCTCAATCCTTTCATTCTCACGTTCCTTAGACTCACATCATCCCTTGCCCATATTCACTTACTTTTATGTTACTCAATACACAATCATATCACTCATCTCATCTCATCTCAGAAAATATGCTCTATGTCTCAATTAAGCCATAATGATCTTCCTTTTCTTTTTCAACTATCTATCGCAACCACATATAACTCATGTCCTCCCACCGAATTCATACTCACCACAGGTGCCACTCACTACACCACAAGATTGGGTAACTTACGCGTCAAGACCAACATACATGTAAAACAATGCACAAAAAAGCAAAATAACACCTTTGAATTAAACATAATATGCAACGAAGTCAATAGATAGGCATATGACCCAAAAGAGGGGTCACTAGATCGAGTACAGGCCACTCGATCGAGTTTACTCGATCGAGTAGGTGAAGATCAGAAGCACGTAAAACAAATCACCAGGGCTACTCGATCGAGTGCCGCCTACTCGATCGAGTACCAAGGCTACTCGATCGAGTACCTACGCATTTCTCAGCACTGTCCAGTTTTCGTAAAACAGCCATAACTCACTCATTTCTTGGTCGATTCGGGCTCGTGACCTATCGTTAGAGTCGTAAAAGAACAAGCTATCACCTCCAATTGAAATCACATTAAAATCATTTATACATCTCAAGTTATAACAGTTTAAAGACAACCTCTTTATAATCGAAAAACATAACTACTTAATTTTACCTCCAAACAACTTAAACGACAACATGGTAAACAAAAACAACCCAATACTCATAAAACCAGTAGTCCCAATCACATGTTACTATTTTCGAAAGCAAAGCAACAACATTCATCATGCAAATAATTTATTTAACTTGTCAATCATGACTTACCCACGTGCTTTTATTCTATCACTTTTCGTAAACAAAACATACTCATACATTACAAATCCTATTTCCATGTTACTAATAAAACAATATTACAAATACACTTCGTCACCTAAACATATTCATAATCACAAAATTCATATTCTCGTGCAATTGCCACTCCATCTTTTCCAATCAATTAATCCATTTCCACCACATTCTTCATACAACATATACATATGAACAATAGTAGACATGTATAAGAAATCATTATATAAAATTACACAAACAAAATTATATATAATCATATCACATATGAACTACTTCCTTTTTCCACCACATTACTCATCATTCTCATACACTTTTCTAACAATTCCAACCAACATTGTAAACCAACTATCATGCAACATGCTTTCAATCAACAACATACGAAATCACATCATCACCATCTTTTCTACACATTCCCCATTATCCACATACGTACAGCCACTGATTCATGTCGCACATCACTATATAGATACACAATTCACAAGATAAACACATAGCGATCCCGACTCATATCCCATGGTGACCGGTTCAAAATTATAGGGCGAGTTCGCGACTTTAAGACGTCTCCCAAGTCTTTGCATTAGCTCCTACAACTTTTACCCCGGGTTCATTTCAATTGACTCCCTATAATCATTGGATTCATTGGTTACAAGTTTCAGGATCGTCGCTCTGATACCATTTTGAATCACCCTCATACTCCAAGTGCCTTACTAGGACCACTTAAGGCATGGAAGTGCTACCATCTCGGTTACCCGAGGCAATGATAATCATAAGACAATAAAGAAACGTACTTTAAAAGTAAACATATTTTAAGTGATTACATGATCAAAACCAAAACTGATAAACTGAAATACAAGGTTCTCAGACGGTTTCTCGCTAAAACTATCAAAGCTACAAAACACCGTCGACACGGCGGAAGACTTCTAACGTCACGTGATGACTCATCCTGCCTATCCCATACGCGTCATATCATACCTGCTTAATAACTGCTCACCACCTCTGAATGGATCACCACAGTTTTTAAAACATTAAACGGGGTCAGTACTAATCACACAATTTATATAACCAACAGTAAAGTAAAAAACACAGCTCAAACAGTCACACACAATCACCCACACCAATCAATCTCCGTCTCCGACTGTCCACTGGACCAGCCCTGCCAGTGGGGGACCGCAGGCGTACCCACCAAATCCCCGCTCATCATACCGAGCGATAACCATGTCCCATTAATGTACACATCCCCTTCAGTGGCGGGTTCCACGAAGGGCAAAACTAAGGCGTGAAGCCACTCCCGCAAGTGACCCCACTCAGCCGAGAACGCATCTCGAGAACCAGAGACAAACAATCACAACCATCAACAACAATCAATCAACAACCGTCATAAAACCAATACGATAATAATCAAAGAATTACACAACACCAACAATGCATTATGGGACTAATACTTGAGTAACAAAACCCTACCGGAAAGCACAACACAATCGACGATCTCACAAACCGATATCAAAATGCTTCCTCTACGAATCCTCCTCCTAACATACAAACATATAATCACTACCAATCATACAAAACAACAAAACCCCCAAGTCCCCATATTAGGGTTTAACCAACTTTAAGGAAACATTATAACAATGGTACGTAGGTCTTACCCTCGACACAAGGATCACAAAGGTATCAAGAAAGGTAAAATCCGACCTTCCAAGCTCCGGGATTTGCCAACAATGCGATTAAAGCGAATGACGTAGTTTGATTTCTCTTTTCACAGTAATTAGGTTTTAAAAAGTGTTTAAAGAACAATGACGGAAGTAATATATACTCAAATCGCATTATTAACAAAACCCGAGAAATCATCCCCCGTAAACCGGCTACTCGATCGAGTAGCTAAGGTACTCAATCGAGTGCCCCCTTACTCGATCGAGTATCCACATTACTCGATCGAGTACCCAACAGGTCAGAAACTATTTTAAACTGCAACTCACCCTTACTCGACAGAGTAAGGCGTACTCGATAGAGTACCCAGAGAATCATAAATACGTAGTATTACCAACTCTGGTGGAGAAGTTTGTCAACAACCTCCGCCCAGTTTTTGCCAACCTGCTGAGATGCCAAAACATCAAAACATTCTAGGATCTACATATCCTCGGGACCTGCATTGAAGACGAACTCTGCAAGGGTGTCCTAGCCAAAACCACCGGTAGAGGCTACCAGGGATCTATATCAACCGGATCTCGCCCCTATGGTCAGATAAACAAAATTGATGAGGTCAATCTCCTCGAACCAACCGCAAAGAAAACTGAGCGTCCTCAAAGGGTATTCACATACTTGGGATCAACCTATGCCAATGCCTTAAAAACACTCATGGACCAAGGGAAAAGACAACCAATTGGGCCCACTCTGGACCCGTCCGAGGCTAAGAAAACCCGTTTCTGGAATCCCAATGCCTACTGCCAGTATCACCAGGGAAAGGATCATGATACGGAAGCCTGATTTAAGCTAAAGCACATCTTTCAAGATATGATCGAAAAGGTGGAGCTACCTTTACCTCTACCAACCAAACTAAACAACAAAACAAACCCCTTGGGAATCCATGCCATCTCTGATGACGAGCCAACCTTGGATTGCTCGCACCTGTTGGAATATGTGTCCTCCGACAATAATGCAATCACGACTGTTGATCATGTTGATCACATGTTTAAGTCTCATTATAAAGAATAGAATTGGGAAGTAATATTTTTACTGTCAACTGGTCCACACATATCGGTAATGATTGGCTGACTAGAGTTTGACATTACTGTCGTGCGACGGTGGTGATCAGTTGATCCCCTAGGTCATACCTATAGGGCAACACTCTTAATTGATCAATTAATTGATCGTATAACGTTACGAGTCAATTAATGTAATTAAAATTGACGGAAGATTTTGGAAGTATTATTTACGTATCTCATTGAAATTTGATTAAATGAGATACGGTCTGAGTAACCGAATTGTATCATTACTCAGATGAAATTATTGTTTAAGGAAACATTTAAATTTGAATGAATTATTATAAATACAAATTGTTGTGATTTATAATTGGTAAAATATTTTTGGTACAAGTAATTATGAATTACTAAGTCGATTTTTGTATATGACGTATTTTTATTAATACGTTGATTTTTAATATGTTAAAAATACATAACAAATTTATGTAACATATGACATGTGACGTAAGACAAATTGACATTTTGACAAAGATAATATGGAGTCCATATTATCTATATGTACCGAAATTAAGGGAGGATTAAGGATAATATTGTGTTTATAATGTGAGTGGTAAACACAATGATTACCTACTAAACTAGCCATGCAACCCTAATGCTCATTGTGAAGAACAACTCAAGCATGCATTGGCTCCCTCTAATCCCCCCTTCCACCCGGTTTTATGAGATGAAAAACCACTTTGGTTTTTCATCTTATTTTTACCTAATATACACTAAAATGTAGTTAGTGTATCATTCATTCTTCATTCACCTAAAATTAGAATTTTAGAAAGATAAAAATCTTCCTCTTCCTTCTCTCTAAAACCGGCTTTGAGGAGACCAAAATAAAATATTTTTGGGTCAATTTTCTTACAAAAATTAATATTGTCTAGTATACATAATATTAATTTTATTAAGAGTGTGCTTTGGGTATTAATCCTTGGGAGAGATTCTACACTTGGGTATTTTTTCATCCAAAAGGAAAGCACAAGAACAAGAGAGAAGGTGATCTCTCTTGTGGCCATTTAAACCGAATTTCCAATGTAAGGATGGATGCTTCTTCTTTATTTTGTTTATAAGTTTGCATGCATAAGATCATTTATTAATTTTATGACAAATTAATATAGAACATATATGAATATGTTAGGTATATAGATCTACTTTTCCTTCAATCGGTATCAGAGCCATGGTTGTTTACATGCAAATCGGTTAAAAGTTTTTCCGAGTTATAAAGATTAACATATAAAACTTGTATAATTTGTGTTATTATGATATATCACAAAAATAATTTTTGCATGTTAAAGTTTCTGATCCTAAAATGTTTTTAGGATATTTTGGTTATTTTATGGATTTTTATTGTTCATATTACACAATAATGGCATTAAAATATGATTTTATGAGTAAAAATATCATTTTCGGACTAAAATTAGCTAAACTTCGAATTTTCCAGTGATTTTTCGATATGTTGTCACATGTATTATTTTGAGATGACCTGTAAATTTCATAATTTTTGGACTTCTTATGATCGAAGAATGGATTTTTCATTGTTAAAATCGGATTTAAGTGAAAAATAGGTTAATATGAGATAAATTTCGAATCTGGTCATAGAAATTTAGTATGTTGTCACATGCAATTTTACAAGATGTGTGTAAAATAATAGGCTATAGTGAAGACTTTTTGCATGATTTATGGATTTTTGAAGAACTATAGCATGAATAGTGACTTTATTAGTGAAATATTAATAAAACATACTCTATGACTAAGGAAAAACATTTTATGTTTCATTTTACTATATTTTTCAGATCTAAAATTTAAAAGTTGATGTGTATAGTTTTTCACATGTTTTTATGATTATTTTAGTTAAAACCGATAAACCGCAACATTGTTTTTCCGGATAAATTTCGTAATTTTTAACCTAAGTTTTTGAACATTATGAGTGTCATGGTTTTTTTCCAGAATGTTCATGAGTTTAAATTTTGAATTTTGAATTTATTTGAAATTTTGTGATTTATTTGAAGTTTATAGCTTATTTTTATAGTTTTAAGTCCATTAATGAACAAATTTTAGAAATATGAGTTAATTATGGTCAAATAATTAGTGAAGACTAAATTTTGAGTCCTAAGAGGTTAGGGTAATTAACTTATGCATAAGTATGATTTTAAGTAATTTTGTGATTATAAAATGTTCAAATCACGCAAATCCGTAAAAACCGAGTAATATACGATATTGGCTAATTAAAGGCGATTTAGCATAAAATTGGGCATGTTCATACATATTATAATGCTGCATTTTCTTTATGATTGTCATAATTTTAATTTATGTAATTTTTGAGTTATGTAATTTTTTACTTAGTATGGCCTTAGTTTTTAATTGGTATTTCCCGAAATGTATGGGAATATCGATTCGGTTGTAATTTATTGTGATCTCGTATCACCGTTTTGTAATTTAATAGATTTATTTTATTTTAGTTACAAATGTATAATAGGAAATTATGTAATTTATTATGTAATTTTATTCATTTCGAAGTTCCCAAAGACGGATTTCTTCAAGATGGCGATACATAAAGATGGTGTTACCTCGAGATGCGTGCCATAACCGAAGTTCAAGGGACCAATGGAGTTGGTTTCCGAATGTGTAATATTTAAATAGTTTTCTATTTTAGGAAGGCCATACTAGGATTTTATTTATTTTTTTTATGCTTTGCATTTTATTTATATGTCGCATGCATCGCTAAATCGCCATAACTAAAACATGCATCTTCTTTCATCGAGTTTATCGACCGTGTCAATTAGAATTATCGTAGTTCACCGCTTTAGTTCACTTAAAACGTGATAGATAATAAATTGACATGACCTCTCGCTAAATCAATTAATTGAAACATAGCCTTACCTAATAGTAGAAACCATGAAAACCTATTTCGCGAGGGAGTGCACTCGGCCCTACTGGGGTACAAACCTTGTTACGTAGGGGAAGTGGGTGATGAATGTTTATCCACCGAGTTCATGTTAATGAGGGTCTCATCGGCCATACCGTGCCCAAGTTGATGTGGATTTGGATCATGGACACATTTATTCGAAATTTGGATTGAGCTCAACGGAAGTATTCGTGACCGTAGTTGCATGTGTTCCGGGCTATAGATAATTATTAAAGTAATTTTATCGACCAAGAGTTCTAAAAGTAGAATCGATTAAAACGTTAATCCACCGGGTTATATTGATAAGGGTTTCATCGGCCATACCGTGCCTAAGTCAATATGAATTTGGGTCTTGGAATCATTTATCTAGTTGGGTAGAGGTCACTAGAAAAATGCATAAAACTTGTTTAAATTATAAATTTTTCTGAGTATTATTATTAAAACGACATTTGTTTTACTCCTTCTATTTTGTTTTGTAGACCACTTCTTTTTCTCATAACAAATGGCAACACCAACCCCTAACACCACGCCTCTCGCTAATTCATCATGGCTCCGATCCTTCATGGATCGATGTAAACTTGAAAAGAATGGGTCAAATTTCTCCGATTGGGATGCCCAACTCAAATTAGTCGCCCAAGGTGATGACAAGCTTCGTTACCTTACCGAGGCCTCTCCACCCGAACCTACTACTAGGTCGACCGCCGCCACTAGGGAAGCATATGAGGCTTACCAAAACGAGTCCGCCGCAATGAAAAATGTATTGATATTTGCGATGGAGGCGGATCTCCAAAGGAGAGCCTTTAAAATGGGCAACGCTAATGAGATTTACTCCAAGCTTGTGACAATGTTTTCACAAACTCCGCGGATCGTCCAATATGAGGCGGCCGCGACATTCTTTGATCTCGACTTCAAAGAGGGCCAAAAGGTTAGCCCTCATGTGCTCAAACTTATGGAGCTTGTCGAGACCTTGAAGATTCAAAAGGTTGAAATCCCAAAGAACTCATTGTAGATAGGATTCTACACTCCATGTCTAAAGTCAAAGCATATGTTCAATTCCGGGTGAATTTTAACATGCAAGACAAGGATGTGTCTCTTGAAGAATTGCACAAGTTACTTGTGCAAGCCTAAAGGGACATGGGGTTAAATGTGAACCCCCCAAAGGATGTGCTTAACATAAGCACTAAGAGTAAGGGGAAGTTCAAGAAGAATGGGAGGAAGGGTAAGAAGCAAGCTCCCACTTTCACCAAAGCTAAAGCTAATGATGCTAGGACATCGAAAATCAAGAAGGTTCCTCTTGATAAATGCCATTATTTTAATGGTATGGGACATTGGAAAAGAAATTGTTCCAAATACCTTGGTGATATTAAGGTTGGAAAGATTACTCCAGTAGGTAAATTACTATCCTTTCTTTTATGTTTCTAATTCAACTATGGTATTGTGATACAAAGTTGTGATAATGTATCTCCCTTTTTATTGTAAATAGGGCCTCCACCAAGCAAAGACAAAGGAAAAGAAAAGCAAGCTTAAGAAACCATCAAGGAGCTAGGAATAGCTTTCATGGAGCTTCGCTTTTTATTGTCTTGTTTTAAATTATGTTTTGGATTTTTAGAACCTTAAGTTTCCGTGTTCGACATGGAAAGGTATTTTGGATAATTGGTTGTATTTTGGATAATGGTGACTTGGTTTGCAACCCAAGTCACCCGTTTTATCATTTTATCCTTTTGTTCTAAAATTCATGTTTAAATGCTTGTTCTTAGAAACATATAACTTAAAGTGATCTAATAGACAAATATAATGACGGGATTCATTATATGTCCACATTCTTAAGGCTTGTGTATGATCATTTACAAAGTGATTTTGAGTCTATGAACTCTCTTAAAGAAATGTCAATCACCAAGTACACTTGCGAAATCTAAAACTATTAGTCGATCTATGAGATATTTCTCCTTATACTTCAACATCATTATTTGTGTCTCATATGCTATCTTTGAATCTATAGTGTATTTATTCTAAAGATAGAGTGGGAGAAAAATGAGGACACAACACACGATAAATTTGTGTACTTGTGTAAATGAGATCTACGCAAGAGAGA
Source organism: Silene latifolia (assembly GCF_048544455.1). Classification (NCBI taxonomy): domain Eukaryota; kingdom Viridiplantae; phylum Streptophyta; class Magnoliopsida; order Caryophyllales; family Caryophyllaceae; genus Silene; species Silene latifolia. Next base: position 402,356,049 of record NC_133538.1, read on the forward strand.
ATGATTTGAATGAAGGTATATCTATTCACATAGTGTACCCAAATAGATGAGATCTATGGTCTAAAGTAAGTTCTATATGACTTAAGAGACCAAGTAATGTAGTCATAAGAGTATGTTCTTAAGATTACTACACGAGGAGACCAAAAGAAAGCTTTGGAAGAAAAAATGACTAATGTAAAGTCTTAACAAGAGTTTTGACTAGTTTATGAAAAATTTTGACCAATAGTTTCAACCTTGAGATTTACTTAAGAGCCTAAATGAATCAAAGTAACATACTAGTTATGAACGAATTGCAAGGATTGATATACCGATATCCTCTATAGCTATGTTTTTAACCTCGCAAATGTCATTACTTAACCGCATTATGAAAATGAATTGGTTAAACCTCCTTCTAAATGGGATATTTTGAAGGACGTGTATTAGATATTACTTATATTTAATAAATGACATTGCCACACATCATTATGACATGAATGTGTTAGAGATTTAAAATCTCTTTCCATAAGGTTAAGATGAGACCTCTTCGAAATAGGAATTTTGAAAGGATATGATGGGAACATATATGGCTTCATCTTAATAACTTTGCAAAAGCAACATACATTCCAATTTTGAAATGTTTTCGATTAAGTAATCAATTTCGAAACATGTGGAATTAAGTGGGAGCATTAGAAATTATCATGTGAAGACATGGAATTTAGTGGGAGCTATCATCCTTTGAATGTTTACAACTCATTAATCATTAGGAATGACGAGCTAATATCTTCTTTCACAGAGAAGAATTTGAGTTTTCAATTCTGGATGAATTTGGACTATGATGAATCCAATTACGTCAAGGAATATTGGATTAGTATTAAGATATACACATCGTATCAACATACACATAGGTTATTCATGTAGATGAAAATGGAATTGCCATTAGCAGTCATGGTCGTTCATTGAACCTATGAACGGTTGATCTCATGATTATTAGTAACTAATGTTTCCGCCATTAGAATAATCATGCACATGTCCAATAGTGAATCATATGCATGAGAGCATGATGATTCATTGGCAAGCCATACAAGAAACGTCATGAATTCTCGAGGAGAATCCGATGAGCGATTTCAGTGTTTAACAGAATACTCTATTATGTGTCAAGAGGTTGCACATATTATAGAAAATCCGAACACATATAAGCATTTATGAGAATCCTAAGGCTTTAAAGCTAAAAGGAGAAATAAAAAGTTTGGAAAGATACTTAGTTGAATAAGAAGTTACTCAAAACTAATCTTTCTTAATATGCTAGGACTTGTGAGAAGTGCTAGGTCAATCATCTTGGCAAATTGTTGCAAGACTCTACAAAACATGTACCTAGTGCATTGTGTGTGGATGGAGTACTTGATCAGTACAAGTTATATCATTCACCACAAATTCGTTCGTTATGTGATAATCGATAAGGAAGTTCTTTCAAGATAAAGAACCGAAACCAAGGTCGGGAACCTTGATATGTACTTGGTAAGGTTCATGCTATGAGTGATAACATGAATATAAAGGATAATACGATTAAGAAGTTTGAACACATGGACACATGATATGTTAAACTTCTATTGCAATCAACAAGTGTTTACACACTTACGATATGCATCATAAGGTTATAATATGGTATTGACTACCCGAGTGTGATGTCGACATTTGTCGTTTGAGTTATTATTAACTCACCTTATACATTGTTATATCCAAACGGGTTGTAGAGACAATTGAACCCCGTTAAAGTGAACATGGATTAACATTGTATTTGCCCATAGTCACTTGTATGAGGTGACGTCTCAAAGTGACTAGAGTGTGATGCGATTGATGGCAAGTTCAAGTGCCATAGAGTTATGTGAGATGACTAGTCGATCACATAGGCAGACTGTTAGGAACCTTTTTGTCGGGCCTAATGACCGCTTATAGAGTTCTGGCAAATTTATATAGCCTGGTCGTGGCGAGAGCTGCTATAGTATTCAAATGAGTCGATTCTTTTGACTAAAGACTATTCGCCTAAGATGGCATAGTTTCAGATTAACTTTGATTTGTGTTACTACGACCTTCGTAAATGTGGTCAAATGGGCATATTTTGGGTTATGATGGCTGTGGCTAGTCGAAGGGAATGAGTGCGATAGGAATTGTCCACCCCTTGTCAGGGTTATAACAATATCTCAGGGCCACTCGAGGAGTAATGAACTGGAAATGCGTGGCCACGCTCGGAAAGTATCCATGGTGGATAAATCCGGTCAATCATTTATTCCCCAGATCGAGGAAACCACTCTCGATATGATCACTTGCAAGTACGACCTGAAAGACACCTTGCATTGAGTGGAAGATAGTAATAGGACAAGAGAATTGGTGACGCACACTTGTCGAGGACAAGTGGGAGATTGTTGGAATATGTGTCCTACGAGAATAATGCAATCACGACTGTTGATCATGATGATCACATGTTTAAGTCTCATTATAAAAAATACAATTGGGAAGTAATATTTTTACTGTCAACTGGTCCACACATATCGGTAATGATTGGCTGACTAGAGTTTGACATTACTGTCGTGTGACGGTGGTGATCAGTTGATCCCCTAGGTCATACCTATAGGGCAACACTCTTAATTGATCAATTAATTGATCGTATAACGTTACGAGTCAATTAATTTAATTAAAATTGACGGAAGATTTTGGAAGTATTATTTACGTATCTCATTGAAATTTGATTAAATGAGATACGATCTGAGAAATAACAATTGTATCATTACTCAAATGAAATTATTGTTTAAGGAAACATTTAAATTTGAATGAATTATTATAAATACAAATTGTTGTGATTTATAATTGGTAAAATATTTTTGGTACAAGTAATTATGAATTACTAAGTCGATTTTTGTATATGACGTATTTTTATTAATACGTTGATTTTTAATATGTTAAAAATACATAACAAATTTATGTAACATATGACATGTGACATAAGACAAATTGACATTTTGACAAAGATAATATGGAGTCCATATTATCTATATGTACCGAAATTAAGGGAGGACTAAGGATAATATTGTGTTTATAATGTGAGTGGTAAACACAATGATTACCTACTAAACTAGCCATGCAACCCTAATGCTCATTGTGAAGAACAACTCAAGCATGCATTGGCTCCCTCTAATCCCCCCTTCCACCCGGTTTTATGAGATTAAAAACCACTTTGGTTTTTCATCTTATTTTTACCTAATATACACTAAAATGTAGTTAGTGTATCATTCATTCTTCATTCACCTAAAATTAGAATTTTAGAAAGATAAAAACCTTCCTCTTCCTTCTCTCTAAAACCGGATTTTAGGAGACCAAAATAAAATATATTTGGGTCAATTTTCTTACAAAAATTAATATTGTCTAGTATACATAATATTAATTTTATTAAGAGTGTGCTTTGGGTATTAATCCTTGGGAGAGATCCTACACTTGGGTAATTGTTCATCCAAAAGGAAAGCACAAGAACAAGAGAGAAGGTGATCTCTCTTGTGCCCATTTAAACCGAATTTCCAATGTAAGGATGAATGCTTCTTCTTTATTTTGTTTATAAGTTTGCATGCATAAGATCATTTATTAATTTTATGACAAATTAAAATAGAACATATATGAATATGTTAGGTATATAGATCTACTTTTCCTTCAGCACCCCATCCTGCCAATTGATGACGATGTGAATGCCTTGGAGAAGGATACCCCAGACAGGATATTCGTATTCAACGCCGCAACCATGCTCACCATGTTCCAACAGGATGAGGAAGCCATAGCCAGTCTCTTAGAAAGGATTACCCGACTTGAGGACGCCTACCACCGGTTGATGTTCATCCCATCAACACCAAAACCGCCCCCGAGGGAGGGTCCTCCAAGCACCTAAAACTACCCTCAACAGGAAGGATTACTCCCGCGACCATTCTGGCACTCACCCCACCATAATCATCCCCACAATAATCAACCCCACAATAACCGACCCCTCAAAAATTACCCCCCACAAAAACTTCCCTCACAAAAACTACCCACCGAAGAATACTCCTCCAAGGTACCCTCGCGATCCCGAAATCAACTCTATCGGGAGAGATGACGCGGAAGATGTCTACATGGTTCCGGGAAAGGGAAAACAAGCAAAAGAGATTGGTCATCTTACCCTGTCCAGACGCCCCTACCAAAACCCTAACAATTCAACAGTCGTCCCGACAACGAATGACCAAGTTGTCCCAGAAAAGGACACCCAACCCAGGGTCCCCGAAAACTCGATCCTTAAGCAACTGCAAAAAGCAAAGGCCAAAATTTCAATTTGGCAACAGATTGCTACATCCTTCGAACATCGGCATGCTTTGCTACAAGCCTTGAGAAAGCTAACGGTTCCCTCTGTTGGAGCTAGTGTCCTCCACAGTTAGTGTGATAACGTATAAAAATCTCTTATAGGTTCACAAGGGTATACTTAGTATTTTATCAGTTGATTAACGTTTATTAATAACGGTTGGTTTGCTAGAAGTTTGACGTTATTATCATACTGATGGCGGTGATCAACTGGTCCCTAAAAGTCACACCTAAAGGACGTGTTTGAGAGATGTGATTATATGAAGATATAATCACATTGATGCCTTATATGACTAAAAGGTTAGTTCATGTATTTGACTAAAAAGTTAGGCAATGTGATGATGAGATGATTATTTAATACAATTAAATAATATTAGCTGAGACGAATTAAATGTTAATTCGTAAAATGGATATAAACTGTTATACTTTATTAATGTATATAATGTTAGCTTAAACGAATTAAGATGTTAATTCGTAATTAAACGTAACCAGTTATATTTAATTAGCAAATTATAAATATGCGATATTTATAGTTAATATATATATTATACGAAATTGTCATATCAAATGATGTCAGACCGATATTAATAAATCGACTACAAACTGTTGTGTGTGGACTTACTAATACGTGACGACATAAATGACAATTGATAATTATACACATTTTATACAATATGAGAACTACCAAAATAAGAAGATTATCTACTTATTTTGGTTGGTGGTTTTTTCGGTCAAAGGGAGAAAAAAAGGAAGAAAAATATCTTCCTTAATTTGCTCTCATTTGGACGGTTAAAGAGGGGAGGTGAGATCATTTTTACTTACTTCCTTTTGACCTAATTCTCTCATCACAAAAAAACCCTAAAATTATTAGAAATTAGGGATCTCATTCTAGCGAAAGGAGAGGCATTTCTCAATGCATTTTGGGTGAAACGATTAGGAGAATATCGATCTCGATATTCGTTCTTAGGACTAATTGCTAGGACCAAAGGTTGATTCTAATCTCTACTCTTTTTGTTTATGCAATTTCGTTTATGACTAGCAATTTCATAATTATAATTTCGTTATAATCCGAATTTCTTGATGAAGTATACCGATTTTTCCCACAAGTGGTATCAGAGCAGGCCACGAAATTATTTTATATGATTTTCATAAATGGATTTAAACAAAAAAAATTTGAGAAAAAAAAAATTTCATTTCGGCCGAAACAATTTTTTTTGCCGAGTTGATTTTTGTTTTTTTTGATGCCTTGTTTCCATTTGATTTATTGATATTGTTGTTTTAATAAGTTAAGATGATAATATGATAAATTTGTAGATGTTTTGATTTAATAAGAATTAAATTAAAATGTAAATGGAAATCGTTTTCATTGTTGATAATTTGTTTTTGCTATATAATTTTGGCATACAAGTTAATTTATAATGTTCAAATCAATTGTGATGAATCAAATATTCGGATAATCGATTTAATCATAATTTAGATATTCATTTTAAGAGGTTAAATTGAATCATCTAGTTTGAATCTATGTTTAAATTAAAAGATGATGATTATGCCAATCTTGTTATATTAGCAACACTAAACATTTTGTTCACATAAAACGTTTTTTCCGAGAAAAGAAAGAAAAAAAACGGCCGAATGCCGTGAGCTTTTTTTAAAAAAAAAATCTGTTTTTTTTTTGTATTTACGGCAAAATGCCGCAAGAAATAAAAAAAAAACTGTTTTTTGTTTTTAGAATTGGAATGCCGTGGGCATTTAAAATTAAAAAAAAGCTGTTTTTTTGTTTTGAGCAATGCCGAGAGCATTTTAAAAAAAAAAATTTTTTTTTTTTGACCAATAATCTTTATACATTAAATCTATAATGTATGATTGTTTGTTGTGAAAAGGTTCACAAATTTGAGATACCCAAATTATTTTAAAGAGGTTTAAAATAATGTTAGATTAATTCATATTATAGGTTAATGTGAATTAAGATTGGAATTATTGTGAGTAATTGAGGAATTGTCACATAATTTGATCATTTAAATAGGTGGTTTGGATAAATCACTCTACATAATTAAGGAATTATGTCTTGAATGATTAATTTATAGTTGATGCATTTTTATTTAGTTGAATGATTTATTGAATGGTTTATTTACGTATTTTTGCAATCAGTTGTAATTTGTATTACCTAGTGTGGCCTTAGTTGATTATGTTTTCGTAATGAAGGAAACATAGTATTAATGTAATTTTGAGATCTCGGATCTCCTTTAATTTTCTTTAGTATTATGTTTTTGAAATTAAAATGTAAATAGGTTTATTTTGTAATTTATTAATTGTAATTTTGAGAAGACTAAAGATGGAGATTGGATTGCTCACTCCCGCTACATGGACCAAGGTGGAACATCAAGACAAGCTTCTTGGGTCCTAGGAAGGATTCCAAAGTTGTATTTATGTTCATTTTGGTAGATAGGCCACACTAGGACTTTGTTTTTGTTTTACGTTTTTACATTCTCGTTGCTTTTCTATGCATGATAATTAGTGCGTCATATTCCGCCTAAACCAAACCACCTACTAATATGCATGAAAATTGACTCATATAGATTGAATGTTAGTTATCATGGACATAAAGATGTCACACTTTTTAAGCCATCATCTTAATTTATTTATTCTCGCATGCTAGATATTAGTTCACTTAAAATGAATTAAAATAAAGTTGATGGGATCTTCCTCTAAAACTAAAATTGAGACTAGTCTTTATAAGGGCAAACAACTATAAATCCCTTCTTCGTCGGTAGGCATATAGGACCTTACTCTCCATGTGACCCCTTCTACGTTGGGTAAGTAGTTTGTGTTGACTTATTTTACCTCAACATTATAATCCGAAGAGTTTCTCGTGATTATGATGGACTATAGATAGATTTTACAGAAATTTATCAACCAAGAATTCTAACAGTAGAATTAGCCAAGAGGTTGGCTTATCAATTTACAGATAATTGAGTCTTGGGATCATTTATATAATTATTGAGGGAGGTCAATTGTATAAATACTTGAGTCTTCGCTTATAGAAGTTTTGCATTAGACTTAAATCATAACGATGAGTATGATTATTATATTTTTCTTCTACTTTTCGCAGTGTAGAATTCGTTTTATATTGATAATACTGCTTACAACAAATGGCTGGAAATAATGATATCCCTATGCCAAGTGCCACACTTGCACACGAGTCCTGGCTCAAAACTTTCATGGACCACATGAATCAGTCCACACGACTGAAGAATGATGGGTCCAACTTTGCGGTCTGGGAGGTATCATTACGGAATGCTGCCATTGCTGACGGTAAGCTCAAGTACATGACTGAGCCAATACCGCCAAACCCAGGATCCAATGCAAGAGCTAACGAGTCACTTGCTTATAGTGACTTCGTCATGGAAGCGGGTGCGATAAAGAACGTACTCATTTTTACAATGGAAACCAATTTGCAAAGACGCTTCCTTGCCCAAGGTGCAAACAAGATTTTCACCACGCTCACTAATGAGTTCTTAAAAGCACCGAGAATCGTTACTTATGAGCATACCTGTCGCTTCTTTGATGCGAAAATCCAGAAGGGCCAACCGGTTAGCCCACATATTCTTAACATGATTGAGAATGTCGAGAAACTGGAGGCACTTGATTGCAAAATCAGTGAGAGCATAGTCATTGACCGTATGCTTCATTCACTTCATGATGGTTTTGCCCTTTTCAGGGCAAATTACTTCATGAATGACATGAAGAAAAGTCCTCATGAGCTACACTCCCTTCTCGTATAGACCGAGAAGGATATGAAATTAAGTGGGAGCATGAAGCAAGATGTTCTCATGATTTCCAACAAGAATAAAGGTAAGGGCAAAGCTCACGACGACCTAACTGTAGGAAAGCCAAAGTTTAAAAAGTCATGAAACGGTAAGAGTGGGCCTGGTGAGACTAGTGGCTCACAAGGCAAGGCAAAGATCACAGACGGTAACGTTGAATGCCACCATTCTCACTAGACTGGACATTGGAGGAGGAACTGTCCCGTGTACCGTGAGGACATAAAAGCAGGCCGTGTCACTTCTGTTGGTATGTCATCTTATATTCATATTATTGAGATTAACCATGTAAGTTTCGGAACTTGGGTACTTGATACTGGTTGTGGTTCTCATCTGTGTAATCATTTGCAGGGCCTAAAAAACATCAAACCCCTCGCAAAGGGTGATGTGGACCTGCGAGTCGGGAATGGAGCACGAGTTGCTGCAGTCTCAATGGGAACATACGTAATCCAGCTCCCTAGTGGTTTTGGGTTATATTTATATAACTGTTACTATATACCCAGTTTATCTAAGAATATTATTTCTGTTTCCGTACTTGATAAAGACAGTTTTTCATTTTCAATAAAGGACAATAGCTGTATTTTATCTTTTAATGAAATGGTTTATGGCAAAGCAGTTTCCATGAATGGAATTTATATCTTAGATCAAACCACAGATATCTTACATGTGAATAATAAGAAATTAAAGATTGGTGACAAAGATCAAACTTATCTATGGCATTGTCGAATGGGACACATAAATGAAAAACGTGTAAAGAAACTCATTGAGAATGGGACTATTCCCACATTTGATTTCTCTTCATTTGGCACGTGTGAATCATGTCTTATCGGCAAAATGACTCGAATTTCCTCCAAAGGTGTTGGAATGCGCACTAGTGACCAATTAGGACTCACACATACTGATGTATGTGGACCTATGTCAATCACCGCAAGAGACGGCTATAGATATTTTATCACTTTCACGGATGATTTGAGTAGATACGGATATGTCTACTTAATGAAGCATAAAAGTGAGTCTTTTGAAAAATTCAAGGAATACCATAATAAGGTTGAGAACCAACTGGGGAGAAAGTTTAAAGGACTCCGTTCAGATCGGGGTGACGAATATCTTTCAAATGAGTTTGATCAACACCTTAAAGACTGTGGAATAGTTTTACAGTTAACTCCACCTAGAACACCTCAACTAAACGGTGTGTCCGAACGGAGAAATCGAACACTACTTGATATGGTTCGATCCATGATGAGTCACACGGTAGTACCTTATTCATTATGGGGCTTTGCTCTTTTGTCAGCTGCTCTTATACTTAACCGAAGTCCGTCTAAAGCTGTCGACAAGACTCCATATGAAATGTGGAAGGGAACGGTCCCTAAATTGTCCTTTATTCGATCTTTTTGCTCAAGTCGACTTAATGAATGCTAAGTTTACTTATGACTCATCTCATTTTAACTGCAATGCCATTCTGAACGAACATGAGGAATTTGACTTGAGTGATTACCCACCTTACCTAGCCAAAGAACTTGACAAACGAGAAGATAAGACCCCCATCATTGAGGAGACCGAACCTATTAACGTAGGGACTGATAACACACCTCAAGAACTTAGGATAGGGACAACCCTTGACCCCTCGGAAAGACAGCAGTTCATCGACCTCCTGCACGAATACAAGGACTTATTCGCTTGGTCCTACAAAGACATGCCTGGGATCGATAGAGAGATTGCAGAACACAGGATACCCAATAAACCCGGAGCTAAACCCGTGAAACAAAAGTTACGCCAAATGCGCCCTGAATGGGCCTTGAAAATCAAGGAAGAAATGGACAAACAGTTCGAAGTCGGGTTCATCAAAGTGTCCGAATACACTGACTGGGTGGCCAACATAGTTCCTGTACCCAAGAAAGACGGGAGAATCCAGGTTTGCGTCGACTTCAGGGATTTGAACAAAGCAAGCCAAAAAGACGACTTCCCTATGGCACATGTTGACATCCTGGTGGATAACACTGCCGATCACACCCTATTATCATTCATGGATGGGTATGCTGAGTACAACTAGGTCAAAATGGCTGAGGAAGATATGCACAAGACTACATTCACTACACAGTGGGGTACATATTACTACACTGTCATGCCCTTCGGTCTAATCAACGCCGGACCAACCTACCAAAGGACCGCCACCACACTCCTACATGATATGATGCACAAGGAGGTAGAGGTATATGTCGATGACATGATCGTCAAATCAAAAGAACGGGACAACCACATCAGCGCCCTGCAGAAATTCTTCGCTTGTCTGTAGAAATATAACATGAGACTAAATCCTCAGAAGTGTGCATTCGGGGTCACCTCCGGAAAACTCCTGGGACACGTCGTCAGCAAGAGGGGCATCGAGAATGATCGTACCAAAATCAAGGCCCTTCAAAAAATGCCTCGGCCTAAGAACGAGAAGGAGATTCGGGGATTTCTCGGTCAAGTCCAATACATCAGCCGCTTCATAGCCTAGCTCACTATGATTTACAAACCAATCTTCAAGAAGCTTCGCGCCACTGATCACACCGATTGGGATGACGACTATCAAAAGGCCTTCGACAGGATAAAGGAAATCCTATCCAAGCATCTTGTCCTCATGCCACCTCAACAAGGAATTCCCTTATCCCTATACCTGACTGTCACCGACACAGCGATGGGAGCAATGCTATCACAAACAGTAAATGGCGAAGAACGAGCCATCTACTACATCAGCAAAAAGTTCATCGAGTATGAGAGAAGGTACACCCAACTGGAAAAGCCATGGCTTGCCATGGTCTGGTCAACAAAGAAGCCGCGACACTACATGCTCAGCTACACGGTTCACATCTACTCTAATATGGACTCGGTCCAATACATCTTTGAAAAACCCGTACTAAACGGAAGGCTGTCTAGGTGGACACTCATGCTATCCGAATTTGACCTCAAATTCATACCCCTTAAGGTTATTAAGGGAAGGGCAGTCGCCGATTTCCTTGCAGGAAACACCATCAACGAGGATCCAACGATCATCACATGGTCACTTCCTGAAGAAGGCCTCCTTTGTGCCGACACCGACGCATGGGACCTATACTTCGACGGTGCATCAAACCTGAGAGGCGTCGGGGTAGGAATCCTTCTAATATCACCAGAGGGAGAACATGTTCCGATCTCAGTCAAGCTAGACTTCGCCGTCACTAATAATGCCGCCGAATACGAAGCATTCCTCATCGGCCTACAAGCAGCTATAACACTTAGCATCAAGAAGTTGAGAGTCCACGGCTATTCTTCGCTCATCATCAATCAGGTGTCTGGATCATGGAAAATCCGAAGTGACAGCTTAGCACCCTACCGAGAAAAAATAAATCAGGAGGCCGAGTTCTTCGACCAAGTCGACTACTTCCACTTGCCGCGAGAAGAATATCAATTTGTTGATGCCCTGGCAAAACTTGCCGCGCTCGTCAACATACCTGACGACATGACGTCAATGTCCTTATGTGTCGAGAGAAGAAGGGAGCCAGCTCACATCTGCGCCATCAACAATGACGAGGAAAACCATGTCGAACCTTGGTACCAAGCCATCCTCAACTACAAAACCAAAAACAAATTCCCTCCCAACTCTGATACAAAAGAAAAAAGAGCCATCCGTTTACTTGCATCATAATTCGTTATAAACAAAGAACAACTATACAAAAGAACACCCCAATGGATTCTTCTCCTTTGCATTGATCACCACAAAGCCAAAAAATTCACGGGAGAGGTCCACGACGGAGAATACGGCCATCACATGAGCACAATGATGCTGAACCGAAAAATCATGCGGTTAGACTACTATTGGACCACCATGGAAGCCGATTGCAGAAACTAAGTCAAACATTGCCACAATTGCCAAATCTTCGCCAACATGCAACACATACCACCATCCCTTTTGTACACCATGACCTCACCCTGGCCTTTCTCGACCTGGGGCATCGACATTGTCGTGAAAGTCAACCCGATAGGCACCAAAGGGCATTGCTACGTCCTCGTCGCCATTGACTACTTCACCAAATAGGTGGAAGCATAGTCCTATGCAATCTTGACCGCCAAACAAGTGGCCAAGTTCATCCAGGACAACATCATCTGCAGATATGGGGTACCCCATGAAATCATTAGAGACCAAGGCTCCCACTTCCAGGTGGAAACACAAGCCTTGCAGGACAAATACAAAATCAAGTGGCATCGGTCATCTCCCTATCGTCCCCAAACCAACGGAGCAGTAGAGGCAGCTGATATGCTGTTTATTTATAGCTTCGCAAGTGTACGAATTGGGTTGTAGCTTGCAAAGGTCGAACCCTAGGGGCGGAGATTAAGGTTCTAAGATTACTTGTTTAAACTACTAGTTTAGCTCGACTAAAGGAAGTGGAGTTGATTCAAACTAACTAGCAAACTAGACAAGAACAAGAAAAGAAAGAACAACTAAATGCTTAAGACAATAAAAGATGATGATTAAGGGAACTAGGATATCGGGTTCACTCGTATAGGAAAGGGGGGACAAGAACATAGAAAGAGCAAACAAGGAGCATGCAAGAGAAGGACTGGATCTCTTAAAACAAGACTAACCCCTAAAGTAAGGTCGATTAAGCTCTCACCTAATTAACAAACCCTTGATTTTAACATGTGTTTCCTAATTACTCATCAAGCTCTCACTCAACAAGTAGAAAGATAGGTTAAATGCTCAAGTTCTCACCTAAGCATTCTCACAAACATCTTATATGCATGATAAAATCAACAAGCATAAACTCAATGGTTTGAATCTTTCTATGCCCCAATCCCCCCCTATAATCCTACAAGAGTTCCCCCTCCATCCTAGTAAGGCACTACTCACACATACTCATGATAACAAAGGTAAAAGATGGATATTTTAGAATAGAACAAGCAAGAGAAAACATGTTTGCAAATATTACCAACTAAACAATTCAAATATGTAAACAATTGAAAGATGAACAATAATAAAGAAATATTATACCAATATTGAAGACAAAGTTCCAATCTTTGATTAAATAGAAGAATAATCTTCACCAATCTTCAATTAACAACCCAATACTAAATGTAAACAATTGATAACACCTAATTCTAAGCTAATCTATGATGTAATTAATGTTTGATTAAGGAAAGATTAAGGGTTTGATTAAGGGTTTGCATAAGATTAAGGGAGGGGGTATTTATAGGTTGCACCACAATTAGGGTGAAATTATAAAGAGGCTTCAAAATGCGGAAGAGGGGTCCCAGCCGGTCGACCGGCTGCCGATGGTCTGACCAGCTCCCTGTATGAAATAGGCTGTAATTGAAGTCATCAGGTGCCTCTGGCCGGTGGACCGGCTACCGGTGGTCCACCGGCTGGGAGCTCATTTGACTTCTCTTCCTTTTGTTGACTTTTGTGCTTCACTTGTACTCCCAGCCGGCCGACCGACTGCCGGTGCCTTGCCCGGCTGGGAGTTTGCTGGAAGTTTTCTTGCTTTCTTCCTTCCTCCTTGTTCTCCCAGCCGGGTGGCCGACTGCCGGTGGCCAGACTGGCTGGTAGCTCTTTGTAACTTTTCTTCCAATTTGTCATGCTATGTTTGTTGGGGGAGTCCCAGCCGGCTGACCGGCTACCGGCCTACCGGCTGGGAGCTCATCTCAGTATAACTTCTTCCTTTCTTCATACTCGGCATATCAAATCGTCTCTCTTGCTCCGATTCTTCCATTTCCACCTCAAAACCTGCAAGAGGGGCTTAATATCATAAAATAGGGAGCCGGGGCACAAAATGCAATGAAAGATGTATAAAACCGACTCGAATTGAGTCGAAAAGTATAAAAATAAGGGAGGAAGTTGGGTCAAATGAATCCTATATCAAACCTCCCCGCACTTGATCATTACTCGTCCCCGAGTAAGTGGGTGAGTCAAAAAGAGACCCTTATTCAACTATAGACTAACTATACTAATAATATCTGATGGAAGGCAATTAATGGGCCTCCTCCGTCCCTTCAACTCACGTAGTTGTGCTTATGAGGTTAGGCACGAATCCTAAAAAAAGTAGGGGCTTGTAAGAAAAATGCGATGCATCCAACATGTGAGCACAAAATCAAGTAATAGAATGCATCTAACAAAAATGGTCCACTTTCCTCATCTAAGTGGCCGAGTTTTCAGGTCAAAAACATTGTCTCGGTCGGGAAATACCGTCTCAGAGTCCCAATTGAGGTTCCAACTCCCTAAGCATGGCCCAAGCAACCCTAATGTGTCCAATAAAGCTCAAGAAACGGATTCTAGAGCGGGAAAGGGGAAAAAGGGACTAGTCCTCCGAAAATTAGAAAACCCTACACAAGATTCAACCAAATGACCCATGACCAAGAGGACCTAAGTCAACGACATCCTCACGCTTTTCACTCGTCTCTCATTTGAATTCCGGGTGTTTTTGTACAAAAAGTAACCAAAACACTCTCCTACTGCGACTCGTGAGAACGTGTCCGCAATCTAATGTGTAAGACAGTCCTATGTCCAAATGAAATGCAAAATGTAACAATGCACAAATCATGAAATAAGGGTTGTAACGGGGCTAGGGAGTAGGACAAAACGGGAATTGTGCAAGGACCATTTGGATATGTGGAGTTCAATATCAAGAATGGCCAAACCTCCAAATTCCGACTCTTTATTACAACAAGAGAAACACGTCTATTCCCTAACATTGATTTGACTAACAAACCTATGCAAAAATTGCATAAACCCGACTCAATTGGAAACAATACAAATCCCATTACAAAGCTTTCAAAATGGTCTTTAATACAACAAACGAATGACGTTTACACCGTAACAAATAACTTGAAACTCAAGCTAATGCAAAAATTGTGTAAACCCGACTCATTTCGAAAATCATCATTGGACCTCTTATTCTAGCAACGGCTTTTTCTACCCCTTTAAATGACGAGGAGAGGTGTTGCTTGCTCTTTTCTTTTCCTAACACAAATATATACAATCACAACTAGCTCTTTTTGGATTTTTCAAAACTTTTTCACTTTTCTATTTTGTTTTTCATTTCCATATCAAAACCTCTTATTTATATAAAACACCAAATAAATATAAAATTTAGACCCAAGTTGATATGTATACTATCCACCACTATGACCCGAATCACCTCCTAACACACTACTACATAACCGACCAATTCTTGATCAAGGAAAGGTGTATATGGAATGTAGCTAATTTAGTGGGTTTGCCAAATGGAAAGGCTAAAGCTCAAAGGGGGTGAATCAAAAAGGGAGATAATGGAAGGGACAAAACAAGTTTGCTATGTGAGGTTCATATGCATGCGAAAACAGATTTTATTTCATAACTTGTGCACAAAAATGAAATGTAAATCATGGTCTAAGGACGGAATGACACACTTATGCGTCTAGACATAACACGTCCCGCGAGGAGACTTACTCACAATCCTAAGTGAGGGTTGGGTATGAATGTACCAACCCTAGGAGGGTCTAATCCTCATCTATAAGTAGGTGGGTCGAGATTTAGGTCTAGCCCACGGTCACTGGTCTCACAAGGTGGCCTAGACTCATTAGTCAGGTCCCAAATTTCCCACAACTAACCTATGGACACGGGTGCAAGCCACGGGGAGGGAGAAGGCATAACTGGAACTTGACTCATCCTTGGGGTATTGACTTCCTAACCTTGACCACATTTATACACATTTATATACAAACTGATCCAAATGATTCTAGCCTAAGACAAACACATATGTACATGTTATAATGCATGCAGAAATTTATAAACCTAAGATAAACATGCAACGAGTTGACTAAACCTAGTAGCATATCAACACCAACACAACAATCCTAAAGTTCCTAGAAGGAACATCAAAGGCACAAAAAATCACATCCTCCTTCAAATATGCAAGATATATAAAGAAAGAACGGTAAAGGAGTAAGAGATAAGAATGAGTTTACCAAGCGGTCTTCTAGCTCCATTTTGCCTCAAATGGTTAATGCCTATTGTAGATACCCACTATCTGCTGAGACTCCAACAAACACCCGATGATTATCAGACTATAACGTGCTTTGGAATCGCGGCGTTTGATCGACAGTTTGTGTACAACTTTACGTCGGAAAACTTAAAACGATTTCGAAAATAAAATATTTCAAAACTTTTCAAAAGTACCTGGAGTGTTTAATGCACGATGACAGGGTCGCAATGACACTAACTGGAGTCAAAACCGACACCGGACCAAAAACCGACTCAAAAATTCAAATCCCGACTCCAACAACGAGTCAAACCGAGTCAACCACCAAAAACAAAACATTCAAAGCCTTCTATACTTTGATTTCCCGGATTGATGAATGGTCAAGTACCAAACATGTGACTACAAATCCTAGGATAGAACAAATCATGATTGTACTTGTGTGAAAGTGACAGGACAACTCAAAGACCCGCGACGTGGCTCACGCCTCTTTGAGCAGCCCAAGTGGCCACGTCGCTCAAAACTCACACAACCACTCATTTTCCTATCAATAACCCCCAAATGCCCCCATTTGAGAACTCACGCGAGTGTTCGTCCCCTCTTTTCTCCCTTAAAATTCTCGACTCGACTTCTTAAGTCACAATCCGACGCGTATTTACGACCTACCGATCGTAAATACAAGCCTTACACATTGTTTGGTATCGTCATCGTGCATTAAATCACTTGACCGACCACTTCGAACAGTACACCGTCACTAATCTTCATAAAACACTCTTTTTACTTACCAAAACGGTTTTAAACCGAGTCTTTTCCGACCAAACGAGTTGTTACAATTACGTCGGTTTCTCGCCATAACCAAACATGTAAGTATGAGGGTGTAAAAATCCTTCTTTTATCATGTCTTCATTTGTTTTATGACTATAACATGCTAAAACATGCATAACATGATCCAAAACATGGGATAAACGAGCCAAAATTAAGTTTTGGCCTGAGGCAGAAGCCCTTATTGTTCACATAGGCTCGCGCCTCAATGGGGTGCCCAGGTCAGAACTCAACCGTGTTTTTTCTCGTCTTTCTCCTTTAACCCATTTTCATATTTGTAATCGGTTTTTACCATTTCAAATATTTTCAAACCCTTTTTATCTTATTTCATTTGTTTTAACCATAAAACATTTTTCACCCTTGGTTCCTCATACCATGACGGTTAAATCCATCTTTCGGTGATAATATTTGGTTAATAACATTTAAAAGGTATTTTAAAGCCTTTTATTTCATTTTGGGAGGTATTTTAAAGCCTTTCATCATTTCTTTATATTTTCAAACCAAGCATATTAGTCGCCAACATAAAGTCATCCTTGGTTCTATATACCATGCCGGATTTTAACCCGGGTACGATGATGAGTATCGACTAATTATATTCAAATGAACTTAAAACAATTAATTCATAATTATTTTCAAAACTATTCATGTCAAGCTTGCCAAGTGGAACTCGACACCGAATATCATCAAAATAATGATGATTATTCGAGTCTCGTTCCTCAAATTAACAAATGCGGTCTAAACGACCCTTTCAAACCAAATCGGGTCAAATACCCATTTTTCAATACGTTTTATAAACGTTTTTCAAAAGGTCAGAACACGACATACAACCGTTGGTTGAACTACGCCTAAACATGCCTCTTCTTTCTTATTTCCAAAACTAGGGGAGACCCCCTTGCACTGCCAACAGGCTCGCGCCTCATGTGGCTGCCTGGTGCAGGGTCTGTTCCCTTTCCAGCATTAGTCTAGGACGATCCCGACTCCGGTTAACTCGGATATAGGACGGATTAGATGACTATTTACTCATTCAAAAATCATATCTGCAAAATGCTTTACTAAGACAAATAGATCACGTTATGCACCATAAACCTAATACGGTAAATGGAAGTTTAACATTCGTCTTGCTCATGCACCATAAACCTTCACCTCTTACTCAGAAACTTTGGATAGTGGACGACCTTATCCAGGGCGTAGGAGAGTCATTCTAGAGATAGGATGCTAAAGGGGGACGATTTTCTTATCTTTAGTACCTATGTAAAACGCTGCTTTGTGCTTCGATTTGATCGAGGTATTAAGTGGATTTCAAACGGGTTCCAAGCATCCCACAAATGCTTGGTGGCGACTCCGAACATCTCTAATCGTTTCGACACCTTTGCCGAGACGAAACCGACCGAACTAAAACGATCCGATCGAAAGCATTTTTACGCCGCCGAGCGTGGCTTTCAAAAGACCGTTGAATGTCTGCAGATCGAACCGGAATTGCAGGTGGGCCCATGTCCACAGATTGGCGACTCCGCTGGGGAAAAACTAGGACACTTACGTCTTTATGATCCCTAGATGGTGAGACTCGATCGAGGTCTTGGTTGGAATGCATTAGTTGATATTACGGTCACGGTCGGGTTCCTTGTCCGGGCCCACAACCTAACCTTCATCGGCCAATTGGCTCGTCTCGTCGGCGTGTGTTTTTTCATCCCAGCGTTTCGAATCCCGATTGTGTCAAGCATACCGTTGACGTCACATAATTCTGTTTCGTCAAAGATCTTTCATCACTTTCGAGCACGAGGCTAGGAACCCTCCTTACACATTTTGTTTGGATTGGTATCCCTCTCGCAAATCGAGGTTTGATTGCTTGGTGTGTAACCCACCCTTCTAAGCCAAAATCCGTGTCAGCATAGTGCATAAAATAATGAAACCTTGAGTGCTTATGTGCTACTTGATCATAAGTCCTTCCGTGTCATTTTCAAACTTCCAAAATCACCTTTTTGCGCCGTTATAATGGCCATTTCAAACCTCGATCTATTGCCGACCGTTGCACGCCTTTCTAAGCCATCGTAATGATGATTTTCAAACCCGGTTTTTATAACCATTTCAACACGCCTTTCTAGGCCGTCGTAATGACGATTTTCAAACCCGGTTTTTATAACCATGTTAACACGCCTTTCTAAGCCGTCGTAATGACGATTTTCAAACACGGTTTTTATTACCATTTCAACACGCCTTTCTAGGCCGTCCTAATGACAATTTTCAAACTCGGTTTTTATAACCATTTCAACACGCCTTTCTAGGCCGTCGTAATGACGATTTTCAAACCCGGTTCTTTACAACCATTTCAAATCATCTTTTTATGCCGTTATAATCGCCGCGTCTAGACACGGATTTTAACCTGTCTCGCGCCGACAATGGCTCTTTGAAAACCCGAGAAAAGCACACACCCTTTCTCGGGACACTTTCGAGATCCCGAGGACCATGCCTCGTCCACGAGACCTCTTCAAACATTTCAAACTCGATTTTCAAAACATACAATTTTGAATTTCAAAAACCGTCTTGGGAGGCAATACCTTGTTTTCCGAGCCGATTCAAACTCAAACCGTCTTTTGCAAATAAACTTAAGACAACCCCTTTCAACTGACCGACTTGTGGAGATTTCTATCTTCGGAAGCCGTCCACAAAGCGACAAATGAATCTTTTTGAAAATTTCTATTTTCGAAAACTTTAGTCCACCATTCCAATTCCGCCTCGTGTCTATCGAGCCGAAGCAAACCTACTTATGGGTCTTTACTTATGATTCGTCTCACCACGAGAGTCGTCCAATGGCGTCACGCCGCTACGTTGGACACTTGTAAAGGTCTGGTCAACACCGTCACGTCATAAATTGAGTCGGCACCGAGGTACCACGCACGGTCATCCTCGGCTTGTTGAGTCTGATCTCTGTCTCGTCCTTTGCGTTGTCTATGTTCAGTCTTTGAACCGTGTCGGATTGAGTTGTAATGTGAGCCGTTTTTCTGCCTCAAAGTCATGGCCCTGTCTTCAACTTCGTCTTTCAACAGCAACAACAATGATAACAACAGAGATGTCACGACTGCTAAGCTAGCCAGCCTGCTCATCGCCCTTAAGGTCACCCTGGATCGTGTCGAGACCCGTATCGACACCCAGGAAAAAAAAGAAGCTGGAGAACATAATACTCCACCTTTGACTGAAACTGAGAAAAGGCTAAAACTCTTGGAAGAAAAGCTCCTAGCCCGGGGTAACAATATTCATCTTGAGAACAACCGAAGGTTTGAACTTGTTGGGGATCAACTACCTGACAACTTTACCCTGACCGATGTACCTAAGTTCAAAGGAGTGGAGGACCCGCGCAATCATATCCGTGCCTTCAAAGACTACATGGCCATAAAAGGGGTTAAACAAGAGCTCTTCACCCGGATCTTCCCTTCATCCTTGGAACCGATCCCTCACCAATGGTACTACTCCCTTGACCCGAAGAACCTTACTACCTGGGATGAGGTTGCGGTTAAATTTGCTAAGCAATATGGTGATAATGTTGAAATCTAAGCTAATACCCGTACCCTTGAGGTCCTAACCCAGAACGACAAGGAGGGATTCACCGAGTTCTTAACCCGTTGGAGGAGGGTAAGTACTCAGCTGGTCAGCAAGCCGAGTGAATCAACTTTGGTGGAAAAGTTCGTCAACAATCTCCGCCCAGTGTATGCCAACTTACTGAGGTATCAAAATATTAAAACCTTCCAAAATATGCAAATTCTGAGGACACGCATTGAAGATGACCTCCGAAATGGTGTCCTAGCCAAGACCACTGGCAGAGGCTACCAGGGATCCACCTCAACCGGATCTCGCCTTATGGTTAAACGAATAAGATCGACGAGGTAAACCTCGTTGAACCATCTGCCAAGAAAGCTGAGCGCCCACAGAGAGTGTTCACTAATATAGGGTCAACTTATGCAAGTGCCCTGAAGAGGCTCATGGACCAGGGAAAGTTACAACCAATCAGACCCACCCCGGATCCGTCCGATGCTAAGAAATCCCGCTTATGGAATCCCAATGCCTACTGTCAGTACCATCAAGGGAAAGGGCATGATACGGAAACCAGCTTCAAAGTCAAACACATCATCCAAGACATGATTAAGAAAGGGGATTTGCCTTTACCCCCACCGACTAAGCCAAACAACAAAACAAATCCTCTCGGAATCCACACTCTCTCCAACAATGAGTCAACTCTGGACTGCTCACACCTCATCCTGCTAATTGATGACGAGGTGAACACCTTGGAGAAAGATCCCTCGGACGGGGTATTTGTGTTTAGTGTCGCAACTATGCTCACCATGTTCCAATAAGTTGAGGAAGCCATAGCCAGCGTCTTCGAGAGGATTACCCAACTTGACGATGCCTACCGCCGACTTATCTTCAATCCTCCACCACCACGCCCGAGGGAGAGTTGCCCGAGCGCCCAAAACTACCCTCACCAGGACGGATTGCTCCCGCGACCATTCTGGCATGCACCTCACAATATTCATCCTCACAATAATCATCCACACAATAATCAGCCTCACAATAATCAACCCCACAAAAACTACCCTCACAGAAATATCCCTCACAAAAATTTCCCACCAAAGAATACCCCTCCAAGGCGCCTTCGAGATCCTGAAATCAATGGCATCTGGAGAGACGATGTTGAAGATGTCTATATCATTCCAGCGAAAGAGAAAAGGGCGAATTAGATTGGTCACCTTACCCGGTCCAGACGCCCCTATTAGAACCCGAATAATTCAGCGGTCGCTCCAAAAATAAATGACCAAGTCGTCCCGAAAGTAGACACTCAACCAAGAGCTCCTGAGAATTCGATCCTCAAGCAGCTTCAGAAGGCAAAAGCCGAGATCTCGATCTGTCAACTGATCGCGACATCATTTGAGCATCGACAGGCTTTGCTACAGGCCTTGGGAAAATTGACTGTGCCCTCCACCTCTTCCCCTGAAGAAATAGTGGCACATATGATGAGGGACGCCCCTGACTTGAACAACCCCGTCGTCTTCTCTGACGAAGATATCCCTCCCTTCGGAGCCAATCATAACCTTGCCCTGTACATTACCGTAAAATGTCTCAAGAAGAATGTACCCATGGTCCTTGTAGATGATGGATCCGCGGTAAATGTCATTCCCCTCAAGACTGCTCATAAGCTCGGTATTAAGGAAGCTGATTTGGTCCCAACAAATCAAGGAGTACGCGCCTACGACGACACTTGTCGCAAGGTAGCGGGGCTCATCATTTTGACTGTCACAGCCGGACCACTGGAAAGGTAAACCAGTTTTCAGGTGGTCGACACCGACGCCTCCTTCAATATGCTCCTGGGACGTCTCTCGATTCACACCGTCAAGGCAGCTACCTCAACTCTCCACCAGAAGATCAGGGTCCCCTTCAACGGGAAAACGATCACAATTCCTGCTTCCCCGATCAAAGCTGTCATGAGAAAGGGAATAGCCTCCCAGACTATTGAGGAAGATGATAATGAAATGTGGGGGTTCCAAGATGTGAATGCCATAACTAATGAATCAACACCCTTTGATTGGGAGCCGTTTGCCAACCTCACAGTCAACCACATCATGATGCGCCAGGGCAACTTCCCGGGCTTGCCTCTCAAGCCATTGAAGAGCACCTTACCTCCCTTGAAACAGGCTAAGGTCCCCAACATTCCCTTCAGACTGGGATATGAACCTACCGATGAAGATATCCAGGAGATGAACCTCATGGTTCGAAAACGCAAGAAGCACGAAGTTATCCTCCGTCCCTATCATCTGACCCTCAATGGATACTTTGTTCCCGAGGGAGAATCAGAACTCTACCATGGCTTTCCGGAGCCGATCTATGACTATGGCCAAGGCCAGATACCCGGGTGTGGAAGTCTTCCAGGACTGCAACTTCATCCCCGACAACACCGAAGCAGTATGAACTGAGTCTAAGCCGTCGTCATGCCTCGATGGACAAGCTGTCACCCTCCTCTTTGTAGAGTATAACATTAAGCACCTCGACTATGAGGACATTATCAACATCACCCTGAAGGACAATTAGTTTGACCCAACTGCCTTGATCTCCGACACTGACCCGGAGAAAGCTACGTAAGGCTGGTGGAAAACTGTGAAGTGGACCGACCGCCGAGGCCGCATTCTCAAGATCACAACTGGAGAAGGCCCTATGTTCAAAGAGGGAAATGGAGAAGAATCTGAATCTGAATCTGAGTCTGAGTCGGAGTCAGAGTCTGTCATAGCTCCTAACACTCCCGATGTCCCAGTCAAGGCCACCTTCCCACTATTTTATCACAAGGTCGTGGCTGATTCTGAGGCTGAGTCTACTAGGGTCACCCCCACTCCCATAAAAGGTGACAACCAGGAGCCTATTCCAGGGGCCACCTCCTCTGCTGTGTCGCCTCTGACTGATCATGAGATGTCTGTCCTCTTCGAGCTTTTCGCTCGTGTTAATTTATTGAACGCTAAGTTTGCTTATGACTCGTCTCAATTTAACTACAATGCAATTCTGAATGACTATGAGGAATTTGACTTGAGTTGCTACCCACCTTACCTAGCCAAAGAACTTGACAAACGGGAACCAGAACCCCCATCATTGAGGAGACCAAACCTATTAACGTAGGGACCAACAACACACCTCAAGAACTTAGGATATGGACAACCCTGGACCCCTCGGAAAGACAACAGTTCATTGACCTTCTCCATGAATACAAGGACGTATTCGCCTGGTCCTACAGAGACATGCTTGGGATTGACAGGGAAATTGCAGAGCACCGGATACCCATTAAGCCCGAAGCTAAACCCGTGAAGCAGAAGCTGCGCCGGATGCGTCCTGAGTGGGCCCTAAAAATCAAGGAAGAAGCGGATAAACAATTCAAGGCTGGTTTCATCAAAGTGTCTGAATACTCTGACTGGGTGGCCAACATTGTTCCTGTACCAAAGAAAGACGGGAGAATTCGGGTTTGCGTCGACTTTAGGGATCTGAACAGGGCGAGTCCAAAGGACGACTTCCCTGTGCCACATGTTGACATTTTGGTAGACAATACTGCCGAACATGCTCTCCTATCATTCATGGACGGGTATGCTGGATACAACCAGATTAAAATGGCTGAGGAAGACATGCACAAGACTGCATTCACTACACAGTGGGGTACATATTGCAACACACTCATGCCTTTCGGTCTCATCAACGCTGGGGCTACCTATCAAAGAACCGCTACCACTCTCCTGTATGATTGTCAAATCGAGAGAACGGAACTGCCACATCAATGCCCTTCGCAAATTCTTCGCTCGTATGCGAAAATATAACATGAGACTAAATCCTCAGAAGTGTGCATTCGGGGTCACCTCCGGAAAACTCTTGGGAAATGTCGTCAGCAAAAGAGGCATTGAGATTGATCCAAACAAAATCAAAGCCCTTCAGCAAATGCCTCGACCTAAGAATGAGAAGGAGATTCGGGGATTTCTCGGTCAGGTCCAATACAACAGCCGCTTCATTGCTAAGCTCACCACGATTTGTGAACCAATATTCAAGAAACTTCGCGCCTCTGATCACACCGATTGGGATGACGACTATCAAAAGGCCATCGACAGGATAAAGGAAATCCTATCCAAACCTCCTGTCCTCATGCCACCTCAACCAGGGATTCCTTTATCCCTATACCTGATTATTGTTACAGACACAGCCATGGGAGCAATGCTAGCACAAACAGTCGACGGCGAAGAACGAGCCATCTACTACATCAGCAAAAAATTCATTGAGTACGAGATAAGGTACACCCAACTGGAAAAGACATGCCTTGCCCTAGTATGGTCAACAAATAACCTGCGGCATTACATGCTCAGCTACGCGGTCCACATCTACTCTAAGATGGACCCGGTCAAATATATCTTCGAAAAACCCGTACTAAACGGAAGGCGATATAGGTGGATAATCATGCTATTCGAGTTCGATCTCAAGTTTGTACCTCTCAAAGTTATTAAGGGAAGAGTAGTCGCCGATTTCCTGGCAGAAAATCCCGTCAACGAGGATCCAATGACCGACACATGGTCACTTCCTGACAAAGACATCCTTTGTGCTGACTCCGACGCATGGGACCTATACTTCGATGGTGCATATAATCTGAGAGGCTTTGGGGTAGGAATCCTCCTAATATCGCCAGAGGGAGAACATGTTCCGATCTCGGTCAAACTAGACTTCGCCGTCACTAACAATGCCGCTGAATATGAAGCATGCCTCATCGGCCTGCAAGCAGCCATCACACTTGGCATCAAAAGACTGAGGGTCCACGACGATTCCTTGCTCATCATCAATAAGGTGTCCGGACCATGGAAAATTCAAAGTGACAGTTTAGCTCCCTACCAAGCGAGAATCAATCAAGAGGCCGAGTTCTTCGACCAAGTCGACTACTTCCACTTGCCACGAGAGGAAAATCAATTTGTTGATGCCCTGGTAAAACCTGCCGCACTCGTCAACATACCTGACGACATGATGTCGATGCCCTATGTGTCGAGAGAAGGAGTGAGCCAGTTCACATTTGTGCCATCAACAACGACGAGGAAAGCCAGAATGAGCCCTGGTACCAAGCCATCCTCAACTACAAAACCAAAAACGAATTCCCACCTAACTATGACCAAAGAGGACAAAGAGCCATCTGTTTACTTGCATCACAATTCGTGATGAACCAAAATCAATTATACAAAAGAACACCCCAAGGGATTCTCCTCCTTTGCATTGACCATCACAAAGCCAAAAAAGTCATGGGAGAGGTTCATGACGGAGAATGTGGCCCTCGCATGAGCGCAATGATGCTTACCCGTAAAATCATGCGGCTAGGTTACTACTGGACCACCATGGAAGCCGATTGCCGTAAATACGTCAAACACTGCCACAATTGCCAAATCTTCGCCAACATACAACATATACCACCATCCTTTTTATACACCATGACGTCACCCTGGCCTTTCTCAACCTGGGGCATCGACATCATCGGGAAAGTCAACCCGGTGGGGACCAAGGGAGATTGTTTCGTCCTTGTCGCCATCGACTACTTTACCAATTGGGTGGAAGTGCAGTCATATGCAGTCTTGACCGCCAAACAAGTGGCCAAATTCATCCAGAACAACATCATCTGCAGATATGGGGTACCCCATGAAATCATCAGCGATCAAGGCTCTCACTTCCGAGCGGAAACTCAGGCCTTGCTGGACAAATACAAGATCAAACGACATCGATCATCCCCCTAACGTCCCCAAACCAACAGAGCGGTAGAGGCAGCTAACAAAACTCTTGTCAACATTATCAAGAAAATGCAAGACAACTTCCGCGATTGGCCGAGCAAACTCCCATTCGTACTCTGGGGATACCGATCAGTTGCCACACCCTTCTACCTAGCATAGGTTATGGAGACGGTTCAACCGGTAGAGTTAGAGGTCCCTTCTCTATCCATCCTACTGGAGATTCAAGTCCCTGAGGCGGAATGGACCCGCCGAAGGTACGAACAACTCACTCTTCTAGACGAACGACGACTCAACGCCTTGCACATCGTCCAGAATACCAACGTCGTATATAACGGACATTCAACAAGAGGGTCAAACCCAGAAACATTAAGGAGGGCGACTTGGTCCTCAAGTCGGTCCGAGCACCGCTACCCGTCAATCTGAAGGGAAAATTCAAACCCAACTGGGCTGGGCCATACCTGGTCAAGAAAATACTTTCGGGGGGCGCAGTGAGACTGAGTGACCTAGATGGGGAGGATTTTACTAACCCAACCAACCTAGACCAACTCTAGAAATACTACCCTTGAACCGTAGCAAACAATGATCCAAGCCTAGTTTCACAACTAGCGTTCACCTTAACCCTTTTCAAGTCAAGTTCCTCAAACGCGTTCTGATTTGAAATTGCATGTTTTATCGAGTCTAAGTTGCGGAAACTTGCCCATTTCGAATGTCCTTTGATCTGTCAAAGGCAACGTCCATTTGCACTAAAACAAACAAAAACCCCTGAACTACGAGCATGGTTTGATTTCTCCTCTTCAGGTGGATACGTAGGCAGTCCCTCTTATACATAAGGGATACAACCACAAAACCCAATTAGAATTTACAAAACATTTGATTTCACCTTTTCAGGTGGATACGTAGGCAATCCTTTCTTACACAAGAAGGATACAACCATCTCCATAATAAAAAAAACAAGACCCCCATAATAAAAAAAGCATCACCCACATCAACTTTCAAAAAAGGAGAGAAAAGGGAACAACATTCCCTTTTCCCCGCAAAAATACCAAAAATAAGCCTTTATCCCTTCCCACAAAGATCCCACTTTCCCAAGTGCACACGTTTAGGATGATTCAAATAGAATTACCTTTACAAAATGGATGGAAGAAATGAGCGTTCACAATTTTTGACACAAGCAATCCTCTTATTTAATTAATAATAGGAGGGATTACTATTTCAACAACAGACAAAGCTCTACGAGTCTGCAACTTGTCAAAGCTAAAGTGTCGACTAAAACACCTCACATAATAAAACTAGCACAAAACACACAATAACTAGCTAGTACAACATAATAAAAACTCACAACAATAATACAACATAATAATAAAATGGGTAATGGAGGTCTTCACTCTTCCATTCTACCCTTGCCTTTTCCCTCGGGGTGCATCTTCCCCTTGTTCTTCTTGTTGGCCCGCCTAGCATGGATTTCCTCTTCGGAACGGATCCTCAATGGATCTACAACGGCAACGGCCTGCGGTCTAGTGCAAGACCCCATGTTCGGCCCAAAACGAGCCCATGCACGGCCCACCATGTTCTTGGGACCCGAGCTTCTCCTCTTTGGTGGTCTCATCACATCCGGGCTAGCTCCATCAACATACTCCTTGAAGAAGGCACGGTTGGCCTTGCCAACCTCTCGATACTTCAAATCGACAACCTCGTCCTTACGAAATTTGGACCTCTCTTCCAAGGACGGAGCACGTGACCACTTGCCATAAGCGGGAGTCACTCATGTCGTGGCAACGGGGTGCGGTACCTCCCAAAGAGGCCGAGTGGCCCACCATATTTCGAAGACCTTCACAAGCTCGGAGTTCCGGAAAACATTCTCTTGGATAAGGGTATCTTGAGCGGGCACCTTTTGTTGATGCCCCATTGCCTCATGAGACTTTCGGGATAAATGAAGGAAGCAACCTTCAAACTCACCACCATCAAAGAACGAGGACCTGAACCCGAAGTGGGAAACCCCGTGAAGGACCTCAAGTGCCACCATGGCACCCCCCAACGGATGTGAGGACCACCCTCCTCCGACAATCTTGCGGCCCAATAAGCCTCGGTAGAAGCAAAACTATCCGAGTACAATTTCTTCCTCATGGTAAGGTGACGGAAGGAATAAGAAGAAGAATCAACCGGAGGCTCTACATACCTTAGCCTCACCAATAGCCACACTTAGAGGATCCTTGGGGACCCAAATGAAGGAGCTTCTCCGAAAGAACCTTCCTTGTCCAAAGCTTGGATGATCTCTCCAAGTACTAACCATGATGGATCTCTACCATGCTCCATTTGCTCAA
Source organism: Silene latifolia (assembly GCF_048544455.1). NCBI lineage: Eukaryota > Viridiplantae > Streptophyta > Magnoliopsida > Caryophyllales > Caryophyllaceae > Silene > Silene latifolia. The sequence goes on from NC_133538.1 coordinate 402,384,602, forward strand.
CCACATGTACAAGGGTAATGCAACCAAAGCATGGTGTTTCGAATCCCAAAACCGAGAACATGCTTCGAGAAATGAGGATTGCACCTTCACTTGACGGAGCACCAACAATTGACCAACTCCCATGCAAATGAGTTGATACTTTTCGGGAGGCGACAAATCCCAGCACCATTGTCGCAACGCATTCTCAAAGGCATCCATGAAATATTTTTTGTGGAAGAAGAAGAAGAGGTTTTATAGAGATGTTTTTGTGTTTCGGATGATTAAACAATGAAGCACAAACATCACTATTTATACAAAAACAATCAGCGCGTTTTTCAGAAAAAGGGGAGAGCTGGCTCCGATCGCCAGGCTGCTCGCACCTCTTTAGGCCCTCCCCCAGGATTCCCGCTTTGACTTATCTCTTTCAACTTGTGTTTTCTCCTGACACCACAAACCTCCCGCCAGAACGCTCGTGCCTCTTCGGGATGATCCAGGACATTTTGTGTTTCCTCACACTCACATTTCCTTGTTTTCGCGTTTTACGAAATCCGACACGGTTTCCAAGACGCAGCTTTAAACATATGGATTTTTGTTTCTTTTTTGTAAGGGGGGAAGGGCTAGTCGCCCCGATCCGCGACGGATCGTTTCCATGTCAGTCAAAATTCTGAAAAATTTTCGCTTTTTTGCAATTTTCCATTAAAATAAAAATCGAAAATTGATAACACGACATCAGTTTTCCTCAAAAATTCAAGCGCTCACAAATTCGAGTCTTGACCTCAAAAAATCAAATCAAATACACTCTAAAAATCTTTTCTAAAATTCTTCCCTGACGGATTGAGTTTGAAATTTTTCGAGTCACAAATCAATTTCAACAATTTCAATGCAATTTAATTTAAGACACGAGTTAATTGCTCAGTTTTCAAATTAATTCCTTTTGAATTCCAAAGGTGACGACTTATCGCGGTATTTTTCAAAATTCATTTCATTTTTCAAAATTCATTTTTAACTTCAAGTCATCTTGGTTAATTTTGTATGCTTTTACGTGTTTACGTTTATGCATATGTGCTACATGTTGCATGTTTTCTACACTAACGATGCAGGAACTAGTGCGAAGAAAAAAGGAGAATTGACAGCCGACAGCGCTCCTTCGAAACACAACACAAAAAAGCCAAAAATCACAAAATGAACCACAATGCAAAAACACATATATACAAACCGCCTCACGCAAGATGTAAATATGTACAAACAAGAGTCCAAGACACGGGCAAGCTACTACAACTACTCAACGCCTCCCGTCGGACCAGTCCCGATCTCACGAGGAGTCGCCGCCAACGCAGACACTACGACCTGCTCAGACACCCTCTCCGGGGAACTCTCCAGCGTCTCATGCTCCATCTCGACGTAAAGCTCCTCCGCTGCAGCCAACTGAGCCCTCAGAGAAGCAATCTCCGCATCTCGGCTCCGTAACTCGTCCTCACAACGCCTCAACTCCTGGTCCCGACGAGTGATCCCCAACCCCTGGGCCTCGACCATCGACCTAGCTGCATCCAACTCAGCGCGAACCCGAGCAAGCTCCGCTGGATCCGCAGTACCCTACAAAACACAATACAGGTCATCAAGATCTAAAAATGTGAAACGCAACACAAAATACACAAAAACAACACACATAAGTACCTAAGAAAGCCGAGCCTCCCTCGCAGCCAGGTCACCAGTAAGCGCCCTCCAGCGGTTAGCCATCCGCCACAAAGCCTGATGACTAACGGTCGTCACCTACATTCAAAAATGTCCTTCAATGCAATGCAAGGCAAAACACAAATGAGAAAAAATGTTCAAGTCAGGAACTCACCCTCAGAACGCTCAACCTCTACTCCATGCCAATGTCGGTCACCTCAATGACCGCAGGCTCTGGGAGGCGCAACTGTAGCTCCTCACCACCCGGCCCCTGAAAGGTGGTCTCCGCCGGGAAAACTGGAGGCTAAGTCCTCATCAACGCATCGACCCCCTGCAATTCGGGTCCGCGTCAAAGGTAACAAACCCTCCTATCAAAGGAGACGATGAAAACAAAAGAACAGAGGAAAACATACCTCAATCGGGTACCAGGCAAGGCTCAACAACCGGAAGGTGTCGTAGTTGACGTCCTGCAGCAACAGTGCTGCACCTCCCCGACCGTGAAGGTTCTCCTCAACCTCGTCAGGGGTCGACTCCTGGAACAACACCCTAGGCGGTTCGACCGGTACCACGAAGATCTCCCGTAAGGCACTGACGAGCTAAACGCTCACCCAGTTACCAAACGGGCTCGATCGCCGTCTCCAAGTACAAGCGCTGGGATCTGCGAGGCCGCAGACGCTCCATGACAGTGGCCGGCACGTCCGTGTAGTGCTCCCAAGGCCACCCTACAAACTGCATTCAGAACAAAGCTACTCAACCGACTGGGGGCTTCCTAAGCAACCTAGTCATCTTATCTCTATCTAATTCTACAAAGAAGAAAGAGGAAGGAACAACGACTCACGTCAGCAACTCGAAGCTTGTTCACGTGACGCCTGTTGTCCTCGTAAGTCGACTTAGTCGACTTCTTCCGAGCCACCGTCCAACCCCTCACAGCAGGGTAGGTCAAGGGGACACCGCTTGTGGTCCCCGGACGCAGAGGGATGAATTAAGTGTACAACCAAGCCTGTAATCAAACACATCAAACACAAATCAGCCAATTTGTCAAAAATTACAAAAATCAAAATCAAAATCAAACTAAAAAAGAGACTACAAAAAATGCTCGTACCTCCAAGATAAGGCCGAGACCAACCAAAGTAGGGGCACTACCATCCCCCATCGCCTCCTGACGCACCGCTGCGTGCATGTGACGGGTGAAAATCGCCAAGGCCGGCGTAACCCAGTCAAACTGATCCAAAGTGTCGAGGTCAGCAAGGAGGGGAAGGACTTTGGTCGACAAGCACTCACCCTTGTCACCAAAGTACGTGGCACCCAAAAAGTGCCACAACCACAACCGCGCCTCATGCGCGTTAGCTCTGGCCTCTGCCTCCGGACTCTCCAACGGCGCCGGAGCAACACCCGCCACTCTCTCTCTGAAGTGGTCTCTCACATATGAACTCGCGATCAGGTACGGGGTAATGTCAGAAGGCTCAGGCAAAGAAGTACCGATCAAATGAGTAACCGCAGGAGAAGACACTCTCTCTCCAGTGTCTCAGTAAACTCAACAGGCGTCTTGCCACATGGGAGGCCGGATATCATGGTGAAATCCTCTAAGGTCACACCGACCTCCCCGAACTCCATGTGGAACGACGACGTCGTATCCCAGTACCGATCCAACATGGCTCGGATCAGACACAGGTTCAACCTAATCGAAGACCTGTGAATATCCCGCCAAGTGGGCACCAACGGCCCAAAAGCCGACCTCTCTATCAACACCCTCGTCTCGGCTCGGAGAACGTCGTAAAGGCCTAAGTAGGTAGTAAAGCCCGAGAAAGTCCTCATGGTGCCGATCTCCTGAAATAAAAAACAAACAACGTCAGAACGCCTATTCAGGTCTGACACTTCAAAAGTGACGAAAGTTCAAATCAAGGGACATGACTCACCAAGCCCTCGTGAGCATAGTAGGAGATGTGCCTGTCCAGTCGAAGCAACAACTGTCTACCGTCAAAACCCTCAGCCCAAGCAGGTGCCGCCCGCAGGTTCAGCCTCCGCGGGGCTGTAACCCGTCTAGCATCCCAACTCACGACGTCAGCGTCGTCCTCAACTGTCTCCGCCCTCGGTCTCTTCTGACCACGAGACTCGACGTGACGGATGGAAGGCCTCTCAACGACCCTAACGACGTTCTGTAATGTCCGTCTGGTCGGCTGAGGAGTCTGTCTCCTCGTAGAAACTCTCCTCCTGGAGGTACCAGCCTCAGACCCGGTCTGAGCTCTCCCAGCGCCGGTAACCCCCACAATGGGCTCTTCACGCTCCTCAACGGCCCTCTCGGCCCCAGCAGTCTCCGCAGGGGGTCCCTCCACCTCAGAAGCGTCCTCCACTACCGTGGCGGGTACACTAACCGGAGTGCTGACCAGCCCCATCCCGAAAAACTCCTCAAAGGTCGCTGCAAGGGACCCGGCCTGTCCCGAACACTCTCCTGCAATAAAAAAACGTCAGCCGAAATTTCGGCATTATGACGGCGTAAATTGGACAAACCCAAAACAAACAAACAACGTGCAAAGCAAAGCAAGGGCAACCCCGTCCAAATCCAACCAGACAAAAAAAAAACAATTCACAAAAACGCAAAAAATAAAAAATAAAATAAAAAACGAGTCGCCCTTCCTTTCAAGCAAAAGACGAGTCGAAACAACCACGACAAAAAATGGCGCCCCAAGACCCACACAAGGTCCGCCAACAAACCAAAGTACATTCCCAATGCAATGAGGAATTTTTCTACGGCTTAAAAAGGCAATTTCTACGCCAATTTGGGCGCAAACTGGTCAAAAATTCAAAAACGACCGCAAAGAGGCAAACGTGATTTTATCACTCCTCAAGGCGACCTAAACTACCAATAAGGTCCATTTCGAGGCAAACTGACTCAATTCAAGCCTAAATAAGCGCTTATTTTGTCAGACATAAGACCGTCACAAAAGGCAAAAATTCCAATTTTGCCCACAATACACAACAATGGTCCACAATGGCAAATGCGGTCATTCCCGACTACAATACAACCTAGTGGGACTCACTACCCAAGCAAATAAACTTGGTATTGTGAGATGAGACGGTTTCTCCACCTCACTCACGTTTTTCGAGCATAGGGAGCGGGAACGGGGACCAAAATGCAAACTAAAACCACCCATATACTCCTAAACGAGTTTCTAACCTAATACAATCATCAATTTCACTCGAAATGGGCTCAATCAAAAATGCCCAAATCGATTTTCTTGGGTACAACTTTCGCCCTAATTCAATTTAGCTAAAAGACCAACAAATTAAAATGGATTCAAGAGGGAATACATACCTTGAGATGACATCGTTGATGATAGCACGAATTCAAGCAGGCTTAAAGACCCAACAATGGCGATTTTAGTTTGTTTTGTCAAAATTTGGAGAAGACAAAGGGATGAATGACGAGCAGCCTGGTCTCGCGTCTTTTCTACAAAATAGAGGAGCCAGTTCTATCGCCAAAGGGCTCGCGCCTCAATGAGGCTTCCCTTTGCTTTATTCAGCGAAGTTTGGGTTTTGGCCCAATTTCCTGCGCAAATTCTTCAAAATTCAACGACGGCAATTAAAACCGTCATTTCAAAAAAAAATAGTGAAATTAAAATTCACTATTTCTTCAAATTTCAAACAAATGGCGATCAAACCGCCATTTTCCTTTCAATAATAGTGAAAAATTCAAAATTCACTATTTTCCTTCAAATTACCACGATGGCAATTAAAACCGTCAATTTCAAAAACAAAACAATAGTGGGAAATTCAAAATTCACTATTTCTTCTATTTTCAATTTCGAGAATAATAGTGAAAAATTCAAAAATTCACTATTTCTTCAAATTTCAGACGACGGTAATTAAAACCGTCATTTTCGAAATAATAGTGGAAATTCAAATTTCACTATTTTCACCACGCATATCAACGGCGGCACATAAACCGTCACTTCAAACGTAATAGTGAGGATTTCCAATTCACTATTTCCTTCACATGTCAACGGCGGCACATAAACCGTCACTTCAAAAATAATAGCGAAGCTTCCAAATTCACTATTTCTATCACATGTCAACGACGGCATATAAACAGTCACCTCAGTCGTACTAGCGAAATTTAAAATTTGCTATTTCCTTAAAAAAATTAAAACAAACGAGTAGTGGAAGTTCAAAATTCGTTATTCCTTCAAATGTCAATAGGGAGCTTCCTCGCAGAAGCCGTTTATTTCAAAAATAGTGATAGTGGAAATTCGAATTTCACTATTTTCACGGCGACATCATGAGTCCGCTACTATCAAAACAAGCCCATTCGACGCGGCTATTTTCACGGTCGATTAACCGAACCTTCTTCATGGCTGGTGAGCCTTACAACGCATCGCGGCTGGCGAGCCCTTCACATATATGCACCATGGCTGGCAAGCGTTACAACGCATCGCGGCTGGCGGGCCCTCCTCATATACGCCCCATGGTTGGCGAGCCTTACAACGCATCGCGGCTGGCGAGCCCTCCTCAGGTACGCACCATGGCTGGCAAGCCTTACAACGCATCGCGGCTGGCGAGCCCTCTTCATATACGCACCATGGTTGGCGAGGCTTATAATACATCGCGGCTGGCGAGCCTTCCTCAGGTAAGCACCATGGCTGGCGAGCCTTACAACGCATCGCGGCTGGTGAGCCCTCCTTATATACGCACCATGGCTGGCGAGCCTTACAAAGCATCACGGCTGGCAAGCCCTCCTCATATACGCTCCATGGCCGGCGAACCTTACAACGCATTGCGGCTGGCGAGCCCTCCTCATATACGCACCATGGCTGACGACCCTTACAATGCGTCGCGGTTAGCGAGTCCTCCTCATGTACGCATTATGGCTGGCGAGCCTTACTACGCATCGCGGCTGGCGAGCCCTCCTCAGGTATGTACCATGGCTGGGGAGCCTTACTACGCACCGCGGTTGGCGAGCCCTCTTAATTTAAGCACCACAACTGGCGAGCCTTTGTCTGCAAACACGCAAGGACGTATCCGAAGATGCCTCAGGTATGACTCTTTCTTATGGCTGGTGAGCCTTTGTACGTAGTCTAACAGACTTTAAACGACCCGCACGGACAGTCGACAGACTCTAAACTATTCCCGACGACAGGTCCTTGGCTCGTATTCTCGTATCGCCTTGGCGTCGCCCTTCCCGACGGCAGGTCCTTGACCCGAATCCTTTCGAGCCGCCTCGACGTCGCTTGGGCTCCGGGTTGTAATATTCGATTGACCTGGGGGCTCTACTTTGACTTTTGCCTTGTCCAAGCCTTAGTCAAAGTGGGGGCTCTGTAGATACCCAGTATCTGCTGAGACTCCAACAAACACCCGATGATTATCGGACTATAACGTGGTTTGGAATCGCGATGTTTGATCGACAGTTTATGTACAACTTTACGTCGGAAAACTTAAAACGATTTCAAAAATTAAATATTTCAAAACTTTTCAAAAGTACCTGGAGTGTTTAATGCACGACGACGGGGTCGCAATGACACTAACTGGAGTCAAAACCGACACCGGACCAAAAACCGACTCAAAAATTCAAATCCTTCTATACTAAGATTTCTTGGATTCATGAATGGTCAAGTACCAAACATGTGACTACCAATCTTAGGATAGAACAAATCATGATTGCACTTGTGTGAAAGTGACAGGAAAACTCGAAGACCCGCGACGTGGCTCGCGCCTCTTTGAGCAGCCCAGGTGGCCACATCGCTCAAAACTCACACAACCACTCATTTCTTATAAATACCCCTCAAATGCCCCCATTTGAGAACTCACGCGAGTGTTTGCCCCCTCGTTTCTCCCTTAAAATTCTCGACTCGACTTCTTAAGTCATAATCCGACGCGTATTTTTGACCTACCGATCGTAAATACAAGCCTTACACATTGTTTGGTACCGTCATCGTGCATTAAATCACTTGACCGACCACTTCGACCACTACACCGTCACTAATCTTAATAAAACACTCTTTTTACTTACCAAAACGATTTTAAACCGAGTCTTTTTCGACCAAACGAGTTGTTAAACTTACGTCGGTTTCTCGCCATAACCAAACATGTAAGTATGAGGGTGTAAGAATCCTTCTATTATCATGTCTTCATTTGTTTTATGACTATAACATGCTAAAACATGCATAACATTATCCAAAACATGGGATAAACGAGCCAAAACAGAGTTTTGGCCTGAGGCAGAAGCCCCTTATTGTCACATAGGCTCGCGCCTCAATGGGGTGCCCAGGTCAGAACTCAACCGTGTTTGTTCTCGTCTTTCTCCTTTAACCCATTTTCATATTTGTAATCGGTTTTTACCATTTCAAATATATTCAAACCCTTTTTATCTTATTTCATTTGTTTTAACCATAAAACATTTTTCACCCTTGGTTCCTCATACCATGACGGTTAAATCCGTGTTTCGGTGATAATATTTGGTTAATAACATTTAAAAGGTCTTTTAAAGCCTTTTATTTCATTTTGGGAGGTATTTTAAAGCCTTTCATCATTTCTATACATTTTCAAAACAAGCATATTAGTCACCAACACAAAGTCATCCTTGGTTCTACATACCATGCCGGATTTTAACCCGGGTACGATGATGAGTATCGACTAATTATATTCAAATGAACTTAAAACAATTAGTTCATAATTATTTTCAAAACTATTCATGTCAAGCTTGCCAAGTCGAACCCGACACCGAATATCATCAAAATAATGATGATTATTCGAGTCTCGTTCCTCAAATTAACAAATGCGGTCTAAACGACTCTTTCAAACCAAATCGGGTCAAATACCTATTTTTCAATACGTTTTATAAAAGTTTTTCAAAAGTTCGGAACATGGCATACAACCATTGGTTGACCCGCGCCTAAACATGCCTCTTATTTCTTATTTCCAAAACCAGGGGAGACCCCCTTGCACTGCCAACAGGCTCGCGCCTCATGTGGCTGCCTGGTGCAGGGTCTGTTCCCTTTCCAGTATTAGTCTAGGACGATCCCGACTCCGGTTAACCCGAATATAGGACGAATCAGATGACTATTTACTCATTCAAAATCATATTTGCAAAATACTTTACTAAGACAAATGGATCACGTTATGCACCATAAACCTAATACGGTAAATGGATGTTTAACTTCTGTCTTGCATGCAAATCAACCATTAATCCAACTCGACATCTTATACTTGATATTTGGATTAAATCAACCGACTTAGAAAGCTCTCACATGTTAGGTTTAAATTATTGGATGCGCATTCATGCATTTAAACCGTTTTATCAACTTTTGCATTCAACCAACCAAGATCGATCGGTAGAGAGCGCTACCGCATGGCGGGATTGCGTGTCTGATTAAAGGGCTTCCCAATACGTACCTTCACCTCTTACTCATAAACTTTGGATAGTGGACGACCTTATCCAGGGCGTACGAGAATCATTTTTGAGATAGGATGCTAAAGAGGGACGATTTCCTTATCTTTAGTACCTATGTCAAACGCTGCTTTGTGCTTTGATTTGACCGAGGTATAAAGTGGTTTTCGAACGGGTTCCAAGCATCCCACAAATTCTTGGTGGCGACTCTGAACATCTCTAATCATTTCAAGACCCTTACTGAGATGAAACCGACCGATCTAAAACGATCCGGTCGAAAGCATTTTTACGCCGCCGAGCGTGGCTTTCAAAAGACCGCTGCATGTCCGCAGATCGAACCCGACTTGCAGGTGGGCCCATGTCAACACCTATGCCACCTTTTTAGCCATATATATATATATATATATATATATATATATATATATATATATATTTTTAATGCAATATTTTTTTTGAAGGTTTTTCTATTTTTTTGAAATTTTTGAAATTTTATCAAATTTACAAATAATTTACAAATATATACAAAGTAGATATTTCCCTCCCCATAATTAAGATTTATATCGTCCTCGATGGAACGAAATGTAGGGAGGAAAAAAGAAAACGGAAAGGCTTATTTTTGTATTTTGTTTTTTATTTTTTTCTTGAAATTAGAATGTGTTTTTGGAATTTTGTCAATTTTTTTTGAAATGAAATAAGTTTTTTTTTTTTTTTTTTTTTTTTTTTTTTTTTTTTTTTGGGCCTCCTCCCCACACTTGATATATGTAACTTTCGATGACGGAGGAAGTGTGGGTAGGAAGCAAATTTGAAATAAAAGAACGTGTTTTTGTTGATTTTTTTTAAAATAAAAGACATGTTTTTGTATTTTTGAATTTATAGGATCTCCTCCCTACACTTATCTATATACATAGTTATGGAGGAGATTCGAAAATTAGAAAGCATGTTTTTGTGAAATTTCCAATTTATTCAATTTTTTTGTATTTTTAAATGGGGATGCAATGTATTATTTAACTAAATGCATAAATTGAAATACGATGCAATCTAGCCTATATGAATGCCATCCTATATTTGACAATTTTTACATAATTAAAATCTAATGCAAGTCTAAATGAATGCAACTAAATGATTAGCTACCCTACGTATCATACAACTAACTAAATGCATACAAAAGGGAAATATGAATGAGAAGTTTGGATTTAGGGAATCATACGCGGCATTTGGATTGAGAGGGAGAGAAGAGTGCCATCATTACTAGGCCTCTTCAATTTCGGTGTCATCACCGTCTTCATTATCATCATCTTCTTCTTTCCTGGTCCCAAGCTAGGATTCACGGATGAAGTCATCCGCGTTAATCGGCATGTCCGAGCCAAAAGTATCCTCCTCCGTGGTCATGTCAATGAACACCTCCGTGTTCCCTCCCGAGCCACTAGAACCGGACTCACCAAAGATGGAAGGAGCGCCCCCAAACCATCTAGTGTCGTGCCCCTCCTCATGAGTGGAAGGCGGCGTGGGGAAGACGGGAGCATTATAGTAGTTGGGCCGCATATTGATGTCACAATAGAGATAGGTCATGTCCATTGGATGCCCACCATCCGGAGCTAGATAGTATGAGGGGTGAAGGGCGGAAGGGTGCTTGTATTGGCGCCTCCTGAAATCGTTATAAACCGGAAATTCACCTACCGAGTGGTCAAAATAGATACAGTCGATGCGTTGTTGAAGACCAAGCCGCTCACTAGCGGCGGTTGCCATTCCCAACTTCATCACCTCCATGAATGAGATTAAGTCGGAGTGGAGGGGGAGTGGAAGGGGAGTGGAGGGGGAGTGGTTGTTGCAGTTGATGACTTGAGGATCCTTCCCCATGTTGGAAGGGAGCGGGAAAGAAAGGGGAACTAGGCATGGTGTACTGCAAAGTGGGTGGAGTGGTCACCGGGCGCTCATGCGCATAGACAAGGTTTGGATTTTGTTGTTGAGCGGTGTTAGTTTCTTCAATTTATTAAATTTTGAGCAAGTAATGTGGTGAATTGGGTACCACTCTCATTCTCTCGGGGTTGGGGAGCGGAATTGAGTTTCTATCCACCCCATTTACTCATATTTGCCAATAATTTTTTAAATTATTGGGGTTCTTCTTGATCCAATTAAGCGAGTGTTGGATGTAGTCTTTGGTCAACATTGTTTCCCACATGATAAACCTCATTCCATTCAAGTTAAGCTTCCGGATGAGTCATTTGGCAAGGTGGGTGATGAGTCCACCCACCACAATTTCGGATGATTGGCCCGGGGAATTTCTTAGACGGTAAAGGTGGAGGGCCAAGTGGTGCACAATATAAATCTTGAATGTGGTGGGGTTGGAACAAAGATAAGAGCCGAGAATTTCCAACTCCTCCGTGCGGAAGTTGTGATTCTCTTCACGGCCGAAAACAGTCCACCCCATATACCGATGCCAAATTATCATTACGGTATTATGACAAGTATTGGTCGGTCTCTTCACTAAGGGTCTATCATCAAAGCCGGTAAGGGCCTTCTATAGGGCACAATGGTCAAATGTTTCGGGAGCTTTGTGAGGAGGGCTTGGGTCTAGCCCAAAATGCGAAGCAAAGGTCGGTAAGGTTAAGGAATAATCCTTGTTCATCAATTGAAAATGCAAGAAGGCGGCTTTTTGGTTTTAATGGTGTTTTTCAATCCTCAATGATCTCAAAAATTCCCAAGTGAGACGTGAATAGGTTTTCTCATGGATATCGTTCATAAATTTCATTCCAATACCCTCAAATAATTCTTGGGTCACTCGGTCTAACCCTAACTCTCTCATGGATTGACGATCAATAAATCGAGTTGGGGTGAGGGGGAGTTGTTTGAAAAGCACAAACTTACATTTCATTGTGATGGAGCTAAACTTAAGGTCCGAAAATGCTTAATCGGGGCTCATGTCGAAAACCGCGGCCGCCACTAACTCCACTTGTTGTAGTGCTAAATCCCCCTTTCAGACTCTATTTCTCGGTGCCATGGGTGTATTTGAGAAAGGGTTAATGGAGGGAAGGGAGTTTGTGGTGGTTTGTTGGTGTTTGTTGGTCGAAGGGAGGTGATTGGGAGGGATTTGGAAGAGAAATGGTAAAGGTAGAGGGAGGATTAGGGTGTCAATGTCGTGAAAATTGTAAGGGGTTTGAGTTATTTTTTGCGAGTTTGAAGTATCAGAGTACTCCCAGCCGTTCTAGGGACCGGCTGCCGGTGCCCCGATTGGGAGTACAAGCCATTTGCGAATTTTTCAAAAACTTCCAGCGAACTCCAAACCGGCTCAGGGACCGGCTGCCGCTACCCTGGCTGGGAGAGCATCAACAACTTCAAATATTCACATGTATAGTCCCAGCCGGTGGGCCGGCTGCCGGCCTGCCAGCAGGGAGCTACATTTCCTCCTTTCCTTTATTTTTTCCTTACTGGGGTGCTCCCAGCCGGTGGACCGGCTGCCGGCCTACCGGCTCACACCCCCCCTTTCTCTCCTTTTTCACCAATTTTCTAAGTATCTGCACTCCCAGCCGGTGGGTCGGCTGCCGGCCTACCGGTAGGGAGCTACATTTCCTCCTTTCCTTCTTTTTTCAATTTTGCTTCCAAAAGTTCCAGGAACTTCCTAGCCGGTACATGGACCGGCTGCCGGTACCCCGGCTGGGAATACTCTTACTCTCATTTTCTTCAATATGCCCCTAGTTTCATTTCACTTCTTCAATTGGCCTCGATTTGCGTGTTTCCATCTTTATAAGCCGACTCATCAAGTCGGGAAAAGGCCAATTGAAGATTATACATTTGTTCTTCATCAAATCCCCAATTTTCTTCACGGCATCAATCAAATAGCCAAGTACAATTGGTCCAAAATTCTCATTTACCTATCTAAATGCTTGCTATATACAATCGGTGGTTCTTGTGGGACTCCACCAAACCATTTCTTGTTCAAGCTTGAGATTACTCATCCCCCAAGGATGGCGGGGTCTTCCAATTCAAGTTCACCTCAGGTCTCGATGGGTTGACCCTCAAAAAAGTATGCCACTTGGTGTCCATTTACCTTGAAGCACTCACCCTTGCTATTCTTCAACTCAAATGAGCCATATGGAAACACGGTCACTACCTCAAAGGGTCCCGATCATCGGGACCTCAACTTCGCGGGAAACAATTGGAACCGGGAGTTGAAGAGTAGGACCTTATATCCTACAACGATTTCCTTCCTTGTGATCTTGGAGTCATGCCATTGCTTGGTCTGCTCCTTGTAGATTTTAGAATTTTCATAGGCATCCATCCTCAACTTATCAAGCTCATTGAGTTGAAGGAACCGCTTGTTCCCCGCGGCATCCAAATCAGAGTTGAGCTCCTTAAGAGCCCATCTTGCTCGATGCTCTAACTCAAGAGGTAAATGGCAAGAATTGACAAAGACCAAACGGTAAGGAGTGGTGTCGATAAGGGTATTGTAAGCAGTTCTTAGAGCACATAGCACGTCATTGACTTTGGTGCTCCAATCCCTTCTAGACTTGTTCACAACCCGCTCCAAAATAGCCTTGATTTGTTGATTTGATACTTCCACTTGCCCGTTGGTTTGGGGTGGTAGGCAAGAGCTACTTTGTGTCGGACGCCGTACTTTTTGAGTAAAGAGTAGATGGTGCGGTTAATGAAATGTGACCCACCATCACTTATAAAGGCCCGAGGCACTCCAAGACGGGGGAATATGTAGTCCTTGAATAGCTTGGTCACAACTCTTGAATCATTGGTAGGGGCGGCTATAGCTTCTATCCATTTGGACACGTAATCCACCACAACCAATATGTATTGGTTGCCAAATGATGATGGAAACGGTCCCATAAAATCCACACCCCATACATCAAAGAGCTCTACTTCCAAAATATTGTTCAAAGGCATTTCGTTGCACCTTCCAATATTGCCTCTTATTTGGCAAGAGTTACATGAGTAAACCATATCATAAGCATCCTTGAATAGAGAGGGCCAATAGAATCCACAATGAAGGACCCGGGCTTGGGTCCTAGATGTGGACAAATGCCCTCCATATGTTGTAGCAGGGCAAGCTTGGAGGATTGCTTGACCTTCTTCTTGAGTGACACATCTTCGATAAATCCCATCATTACATCTTCTATATAGGAAGGGATCTTCCCACACATATCTCTGAGACTCATATCTCAACTTCTTCCTAGCTTGGTTGTCAAGTTCTTCCGGGAAAAAGTTAGAGCTCAAATAGTTGGCAATATCCGCATATCAAGGGTCGGAGTGCGTGATAACTAAGATAGAGTCATCGGGCAACCACTCATCAATGGGGATTCCATCATCAACATCCCCTCAGGATTCTCTAGTCAACCTTGATAGGTGATCCGCAACAAGATTCTCGGATCCCGGTTTATCCTTGATTGTGACATCAAACTCTTGCAACAATAATACCCAACAGATCAATCTCGGTTTAGCATCCTTCTCGACCATAAGTTACTTGATGGCAGTGTGATCCGTGTAAATAATGACTTTGGAACATAAGAGGTAAGGCCGGAACTTCTCAAAAGCATACACCACCGCCAACATCTCTTTTTCCGTGCTGGTGTAATTCCATTGAGCATTGTCTAGTGTCTTGCTTATGTATGTTATCACAAGGAGCTTCTTGTCTTGTCTTTGACCAAAGACCGCCCGTAATGCAAAGTCACTTGCATCACACATCAATTCGAAGGGGAAGTCCCAATTGGGTGGTTGCACAATTGGAGCCGATATCAAGACCTGCATGAGCCTACAAAAACTGTAAACACAAGATTGATCAAATATGAAGGGAGTGTCCTTAGCCAAAAGTGAGGTGAGGGGTTTAGCGATTTTTGCAAAATCTTTGATAAACCGTCGGTAAAACCCCGTGTGGCCTAAGAAACTCCTCACACCCTTGACATTTGTGGGTGGGGGAAGTTTCTCAATCACCTCTACTTTTGCTTTGTCCACTTGGATCTTTTTCTTAGAAATAACATGTCCTAGAACCACTCCCTTTTGTACCATAAAATGGCACTTCTCCCAATTCAATTTTAAATTGTATCGGATGCATGTTTGGAGCACAAGGGAGAGATTCTTTAAGCAATCATCAAATGAGGTGCCATGGACACTAAATTCATCCATAAACACCTCCATAGACTACTCAATATACTCGGAAAAGATAGACATCATGGCCCGTTGAAATGTCCCGGGAGCATTGCAAAGGCCAAACGGCATTCTCCGATATGCGAAGACACCGTAAGGACAAGTAAAGGTAGTATTTGCTTGATCATACGGGTGAATGGGTATTTGGAAAAACCCGGAATACCCGTCAATAAAGCAAAAATACTCATGGTTTGCAAGTCTTTCGAGCATTTGTTCAATGAATGGTAAGGGGAAATGATCTTTGATTGAGGCGGAATTAAGCTTCCTATAATCAATACACATTCTCCATCCCATGACCGGTCGGGTGGAGATGATTTGACCATCCTCATTCTCAACCACAGTCATACCGCCCTTTTTTGGGACGATTTGAACCGGGCTAACCCAATCGCTCCCGGAAATGCAGTAGATAATTCCGGCCTCAAGCAACTTGTCAACCTCCTTCCTTACCACCTCCTTAAATTTTTCATTTAACCTTCTCATAGGCTGGGCGGAAGGAGTGAATCCATCCTCGAGTGTGATGCGATGCATGCACACTCAGGGATTGATTCCCGTGAGGTCATCAATCTATACCCAATGGCTTTCTTGTTTTCCTTAAGAACTTTCAAAAGTTTTTCTTTTTGGAATGCCGTTAGGTCCGCATTGATGATCACGGGGAAGGAGTGTGCCTTATCGACATAGGCATAGTCAAGGGAAGGGGGGAAAGGTTTGAGGTCTACCTTAGGAGGGTTCGAACCCTCAACTTCATCCAAAATAGGTGGTAAAGCTTCATAATCTTCCTCCAAATTCTCCTTCGAGCACTTGTCCTTAGCTTCTTCAATAGCTTCTTCCAACATGTCTATAGAGTATACAGTTTCAAACATAGGTTGTGACATGGCTCCGATCAAAGAGAAGTCAACTACATTTCCTCCCACCTTGAAGGTGAGTTTCCCTTCCTCGACACTAATATAAACATCTACGGTTGCTAGGAATGGTCTTCCTAGTATAATAGGCGTTTGTTGATCCTCCGGAATATCAAATACAACGAAATCCGCTGGAATGTAGAAGTTGCCAACCTTAACCGGCACATCCTCAATAACACCCACCAGTCTTTATACCGACCTATCGGCCAGTTGTAGTATCATAGATGTGGGAATCATGTCATGTAACCCAACTTTCCTTGCAATGGGAAGAGGTAAAATGCTAACACTAGTACCAAGATCACATAGTGCCCTCTTAATGCTCACATTGCCCACCGTGCAAGGGATGGAAAAACTACCCGGATCTTGTAGTTTCTCCGGCATGGGATTGAGTAAGATTGCACTACATTCCCCTCTAAAAGAAACTAAACCATCTCCTCCGATGCTTCTGTTCTTGGTCAACACATCCTTCAAGAATTTTGTGTAGAGCGGCATTTGTGTCACTACCTCAGTGAAAGGTAATGAAACTTCAAGCTTCTTCAACATGTCCAAGAATTTGGAGAACTTCCTCTCCTCATTCATGACTCTACTTCTATTAGGAAATGGGATGGGAGGTTAATGGCCTTTTCGGGAGTTTAGGCTTGCTTGGTGTTAGCTACTTTATTTGCTTCTTTTCCTTTCTCTTGGTCTCTTTCAACCACTCTTTCTTGGTCTCTTTCAATCACTATTTCCTCCAAAACAAAGTTTTCATCATCTTTAACATAGTCACTTACCTTCCCCTTCTTAGTATTGTCCAGTCTACTTGATGGTGAGGGAGGTGGACTCTCCTCGCCATCTCTCATGACATCTCTCTTTCTATTTTATTCATAATCCTTGTAAGGGTCCTCCAAGTCTTTCCCACTCCTCAAGGTTACCACATGAGCTTGTTGGTGTGGTGGTGGTCCATCTCTAGGATGAAAGCCTTGAGGAGGCAATGAGTGAGGAGCCCTTTGTGAAGAAGAGGGGTTTTGGTCGGCCATATATGAATCAAATGTCCTTTGATGTGCTTGTACATTTGAAAGTTTGGTCTTCAAACTCTTGAATTGATTGTCAACCTTGGCATCCATTTCCCTTAACAATTTCTCAAGAGAAGAGGTGGGGTTGGGTGGTTCTATGTATTGTTGTTGATTTTGTGGAGGTTGGTAGGAATTTTGTTGTTGTTGATACCCTTTTTGGTATCCTTGTTGTTGGTTGAATGGTTGTTGAGATTGTTGGTTTGATTGGTAGCCTTGTTGTTCGTATGGAGGGTTTTGGTTTTGGTTGAGGTAGTTGTCTCTTTGATGAGGTGGGAGGTAGTTTGGATTGTCATGTTGCCTTTGGCCTCGGTAGTTCGAGCCTTGGCCTTGGTTTTGATTGTATTGCCTAGAATTGTCGGGCTTTGGTTGTGGCATATATTAAGGTTGTTGATACTTGGGATCCAATGGTTGCCCCGCATATTAAAGTTTTGGGTCTTAGTTAGGGAAGGCGCGGTAGAAGGACTCATGACGTTGGTAGGAGACCCTCGGTGCACCTTGCCCTTGAAGAGCAAAGCACTTTTGCTAGTCATCTTATGGAATAGATGAACAATACTCAATGGTGTGCCCCAAACCACCGCAACAATCACATAGCATTTGAGGAGGATAATTCCAAGGTGGAGACCTAAGTTCTTGAATGTAATAGACCTTGGAATGGCTAGGTCCGCTCTTATTGGCATGCTTTGAATCTCCATGCTTCTTTGCCATTTTGAACTCTTCAAATTCCTTTGTCAAAGTATCCAATTTTGCCTTGTACTCCATCTCTATCTTGGAAGTGAAAGATCATAGATCCATATTAGACTCTCTAATAAAAATTAAATCATCTCATAATTTATCATTTTAGTGATCTATGTAACATGCATGCAAATATAAAGCATAAAAATGAAAGTCAAGGAAAAACAATTTCCTTACATTGATTTATATGATGAATATGGGCACAATCAAGATCTCCTACCTTGATTGTTCTTGTGCTAAAGAAAAAAATAGGAAGATCCTCCTTTACCAAATCTCCAAATTATAAGGTCTCCTTCATGAAGCACCCTAGAACAAATACCCAATAATCTAACAAATATTAACTAGATATTTGTTAAATTATTCCCTTGATAATATGTAAATATTACTAACAATCTTAGTAAAATGGGTTTTTATTATTTTAGAGAGAGAGATTTCCACATGCAAAAATATTCAAGTTATTGAATAGAAAAATTAGACAACACAAATGTTGTGTTAGTGAAGTGTAGAGGACGGATGGAGGGAGTAATATGAGAGGGAGTTGAGATGTGTTAAATGTGCCCAATAGGATTAGGCATAGATTAGACAAATGGTGTAATGGGAAGAGCACCAAATAAAATTTATTGGTGCATAATAATTGTGTCTAACAACACACAATCACACTACCATTTACACGGTCCAAATGACCCATTTACGGGTCCATATCGGTTCTTATTTGTCGCACAATTATGTGTACATTTTATTTTAACATCGTTTTATGTTTAAATGCTTCCCGATTAATATTGTCTAAAACACTCCGTAAATATACGTGTACAGCTACACATATATTTTTACGTACCAATCTAATCACGTTAGTCAATTAGTACCTATCTTAAAAATTAACTGCTTAATTATTAATTCCCATCTCAAAAATTTATTATTCAATTATCGCATAATTAAATAATAATTATCGCGCCTCGAGTTCACGACTCAAAATCTCTCTAAAATAATCGACTAACCTTTGAGTCTATAAATCAAGGGACTAAATAAATTGTATCTCATACAATTAATTAGTTGTCAATTGGGGTTCGATCCTTTAGGTGTGAGCGAAAGGGGTCAGTTGATCACCGCCGTCTCACGATAATAACGTCAAACTCTAGTCAGCCAACCGTTATCGATTTACGTTAATCAAGTGACGAGGATCAAATAATTAAATATCTGATGATATTCCTTTAATGAGATTTATTATGTAAACGTACTATTGTGGAGGACACTAACTCCAACAATCTCCCACTTGTCCGACACAAGGTGTGCGCTACCAATTTTCTTATCCGTTATAATCTCACACTCAATGAACGGTGTCTTTCAGGTCGCACTTACATATGAACATATCGCGAGTGGTTTTCTCGATCGGGAGTGTGACTACCTGACCGGAAAAATCTCTCACAGATTACTTCCGAGCGTGGCCACGCATTTGTAGTCATTAACTCCTCGAGTGGCCTTGAGATATAGTTTACCCAACGTGGATGGACAATTCCTGTATGCCCTATCTATCCTATTACACAATACAGATCACCATGACCTAGTAAATGCCCTTTTGGCCTTCTTTCACGGCACGACCTAGGACAAAAACCAAAGTCACTCGAAAACTGCACTTGCTCATATAATAGTCTCCAGTCAAAAGAATCGACTCATTAGAACATCTTAGAGATCCCCGCAACGACCAGGTGTCTATAATTGAACTTAGGGACTCTCTAAATGGTCAATGTCCGGCAAAGTGTCACACACTCTGCCTATGTAATCGACCAGTCATCACATATGACCTTATGGTGTTGAACAACCATCAATCGACTTACAATCTAGTCACACCGAGACATCACCTCATTAAGTGATTAGGGACAAAATACAATGTTCATCTTAATCACTTGAATATTGTTCAACAGTGTCTCCACCACTTATTCAGATAAACAAGGTATTCATGTTTTCAGTCAAACTGAATAATTGAGTTCTTAAGAGACTCAAACAATGAATTCGATCATCACTTATGTAAATATCAATACTCTATCACATTGAGATGACATAACCATCATGTCTACCTTATGCCAACGGCTTTGGTTAGAGGATTAGCAACAGTTGCATCACTCTAATTTCCATTGCTATTTTCCTTTGTTCTATGCAATCTTTTCATCACATAGAGCCTTTCTAAGTACATGTCTAAACAAGTTTTTAGACACTGGTTGTAAAGCCAGTCAAACACTCCCACTATTTTCACAGTCTCTTGAGATACGATATTCGGCTAACAGAACTACTCTAGTCCCATTAAATTCCGGTTATCCACTATCTCTCTTACAACATCGGATGTTGTAATGTACTTGGCTTTCGTTCATGATTTGTACGTATAACACTTATACACATCCTTCATATGTCATCTTTTATGTATGACTCCTCATGCATGTTTGTTTTATACATGTATAACTTCTTATACATATATGTATAACTTCTTATACATAGAACTCTTACATGATAACCATTCCTTAACAAGGCCCATAACATCTTATAAGCATAAGAATGTTTCCGTGTAATCCTTTTACACGAAATTCATAGATTCCTCCAAACTACAGGAGTAAATCCTCAGTGCTTCTCAAGTACTCAAGGTTGCTCTTGATAACTATCTAGTGACACTCACTAGGAAATGATTGGTAATGACTTCTCATATTCTCAATATGATAAGTCCCGACGAGAGCAGCTTTTAGCATATTTAATAGATCTTGCAGCGGAAGCAAAAAGATCATATTAAATTGTTCAACAACTTGAACTAGTCAAGAATCTTATCACATAAGTCTCTTGACTAAGATGCTAGTATCCATGGAGATCTATCTCATTAGATCCGGATATTTAAGATGCGCCATGATACTCTCAAGTATTTACCCGAGAATATTTCTAGTAACTAATATGTCAAACATGTATTTTAGACTAAGAAATATCACCTTAGCTACATTTCTAGTAAATAATATGTCAATCACATATTTTAGACTAAGAAACTCACTTTAGCACCCACTAAACTCCATGTATCATCATTTTATCTCGACACTCGAGTAATACCGTTTTGATAGACTACATGATTGAACCCAAGGTTCCAACTCTTTGACGTATATAGATCACAAAAGGGATCTTCCAAGCATGCTAGGCTTCTCAAATTGACAACATCAAAGAAAACTTCTCCTTCATAAGATACATTCAAGGAGAAAGTTTCGTTATCCTTTTGCCTAAACTCATCCTCATGAGAGGCTATATTGCTAAGACCATACGAATATATAAAGGCATTTGGGTTGTCACAAACTCTCTATAACAAGCCCAAATTTTAAACATCTTATGTAACCTTAACGACAAGATCAAGGTAACCAACCAAAGTATTCACCTTAAATCATGTCTCAAAAACATCTTGTGTTTCCTTCCTTATCGCATCGTGAGCAAGGAGATCAATTCGAATTGCATGGTGACATGCCATTACATAGAGGTCATAAAATAGAAAAGCCTTTGATGAGGGTTTAAGATTCGTCACTTTTGAAAAGTAACGCAATATTATCGCAAAATTATCTCCTTATAACCACTAAGACACAATAAAGAACATCGTCTTGCATTGTACTCAGTTTGTGGGTCTTGGACTTCCGCAAGTTCAAAATTTCTCCCACTCTGTCTTCCTGAAAATAAAAATCTTTCTGGAAAGACAGTATTATGAGCCACAAACTCTTTGTTCTCATTTTGGAGGAGTAAAAACCAAGTGGTTCAATTTTGGATAACCCTCACAATTACCTAAATTGGTTCTGAACATAAACATTTATGGTCCCAAATGTATAATAATGACAAATTAGGGACTCTCCCTATCCATATCTCATATGGAGTCATTTAGGCTATTATAGTCGGGTTTTAAACTTTTAGTGAGAAAATAGCTTACAAAAATTGCGAAAAACCTCAAACTATATCTCATAAAGTTCGGTTTATATACTTGACTACACCATACTCTATGGTGTCCCAAAGAGAAGGTATTATGTGAACTGGTTCATAATCTTCTTAGTGATTATCAAGGTCATTATTTGATATTACCCATTTGATCTTCAAAGTCATTACTTTGAAACTTCCGATCAACATCTTGATCTTGACGTACTTTTGGTTTACTACTTCATTTTGAAAATATTTCACGTTTCAAAAATCACTTTTATGTCTTATTAAATATATACGAGGTTTTCATATCTACTTAACAATAAGGTAAAAGTAACCAAGTATGTATATTACCAACTATCGGCCTTACACATCCGTATGTATATGGTCAATCACCTCACTAATGTGTTTGTTTTCTACAAAAGAAAACATAATACATGCACACATACCATAAGACTCACAATCAAATGGTTGTTCAATGTGCTTTTCGTTTACTTGTTTGAAACGAATTTATTTGAGGCTTGATCAATTGGGTTCACCAGATTAGAGACTTTAAAATCTACTAGATAGTATAATATTTAGTTTTCGTGAAGAATGTAAAATTCCTCTAACTTAAGTTGTCTAAACCAACCACCAATTTATAATAGAAGTAGGTACAACCTTTTGTTTTAAATCACATAAGTGATGCCTTCTATGTATAAACATAGATGATTACATTCTTTTAAAACCAAATTTAGGTACAATTGTCCCCATCAAAATCATTGCTACTCTAGCACCATTTCGATACAAAAATGTCATATGCTAGACGTATTATGTTTTATCAATTCATGTAAACTTCTTTACAAAGAAATGATCCATACTTGATATCTCATACCAAGATAGTGGAACTAGCCTATCCTTTGAGTAGACGTCTCTTTCAACATTGTCCTATCTCATACATCTAGGGTTACTTCTTGTTAACTCCCACTCACTTTCACATTCCTTTTTGCTTCAACAAGCAAAGATGAATCTTATGAAGACCTCTCTTTCTGTCATTCGTGATATTTTATACACTTAATAAGAGTGAATTACTATAAAGTGAGTGCAGCATGTGGCAAATCTCAACTTCTTGCGAAATTGGACTACCTAACTGTTCAATTGTTATCATATACCTAAACTCTTTAGCGCATAAACAATCAATTCGACCTTTCTCGAATTAAGCAATTTGACGGTATCATATTGGAGTGTTCTTTGTGTTTTTGAAAACTCTTTTCGCAAACTTTTGAATTACTCTTGAGTAATTAAAACTAATATGTCATCTTCATGACGGAGGTGTCACTTCTGAAATCAAGACTCTCTTGACAAAATGTGACTCCCTTTTAAACTCGTAATAAGAGTTTGAAACATGAAAACCCCTTTTTAAATATGTATGGATGTTATGTTGTATAATAATCGGTATAATTTGCAACACCCCCATACTCCAAGTGCCTTACCAGGACCACTCAAGTATAAGGATGCTACCATCTCGGTTACCTGAGGCAATGATAATCAAATAGACAATAACGAAACAACATTTAGATAGTAATACTTTAGCGAAAGGTTACAATCCAAAACCAAAACCAAAATACGAATACAAGTTCTCAAACAAACTGTCTAGCAACTAACTGAAATGTTTATTAAACTACTAAGCTACAGCGGAAGACTTCTATCATCTGACGGTGCCACATCCCAGCTATCCCAGTAACTCGACTCATACCTGCTCAATAACTTCTCACCATCCCCGAATGGATCACCACAGTTATTAAAACATTAAACGGGGCCAGTACTAATCACACAATTTATATAAACCAACAATACAGTAAAACAAACAGCTCAATCATCAAAGATATTCTCCGAACTCCAAACCCAACTCCATAATCCTGACTACACACTAAGGTGTGTAGCCCTGCCAGAGTGCCCATCGCAACAGGTCACTCCTCACCGCCAGTGGGGGACCGCAGCCGTTCCCACCTAAGCCCCCCTCATCTCCTTCGAGCGATAAACCCAAATCCATTAATGTGCACATGCCTTCTGTGGCGGGTTCCACAGAAGGCGAATCATGGGCGTGAAGCCACTCCCGTAAGTGACTCCACTCAGCCAGGGACGCACCCCGAAGAACACAGACAAATACAATCAATCACAGCTACAACCAACAATCAAAGCCAACAACCGTCACAATACGAGTATAATAATATTCAACAATCACAAACACCAATCAACACATCATGGGACTAATACTGAGTAGGGAAACCCTACCTGGAAAGCACAACACAATTAGACGATCCCACAGCTGATATCAAAACGCTTCCTCTACGAATCCTCCTCCTAACATACAAACATATAATCACTACCAATCACAAAATACAACAAAACCCCCAATTCCCAATATTAGGGTTTAACCAACATTAACGGAATACTATAAAAACGGTATATAGATCTTACCCTCGACGCAAGGATTACAACGGTATAAAGAAAGGTAAAATCCGGCCTTCCAAGCTCCGGGATTTGCCAACAATGCGATTGAAGCGAAGAACGTAGTTTGATTTCTCTTTTTGAAAGTAATTAGGTTTAAAAGTGTTCAAAGAAAAGTGACGGAAGTTATTATATACTGTGGACAAGGCCCTCGGGAACTGCGTCCGCGGGATCCACACTAGGCATAATCGACTCGAGGTTCTTTCGAATCGAATTAAGACAAATTAGAGTCGCCACCAAGTTTTTTGGGAACTTGGAACCGTTCAAGTCAACTTTACACCTTTCATCGAAAAGCATAAAGCCAATCGACTACGAGTGATTAAAGACAAAGACTTGTACCCTATATCACTCGATTTGAATGACTCTCGTAATCCAATGGTATTTAGACGGATCCACAAACCATAGATCTTGAGTAAGGGGTGAGGGTACGTGTTAGGAAGCCCATAAGGACACCTAACCCCGCCCGTCAATAACGGCCTCTACTAAGTCAAGTGTCGGATTTCAAACAAGGTCATAGCTACTACGATATATGATATGCAAACATCGTTTTCAAAACCGTAACATGTGAAGTTTCTATGTCGATTTAGATGCAACTAAACTAACTTTGTCAAAGTTGTAATTTAGCATGTGGGTTGATTGATCTAACAACATACAAAACAAAGCAAATAAGGCTTAGGGGGAATGGGGGAGCCATTGGGATCTACCCTATTACAACCCAGGCATTTCATGCCGACACAACGATAAATTAAAGATACAACTCGATCTAAAATACAACGCTATACACAAAACCGTACATGACACATTACACGGCCATTCGGCCTAGGAAAACGTGCACAAAGGGGTGGCCCACGGCTTACATGACTCACGGCCTTGGGTCACTCCTCGTAATGTGTGCTTTCACTTAATCTTATCGAATTAGACATTGGGTCATACACCAAAGCATGCATTAGCATAAATTGGGCCATGTTGCTTTAAACAACATGCGATTTACTACGCTCTTACATGCATTGGGGCACAACCATCTAACCAAACAAGACTAAGGTTTTTGGAAGAGGTTTTGACTCGATAAAAGAAAGCTAACTTGAAAATTACAACTCGATGAACAAACGATAAATTACAAGCGACAAAACAATAAAGAACAAACGATGTAAAACAAACGAAACAAGAAAGACCAAAAGACACGGCCAAGCCATGGCCACTCTAGACACGGCTACCCTAGGTCCTAGGTCAGGTTCATTAGTTAGATCAATTGATTGCGAAACAAGTTCGAAAGTGGGCTAGAAAACAAGTTAGAAACGACGTTGATCGATTGAAAAGATGTCTTGCAAATGTGTATTCTACACGACCTAAAGGGGTCGAGTTAGGTCAAGAAGTTACGATATTAACGCTACTCATCGAGTGTTAATAGGAAGGTGTTAATCACACACTCCTATGCTAGCGAGAAATCGAGTGAAAAGAGAGATGCGTTCAATTAGGTTATAGAATTGTTAGTTGATTTTTAAAGCTATGTCGATGTACCCTAACATGTCTAATTAGGTTATTAAACTGATCTAATGTCATCTAAACGAGTTATATGTTAACAATCAGAGGTCATACTAACAAGTGACGGGTCCTAGGGTGGGTCGAATTACACGAAACAAAAGAGGGGTCAAAAGCGAAGAGCGAAGTTAGGATTCGTTTTATTAATGCCCTACCTTGAACACGAGGATATGTAAATGAGACGGGGGTTACGACCGACTGATGTAGCGGATTTCTTTCCCATCTCAAGTCAACGCGGGTGTTCATGGTGGTACTTTAACTCATACTCGGACTAAACTAGTTTCATAGTTAATTATAACAATCGATAAACAAAATAAAACGAAACAATAAAAAACAAACACAGAAAAAACAAAATAAAAGGGAGAAAGAGGAGGATTTGATGCACCCTCAACCTACATGTATCGCTGACACCATCTTGGGTCGTAATCGATGGTAGATTTTATCTCGAGAGGCCGTCGTCGACGAAGAAAGAAAGCAAACAACACGTTTTTTGCAAATCTGGACAGCAACTTTCAAACTGCGATTTCTCTCTCGTTTCGCGGTGAAAATTCGATTTAAAATATGTTTTGAAAACTAGAAAGAGAGGAGAACAGAGATCTTAAAACAATCCCTGCTTGTTTTGAGTTATTGGGCACGAAAAAACGAGCACAAACAGAACTGGACAGACAGGAAAAGCCGCGAAAACAGAGTGTATAACACTCTGTTTTTCGAGGGAATTCGTGTACTCTCAAGGGCAATTTGGCTCGTAAATCTTTGTCTAATGTGTAGATGGATGTTGTATGGTTAATTTGAACAAGAAACTCGAATTTTGATGGAGGTTTGAAGGGAGAACGAAGGGTTTCAAAGAGGACACACAAACTGATTCTCAGTTTGTAAGTCGGTTTTGTCGAGGGTTTTTGGGAGGCAATTAGGGTTTTTTTCTGGAGTTTAAAGCATGTAAGTGAAGGTAGTATGTATGGAGAACTTAGAGGAATGAATGTATGGTGAAGGGGGTGGTATTTATAAGGAGTTAAAGTAGGGTAAAAGGGGAGAGAGGCAGACGGGCTCATTCACGCATAGCTGCTGTCCAGCAGCTTTTGTGAGGGTTTGAGAGGCTTTGTGACGGGTTTTCTTGGTGGTTAAGGTAAGGTAATATGGGTAGGATACTAGGGTATGGGTTAGGGTTAATGGGTACGGGTTTTGGTGGTATTTGGAGCGGGTTTTGGGCTCGGGATTTGAGCTGCAAAACAGGGGGGCTGCTCGTGTTTTTGTGCGGGCTGTTGGGGGTGATTTGGGGAATGGTTTGGGCCGTGGTTATGGGGTTCGAACTGGGGTTGGATGGGTAGAGGCTTAGGTTGGTTAGTGTACTCGAGATTCGTGCCAACTCGTAAAGAAAACGGGCCCAAAAACCGAGCTATAATCGAGCCCTAAAACACGTGTTTAAAACGAGTTCTTTTCGATTTATAAATCGATTTTTCAAAACAATTAACACATTAAAATAAATGACTTTTCAAATCAAATACACTCATAAAATGATTTTTCAAATCAATTATTTATTTTATTTTCAATAAAATAAATTTGAGAAAATAAATTCAAAATAAAGCAATAAAATGAATTTATCTTAAAAACACTTTAATTTAAATATCATTTAAATTAATAAAATACTCCGTCGACAACGCTCATTCTACATCGTAAAACGAACCCAAATAATGACAATGACAACTAATAAATACATGTGTCCTATCATCATCGGGTGTTTGTCGGGTACTCTATAAATTCCAATATCGACGGATACGGGTATCTACAGAGCCCCCACTTTGACTGAGGCTTGGACAAGGCGAAAGTCAAAGTATACGCCAGGTCCCTCTCGACCTGATAATTCTTCGGGTCGTTCATAGTCCATTAGACTTGCGTATATAAGCTCGCCAGCCATAAGAAAAGATCATACCTGAAACTTCGTTGGGGATTGACTCTTGCTTCTGTTGTGTCAAATTATCGTCATTGGTCATCGACCCATAAATTGCATATATGGTGGATTGAGCCTTAACCTTAGGCGCCTACGTATCCGTTTCTGACGGAATCAAACCCGCGTCGTAGTTCGGCAACTACTGACACATGCCCAAAGTTTATCATCTGCTGGCATTTGTCCAAAATTCATCATCTGTTGACATTTGCCCAAAATTTATCATCTGTTGGCGCTTGTCCGAATGGGACGGGACTTTCCGAGGAGGTTGCCGCCGCTGTCATCATTTGCTTTCAGCTACGGAATTCTTCCATTTTATACTCTTGTATTGAATTGAATTCTTGGTGGATGTCATCCTTTACATCCTGATAATGGTCTCTGAAGCCTACGGCTTCAGCGCCCCCAGTTTGCAATGGCTCTAAAGTCGAAGACTTTAGAGCCCCCAGTTGAAGCATATCCTGCTATATTTGAAACACAGAAAATGTACAAGCAATAATCATCACATAAGCACATTTGGATCATCGATCTTGAAATTGGATCATTTGAAATACTGGGTCGTCGACCCAAAAATTGAATTTGAAAATTTTGAAAAAACTGGGCCATCGACCCGAAGTTTGAATTTGACATCACTTGGAATGTTGGGCCATCGGCCTTTCAAAAATGGAATCTTGAATTTTGAATTTCGAAGGATTGGATCATCGACCCACAAAGATTCCACTACTTGGATCATCTATCCACAATTCGCAAAAAGTTCGTGGAATTTTGAATTTTTGAATTTTTTTTTTTTTTTTGAAATCGAACCTTGACGGGTGAGCACGAAATACGACTCAGACACTCTGTATGACCCGTAAATAACGTGGGCGTAGCCCGCTACCGTAAAACAAAAAAGGAAAATAAAACCGTAAGTGTACACGGATTTTAATTCAATTATTGACTTGTTGGGGGTAGAAATGTAAATTGGCCGTTCCGGCGCCAAAAGATGGCAAATGGGAATCACAAGGTCGTCGAACTTGGGACGGAGATATCGTATGGCATGGGCGTGCTCCCAAGGGCACATGGGAATCAAGATCACTTGGCATTGACAAGGTGGATTAAACTCACGGAGCAACAACGTTAGCTTCGCCTAGACACTAAACACAGACTGATTTTATGAGAACAGTTGGACATCACACATCACTCTTGTTGGGAACATTCTGCCACTCTTCTCCTCACCTCCTTTCTTTTCAGCGAGTATTCATCATTTCTTGCCACCGCCTTCTTTCTTTTCAGCGGGCTTTTACTATTTTTCTTCCACGCCTTCTTTCATTTCAGCGGGTTTTTCATATTTTCTGTTCCCCAACACAAACCTACATCTATATGACTGAGCATCTTTGTCTACACCGTTAGATAAAGCTCATTCCAAGAATTGATACTATTCATCTGAACCTACATCCTTATCCTAGCCTACATCGAGTGCTAAGACCGACTCAAACAAAGATGGCTTCATTTGGACTTGGTTAAGACCCGTAAGAAACCGACAAGATGACAACTTGGATGATGGGTGGATTGAATCCCTTATTCTTAAGGACTGCCTACGTATTCGCGTGGAGCAAAATCAAATCCGACGTAGTTCGATCATGGTGCATAAACATGGCATTTTGATTGTGTGTACACACTCAAAGGTTTCACCTAAGGTATCATGTCGTATCCCATTCTAGCATGTAAGGTACCGTTGTATCCCGTGTCTAGGGTTGGTACAAAAGGTTTTGATTCTTTGGGATGTGGAGCTTGGTAAAAATAGGTTCGTAAGGTAAACCATCATTCTGAAAGTTCGTTTTGTGGTGCTAAGGCCAAGGGTTATGGCTGCTGATGTGGTTGGAATGGGTGTCGATGAACCATGAGTGCAAATGGGTTGGAAAACAATGTGGGTTCAAATCTCCATATCTGGACCCTAAAGGCTGGGTGTAACAGCACAAGCGGAATGATTCTCAAAATTCCTGACTATCCCCTTGTAACCGTCTCAGGAAGGACTTAGAGGGTAAAGAGGTCACTACTTACGCTTTTGGGCTTCGCCCATTGAACCTCAACTATGGGTACTTGACTTGAATTCTGGCTTCCGTAACTTCGACATTCAACCAAAAAGGAATTCCACAATAACTTCAAAATCTTTTTTCCTTTTCTTTTTTCTTTCATCTTTTTTAATTTTTCTCTTTCTTCTTCTTTTTCATCTCTTCTCTTTTTTCATTTTTCATCCTGAAAATGATCTTCCACCCATACTGCTTGTTACCATTGAATTCACACTGAAAACTGGGCTTCGCCAACTAAATTGGGTTAGAACTAACAATTCCTTGTTAAAATGGGTTGGTCTCTTCTCTCTTCGAGATGGGATGATTTTATGGGGAAAAGGCTTGCCTTCCGTCATCGATAGGGGAAACAAGGAGCTAGTCCGGGTTCATCATAGAATCATCTAAAGGCTTGTGTTAAGCACTGGTTCTGATGGAGGTTTTCTACCGCCAGACATGGAATAGGTAAAGGAATCAAACACGGAATCCTATTGTACCTTACGTTTTGAAACGGGGCATATTTCTACCCCAGGGATGCCTTTGACTGTGTTGTGCATTTTATCATGTTTCGGAATGATTGAGGATTGGAAACAAGACATATTTGGAAACGAACTGCAACTTTTATTGGAATGTCAAATGCTTAACAGACTCGAAGGAACGATGCCTAGGACACACCCTAGGACATCGCGGAACAAACGACTCAAATTCAAGAAAGGAAAGTTCTAGACTCGACTCGACTACGATAAGAAAACAGATCCCGACTCATAATTTTCAAATCTAGTTTTGAGATTTCCCTTGTTCAGCTGTCAACTTAGATGCTCGACTCTTGTCCTTGATCCCTTTGATGGCCTGCCTCCATCCCGAGGTAGTCCTCTGAGGATCTACGCCAATGATGAAGGTCGGTGAATCGAATTGTCTTTAATTAACTTCGTTAACGAGAGGAGTACATTCTAGAGCAAGACTCCCGACTTGAATTTCATTCTTCGGGTTTGGCAAGAATTCAAAGCAATCCACAAATATTTTCCCGATAAACACCCCTTTCAAGTGACATGGGCGGATAAGATGGGAATAATCGACATTGTCTTCGACAGAAACAAAGTTGGCGTGATCGCCAAATGGATTGGTGATGTTATTGGGTTTAACAGTTGGGATTGGGAGTGTTCCACTCTCAATCATGTCTTGGATTTCGTGCTTGATCGATAGCACCTTTCATATCATGGCCTTTCCCTTGATGAAAGGCACGAGAGGCATTTGTTTTATACCATTTACCTTGTTGATCAGCAGGAGGGTCCGGAGTTGGACCAATAGGCTTCAGCTTTCCTTGGGCTATGAGCCTTTGGAGAGCATATGTATAAGTGCATCCGATATCGGTGAATGCCCTAGGTGTTTGGCGCTGCGACTTCTTCGATTGCCCTTCTAAGAGATTGATGGCTTCATCAAATGGGCCGTTCTTTGGGGCCTTGCCCTTAGACGATGAGGCCCCTTGGTACCCTTTCGGCTTTTCAGCCTCTGCCCTATGACATCATCTTCTACCTTTATCCCGATTCTTATCAATTCTTTGAAAGAGCCAAAATTCTGTATTTCGAGCATTGCGGTAAATAGGTCGTAGATTCTTTACGAACTTATCTACCATTTCAACTTCATCAGGCTTCTTGGCTAGTTTCACGCTTTCAGCGCGCCATCTTGCGAGGAATTCAGTAAAGCCCTCTTTTTCCTTCCGTGTCATTACTTCCAAAGTCCTTATGTTGGTTTGAATCTCAACATTGTCGATAGTGCTTACGAACTCCACCGTAATATCTTCGAATGTGGGGAAGTTCTTAAGGTCAAGATTATAGAACCACGCCTTCGGGTGTTCACCCAGATATTGGGCAAAAATTTCAGAGAGCATGTCAGCAGGTACTCCCTTCAGTGCTAAGTACCCTTTATAGGCCTTAACATGGTGGACTAGATCTTCTGTGCCCTTGAACTTTGGGATATCAGTGAGTACCATGTTCGTGGGCAACTTATCCTGAACTGGGGCATAGGCCCTAGCATTTTCGTAATGGATGTTCTTCCCCAGGAGAGTTTCGAGACGGTCCTCAATGAATTTGAACCGTTTCTCCGGATCGATCGGGTGGGGTAGATGAAGAGGAATCTTCACCCAGCTTGGATTCGATCGCATCCATTCTGGTCATCATGAGGTTCACGGCCTCAGTGAGTTTGTTAACGGCATCTTCCATTGCTTGACGTCGGGTTTTTGGCGGATTTTCTACAAGAAAACCCCGAACCGAGTCAATATTTAAAAGTAAGAGCCCCTGCACACTTAAGGACACGACACCAACTTGACTCAAGCAAAGACTCTACTTAAGACTGATTAACCAAAAGGTTCGACTCACGGTTGGATTTAGACCTCAATTCATTTCAGACTCGACAAGACGACACGACTCAAGTTGTCATAGCTCGATTCTAAACTGGACTCGGTGTGACTAAACCCATGATTGGACTAACATAGTCCTTAGGTTCGAGTGAAACGCCCTAAAGGGCCTAGCTTGGACGTTTCTGTGGACTATCCTAGACCAATTGGTCGACCAACATGACTCAAAGCCCAAGAGGTGAGCTTGGGTGACCCAACAGGGCCGCGTTCTAAACTCTTGGAATGAAAAAACGCCTGGCCTAACGCGGCCATGACCCGGACACGACTCGACGCATTTCATGCTTGGTTGAGGTTCGAGAAACATTTTGGATTGAATTTGGAAAAAACGAATAATTGATTTGAAAATGAGATTTGAAATGGGCAGCATGCCGGCTATAAAAGCTCATTTTGGCCGAAAATTCTAGTCCTATTTGGGCAGCATTCCGCGTTTTGAAAATCACGTTATTTGAAAGTAAGTTGTTCAAAAGTTCGGTTTTGAAATTGACATGGAAATTTTGAAAAGACTCGGGCAAAAACACCTTGCACAATGTCATTCTCATGTTATAAGGATGTATGCTCCTAGACATCTCTAAGTCTCGGCAAGTCTTCTACAAGAAGGTCTATGCCCTCCATCCTTTTTGGGTCTTATAGAGCAAGGGCCTTTAGGTAGAGTACCTAGAAGAGCATCCCCACCATCAAGAACCACGACGAGGAGGAGCGGAAGCAAGCAATGTGCAAGTTCCTGGCATAGTGGGACGTCGCCCCCCACGCATCACAAAGAAACGCTGGGACGGCCCGGGAAATTCCTTAAGGGTTTATGCATGAATCGTAACACTATGAGTAATGTTTTACTTTCCAATACTTTCTTTTCAAGTATCACCTCGGAGGAAAAGACCCTAGAAACAAAGTGTAACTAGTCCTCTTTTCCCAAATGAGTCGCCAAATCGTGGACAAGGCCCTCGGGAACTGCGTCCGCGGGATCCACACTAGGCATAATCGACTCGAGGTTCTTTCGAATCGAATTAAGACAAATTAGAGTCGCCACCAAGTTTTTTGGGAACTTGGAACCGTTCAAGTCAACTTTACACCTTTCATCGAAAAGCATAAAGCCAATCGACTACGAGTGATTAAAGATAAAGACTTGTACCCTATATCACTCGATTTGAATTACTCTCGTAATCCAATGGTATTTAGACGGATCCACAAACCATAGATCTTGAGTAAGGGGTGAGGGTACGTGTTAGGAAGCCCATAAGGACACCTAACCCCGCCCGTCAATAACGGCCTCTACTAAGTCAAGTGTCGGATTTCAAACAAGGTCATAGCTACTACGATATATGATATGCAAACATCGTTTTGAAAACCCTAACATGTGAAGTTTCTATGTCGATTTAGATGCAACTAAACTAACTTTGTCAAAGTTGTAATTTAGCATGTGGGTTGATTGATCTAACAACATACAAAACAAAGCAAACAAGGCTTAGGGGGAATGGGGGAGCCGTTGGGATCTACCCTATTACAACCCAGGCATTTCATGCCGACACAACGATAAATTAAAGATACAACTCGATCTAAAATACAACGCTATACACAAAACCGAACATGACACATTACACGGCCATTCGGCCTAGGAAAACGTGGACAAAGGGGTGGCCCACGGCTTACATGACTCACGGCCTTGGGTCACTCCTCGTAATGTGTGCTTTCACTTAATCTTATCGAATTAGACATTGGGTCACACACCAAAGCATGCATTAGCATAAATCGGGTCATGTTGCTTTAAACAACATGCGATTTACTACGCTCTTACATGCATTGGGGCACAACCATCTAACCAAACAAGACTAAGGTTTTCGGAAGAGGTTTTGACTCGATAAAAGAAAGCTAACTTGAAAATTACAACTCGATGAACAAACGATAAATTACAAGCGACAAAACAATAAAGAACAAACGATGTAAAACAAACGAAACAAGAAAGACCAAAAGACACGGCCAAGCCACGGCCACTCTAGACACGGCTACCCTAGGTCCTAGGTCAGGTTCATTAGTTAGATCAATTGATTGCGAAACAAGTTCAAAAGCGGGCTAGAAAACAAGTTAGAAACGACGTTGATCGATTGAAAAGATGTCTTGCAAATGTGTATTCTACACGGCCTAAAGGGGTCGAGTTAGGTCAAGAAGTTACGATATTAACGCTACTCATCGAGTGTTAATAGGAAGGTGTTAATCACGCACTCCTATGCTAGCGAGAAATCGAGTGAAAAGAGAGATGCGTTCAATTAGGTTATAGAATTGTTAGTTGATTTTTAAAGCTATGTCGATGTACCCTAACGTGTCTATTTAGGTTATGAAACTGATCTAATGTCATCTAAACGAGTTATATGTTAACAATCAGAGGTCATGCTAACATGTGACGGGTCCTAGGGTGGGTTGAATTACACGAAACAAAAGAGGGGTCAAAAGCGAAGAGCGAAGTTAGGATTCGTTTTATTAATGTCCTACCTTGAACACGAGGATATGTAAATGAGACGGGGGTTACGACCGACTGATGTAGCGGATTTCTTTCCCATCTCAAGTCAACGCGGATGTTCATGGTGGTACTTTAACTCATACTCGGACTAAACTAGTTTCATAGTTAATTATAACAATCGATAAACAAAATAAAACGAAACAATAAAAAACAAACACAAAAAAAACAAAATAAAAGGGAGAAAGAGGAGGATTTGATGCACCCTCAACCTACATGTATCGTTGACACCGTCTTGGGTCGTAATCGATGGTAGATTTTATCTCGAGAGGCCGTCGTCGACGAAGAAACAAAGCAAACAACACGTTTTTTGCAAATCTGGACAGCAACTTTCAAACTGCGATTTTTCTCTCGTTTCACGGTGAAAATTCGATTTAAAAGATGTTTTGAAAACTAGAAAGAGAGGAGAACAGAGATCTTAAAACAATCCCTGCTCGTTTTGAGTTATTGGGCACGAAAAAACGAGCACAAACAGAATCGACAGACAGAAAAAAGCGCGAAAACAGAGTGTATAACACTCTGTTTTTCGAGGGAATTCGTGTACTCTCAAGGGCAATTTGGCTCGTAAATCTTTGTCTAATGTGTAGATGGATGTTGTATGGTTAATTTGAACAAGAAACTCGAATTTTGATGGAGGTTTGAAGGGAGAACGAAGGGTTTCAAAGAGGACACACAAACTGATTCTCAGTTTGTAAGTCGGTTTTGTCGAGGGTTTTTGGGAGGCAATTAGGGTTTTTTTCTGGAGTTTAAAGCTTGTAAGTGAAGGTAGTATGTATGGAGAACTTAGAGGAATGAATGTATGGTGAAGGGGGTGGTATTTATAAGGAGTTAAAGTAGGGTAAAAGGGGGGAGAGGCAGACGGGCTCATTCACGCATAGCTGCTGTCCAGCAGCTTTTGTGAGGGTTTGAGAGGCTTTGTGACGGGTTTTCTTGGTGGTTAAGGTAAGGTAATATGGGTAGGATACTAGGGTATGGGTTAGGGTTAATGGGTATGGGTTTTGGTGGTATTTGGAGCGGGTTTTGGGCTCGGGATTTGAGCTGCAAAACAGGGGGGGCTGCTCGTGTTTTTGTGCGGGCTGTTGGGGGTGATTTGGGGCATGGTTTGGGCCGTGGTTATGGGGTTCGAACTGGGGTTGGATGGGTAGAGGCTTAGGTTGGTTAGTGTACTCGAGATTCGTGCCAACTCGTAAAGAAAACGGGCCCAAAAACAGAGCTATAATCGAGCTCTAAAACACGTGTTTAAAACGAGTTCTTTTCGATTTTTAAATCGATTTTTCAAAACAATTAACACATTAAAATAAATGACTTTTCAAATCAAATACACTCATAAAATGATTTTTCAAATCAATTATTTATTTTATTTTCAATAAAATAAATTTGAGAAAATAAATTCAAAATAAAGCAATAAAATGAATTTATCTTAAAAAAACTTTAATTTAAATATCATTTAAATTAATAAAATACTCCGTCGACAACGCTCATTCTACATCGTAAAACGAACCCAAATAATGACAATGACAACTAATAAATACATGTGTCCTATCATCATCGGGTGTTTGTCGGGTTCTCTATAAATTCCAATATCGACGGATACGGGTATCTACATATACTTAATCTCATTATTAACAAAACCCGACAAATCAACCCCCGTAAACCGCCTACTCGATCGAGTAGCTGAGGTACTCGATCGAGTGCCCCCTTACTCGATCGAGTATCTATGTTACTGGATCGAGTACCCAACAGGTCAGAAACTATTTATAAGACGCAACACACCCTTACTCGACAGAGTAAGGCCTACTCGATAGAGTACCCAGAGACTCGTAAATCCCTAGTATTACAGTCTTCCCTCCTTAAAAAGAACTTCGTCCCCGAAGTTCAAACCACAACAAAACAAAGACACACTACAACACTCCCCACTCCACAACCAAAACATAACTCAGCATAAAACATGTTACTAACCCAAACTCGACTCGACTCAACGACAACAACCATACCGACACAACATAAAAAGGGTATAAAAACTCTTAAAAACTCTTTGCGATCATCTCCTACCACCCTAAAAGAAACAAGGTTACGTCCCCGTAACCATACATACCTGATCAAAAAGGAAAAGGGTAACGCTCTCTCATGGCCTCCTCTGCCTCCCATGTAGCTTCCTCAGTCTCGTGGTTAGACCAAAGGATCTTAAGCAAAACTGTCTCACCACTCCTAGTCTTCCTAACCTTCCGGTCAAGAATCTGCCTAGGTACCTCAAGATATGATAAAGACTCATCTAGCTCTAAGCTCTCTGCCTCTAACACATGTGATGGGTCACTCACATACTTCCGCAGCTGAGATACATGAAACACATTATGCACTCTCTCTAACGCAGCTGGTAAAGCCAGACAATATGAAACCTCTCCAACCTGCTCTAAGATCTCATAAGGTCCGATAAACTTCTGACTCAGCTTGCCCTTCTTCCCAAATCTCATAACTCCACGCATAAGAGACACTTTCTGAAGAACCTTATCCCCAACCTGAAACTCTATATCCCGGCGATGTAGATCTGCATAACTCTTTTGCCTATCCTGAGCTGCTCTCATCCGTTCCCTGATCATCTTAATCTGTTCAACCATCTCATGTACCATCTCTGGTCCTAGAACCACTGCCTCGGCACTGTCGTCCCAACAAATCGGACTCCTGCATCTCCTCCCATATAAAACCTCAAACGGTGCCATGCCAATACTAGTGTGATAGCTGTTGTTGTAGGAAAACTCTATCAAGTCCAACCTCTGTTCCCAGCTACCACCAAAGTCCATCACACAAGCTCGTAACATATCCTCAAGAGTTTTGATCGTTCTCTCAGTCCGACCGTCTGTCGCAGGATGAAATGATGTACTCATCTTCAAAGTTGTTCCCAAAGATCCCTGCAACTCTTTCCAAAACCTTGAGATAAACCTCGCATCTCTGTCAGATACTATGTCCTTAGGGACTTCATGTAACTTAAGCACAGTCTTCCGATAAGCCATAGCTAATTGTGCTTTAGTCCATGTATCTTTCATTGGCACAAAGTGAGCTGACTTGGTCAGTCGATCCACTATTACCCATATCATGTTGTTACACTGTTGACTCTTTGGCAAACCCACGATAAAATCAATAGAAATGGATTCCCACTTCCTCTCAGGTACCTCTAAAGACTGAATCTTACCTTGTGGTCATCGTTGTTCTCCTTTAACTCTCTGGCATGTCAAACAACGGGCCACAAACTCAGCTGTTTCTTTTTTCATCCCAGGCCACGAAAATATGTTCTTCAAGTTCTTGTACAGTTTGTCACCACCTGGATGTACTGAATATGGTGTACAATGTGCTCTGTCATGATAGTCTTTTTCAGCTCCTCATCATTAGGGACACACCACCTACCATCGAACCTCAAACTACCAGCTGTAAGAATAGAGAATCGAGACACTGTCCCTTTCTCTACTCCAGCTCTCCACTCAACCATCTTAGGATCTAACGCATGTTTACCTCGAACATCATCATAAAGATCAGGCTGTATTGTCAAATCTCCCACAACATCCCCTCTCTGCATCATGTATCCCAAACTTCCCCACCTCATCTCTCAACCTCATCAAAGATAGAGCTGTACACAGGGAATGTACACTCTTCCTACTCAAAGCATCTGCAACAACATTGGCTTTCCCTTCATGGTAGATAATATCCATGTCATAATCGCCAATCAGCTTCATCCACCTCCTCTGTCTCATGTTCAACTCCTTTTGAGTGAAGATGTACTTGAGACTCTTGTGATCCAAAAATACCTTAAAGGTCGCCCCATAAAGGTAATGTCTCCAAATCTTGAGAGCAAACATCACTGCACCCAACTCCAGATCATGTGTAGGATAGTTCTCCTTGTGGGATTTATCTGTATGCATCCCTTTAATTTAAGGATTATAACGAATCATAAAGTGATGAATACTAGTGATAAAATTAAATTGCATAAAAAAAAACATAAAGGATTAAGAAATAACCTTTGGTCCTATAAAAAACGGCCTAAGAACAATAACAAAGTTGATATTCGCCTATCAGTTGCACCCAAGACGATATGAGAAATGCCCTTTGATTTTGCTAGAATCGATCCAAAAGTCACTGATTAATTTTTAGGTTTTTTTGTGTTCTTACGATGAGAGGAGGCAATAATTGGGAAAAAGAATTAGGTTAAGTAAATTCCCCCATCTCCCCTTGTAACAACCGAGTATATGGAGAAATAGGGTGGATTTTCTTTTCCATAATTTCGGCCCAATTTACCGAAATTAAGAGAGTTATTTCTCTTATTTTCGTTTATTCCAAAAATGTATAAAATGTGTAAATTGTCATCTAGTGAGGATCGAACCCATGACCTCTTGGTTTGAGTACCCTCACTATTACCACTATGACACATTCATCTTGTTGATATTAAATATAACCTATTACATTTAATTACGAATTAACAGATTAATTCGTCCAAGTTAACATTACATACATTTAATTAAATATAACTTATTATATTCAATTTACGAATTGACAGTTAATTCGTCTCAACTAATATTATTTAATCTTCATTAAATAATTGTCTCATCAACACATTGACTAACTGTTTAGTCATATAAGGCATCAATGTGATTATATTTCTATAACCACATCTCTCAAACACATCCTATAGGTGTGACCTTTAGGGACCAGTTGATCACCGCCATCTGTATGATAATAACGTCAAACTTTCTAGCAAGCCAACCGTTATTAGGTAATCGTTAATCAACTGATTAAATATACGAAGTATACCCTTGTGAACCTGTAAGAGATTTACAAATGTTATCACACTAATTTGTGGAGGGCACAAGCTCCAACACTCCTCATACGGCTTCAATTGCCTAGAAGCATAAGCAATCACCTTACCGTTCTGCATCAACACACATCCCAACCCATTCTTTGAGGCATCTGTATAAACCTCAAAGTTCTCGATCCCTTCAGGCAATCACTACAACAAATCCCTTACATTGATGACGCTTCTGTATAGACGCTTTCATAAAGCGTCGACCGTATAATTAACTCTCCATTTTAATATCTTGATATGACCGCCACTCTCTAGTAAATAAGGCGCAATTTTGAAATTTTCTAATTTTCACCTAATATCCCTCCACTATCAGCTATTCCCATTCCCGCATACCACTCAATCTAACTTCTCGCATTCTTGAGAAGAAAAACCCTAACCCACTGGCAATTTCTAATTCAATCATCAGATATCAAGACACTTTCTCGTTCGATCATCAAAGAATGAAAAACCCTATATCCTTATCTAATTCAATCATCATCTTCCGCACTTTCTCGTTCAATCATCAGCAAAGATTGGTAATTCAATTCCGATTCTTCACAAGCAATCATAGGTTCGGTTCTACTTCTCATTGATTTTCCAATTTATGTTTTTACCTAACTACTATTAAAATTACTCGGAAGTTATTGCTAAATCGTAATCGATTTAGTCGAATTATAGGCACGTATGATAATATCGAATCTACAGATACAAAGTCATGATTTTTCTTTAATTTTTCTGCATATTTTTATGTAGACGATTGATTGTAATTCTTCTTTAGCTTGTTAGCAAAGTTTAGATTTAATTATCCATGATTTGTGATTTTGGGCTTGTTTCCTCTACAATTTGTTATGGTTATTATCAACTTTTGATCCAAAAGAAGGGGTTTTGTTATCCTCTGCTTCATGAAGATTGTGATCTTACTATTATATTGCTAATTATTGTTTCAATTAATATGTAGCTATGTTACTAATTGACTATAACGTATGGGCTTCATGTGTGTGACAATGAAATTAATAGTAGGATATTCTATGAGAATCATTGTGGCATTCCTTTTTGTAACAATGGAATCAATTCAATGACAATCATTTTGTCAATAACTTCAATGTGAATGTGCCAGTATAGCAAACGATAATTATTACAGCTATAACAAGATCTGACTTATCTCTTTGAAAGCGTATTGTTGACTTTTGTCGGGTCAAGATTTTTGATAATGGTTGGTGACTGTGAGAACTGCGCTTGAATCACCATCACTTGGATAAGGTAGGCCATGTATGACTCGAGGAGGGTGCTCCAAAAAAAAAATAGAAAAAAAAAGTCAAAACTATAAGAGTCTGGAAAGTTATTAGGAGCCCAGTAACAAAGAGGAGCGGGGTAATACAGAGAATTCAAATAACTAAAATTTAGAATTTTATGGTTCAAACATTAGGCGAGTCTCTTG
The DNA here is from genome assembly GCF_048544455.1 of Silene latifolia. Lineage (NCBI taxonomy): Eukaryota > Viridiplantae > Streptophyta > Magnoliopsida > Caryophyllales > Caryophyllaceae > Silene > Silene latifolia. The sequence goes on from NC_133538.1 coordinate 402,425,576, forward strand.
TACAACTTGAAACAATCATAACTTAATGTATAAGCTCGAACACGATAACATAACAAAAGCTTTAATTATTTTTTAGTTACTATAATTTGTTTATGATTGAATATGTCCTGATATTTTTGTTATTGTTGTAGGATAATAAAGGTCACTTTGATCAATGATGAGTTATCGAAGCTAAAGAACACGGGTTCAGATGACGATGAAGGAGGATGAAGTGCAAAAAATGAATAAATTAAATACATCAGCAGCTGTATCGTCTTCCCTCATTGTATCCGATTCAGGTGATGAGAGATAGGGACCAATTCGTCCTCCAAATATGCTAACATACGATATGATTTCTCAATTCTATTTCTATTATTGCTTTTACGATCAAACACTATCATAATAGCCATTCTTTATATCTGACTATAACATAATGGACATACATATAGACTTTTGCCTTTTGAATCTTTGGACTAGACTAAACGAAGTTATTTCATTATCCCGATTTGTAACAACATATTATAAGAGAGTTATATACAAAATCTCTATATGTGGTGCATATTCATTTGCTATCATTTTATGCTTTCTTAAGTTAACTATTCAAGTGGGAGTGTTACTCTTGCATTATTATGTATAACTGCTAATGAAATCGCTCATTTATTTTGACGAGTAATATTCATTTTCTAGACAGTTCTTGTCTAATGTTTAGCAATGTCTTTGGTCTTTTACGAGTTGTTAAGCTGGCATCGTATAATTCCACAAGTTCTATATACTAGTGTATATCTTTATATTTGAAGATTATGTTAGTTGATGAGTACCTAAAAATTTAGGTATGTAGAAGAAATGCTCATAGTTCTGATCTAGCTAAATTATTCGCTACTACTCGATTCACTGTTTGATTTATGTTATTCCAGGACTTCCGCTTACGTACTATTCAGGTATATTCATGTTAATTATATTTTGTTTGCCATTATAGGTTTCAGATTCGTCGGATGGTCACGATTCAATTGCCAATCAATTCTAATTCTTCGACTCACAAAAACGATACAATCTGCTTATTACATATCATAGGTACGGTTTTCTCTTTCATTTTCGATTAGTTGTATGTTGTTGATGTTAATTTTAATTGCTTTAATCAGGTTATGGGCGTGCTTCATAATTTTGATTATCAACAAAGATTATTAAGTTATTGCTTTCGGGACATATTCAGATAGTTTGGTGTTATCCGAATTCGATTTCGTTCTTTGTTTAATTTTGAATCTTATTTGTCGTTTGATTTTAAGTTAAATTATGAAATTTAGGGTTTTCGTTTGTAGTTTTAAGATTCAAATTGGAGTTGTTAATTTGAGTTTCTTTTTTAATTATGTTCCCGATTCCATATTTACATGATTTGCTTGGTATTTTTCTATAAAGTATCGCTCACCAGGAACTAACTAGATAAAATAGACATAAGCTTCAACATCCTCTGGTTCATTGAGTTCGAGTGATCGTAAATGGAGGAGCATAAACATTGAATTCCACCTCTTTCAATTTCGATTTGATTCCTAGCCAATGTCAAAGGGGTTCAATATGTGAGTGTGAATTTCGCTTAAATTTGTGGAATTCACCCTCTTATTACTCATTGTCGACCCAAATAACTTGTTTGCCAATCCTAATCATACCTACCTTGCCCCCTTGTTTGAGATTCGAATATTACACCTCTGGACCATTGCTAGTAAGCTCGAATACGTGTATAAACATGTTGTCCTTTAAATGTCCTCCCTCCTACATCACTTGTTTATCGGTTTTCCCTCTTTTTGGTCTTGCATTCTCGATATAGCAATTCATGTCTTGCTTGTGCTCCTGGCTTTCTTTAGCCAAGTTCCCCAATTTCTTGACCAACTCCTTGACGAGTCCTTATCGGTTATCTTTGCATTACGATTTGGTTGTGAATTGTCATATTGTGATTATCCGTTTTAAGTCGAATAGGATATGTTTTGTTAGAGGGGAAATTTTTGATTGACTTTGAGGATTGCCAACTTTGTTGAGATACTATGAGAGTAGTGACGTCGATAGTGCTTTATTTGTTAATGGTCGGGCGATTATTGAGGGTCACCACTAGGCATGGCATTGAATCGGTTTTAGATTTGGCTTAAAATTATCCAAGACTATTCTTGACTCATTCGGATGATTGATTCAGATCCAAATATAGATTCGTATTTTCCTTCAAGTTGATATGGTTTCAGTTTGCTATCAGCCTCATCCCTAGTCTTTATTATTGTATAGTGGGTTATTTTGGTTGAAGAAAAGGTAGATTCTGAGGTCACTCAATAATATGACCGATACAACATAAAATTTTGAAACATTTTTGTGATATATAAAGCGCCGTTAGTGTATTTGTACTAATCAAACATATTCATATAAATTATATTTTGTTTTGCGCATTATAGGTTTGATTAATCGGATGGTGATGATGCGCCGTCATATGTTGATTGAAGATGCGCCTTCGTATGTTGATTGAAGTCCCTTTGACATTGCGCCTACATAATTGAAGCCCCTACCACATTCAAACTACGCAGTGTCTTTGTCTAGCTAGTTACGTAGCATTTTTTATGATTTTTTTGGACAACTTTATGTTGGATTTTACTATCTTCCGGATTCCTTTTGATATTTTTGATTTTGTCGTACTATAAAGTACGTACTAGTTTATATTTAGTTAAATTGTCTATGCTAGCTAGCTAGCTATTGTATTTGTGACGGAGACGATATATGTATCATAACGTATGATTATTTATTAAAGTACATGGGTACGTTATTAATTATATATATATTGCATATTTATTTTTTATGATTTAGTAATAGCTAGTAGTACTATACTATTTATAGGTCTATTCAATTAATCTCTACGATTTTATCAGAAATCAAAAAGCCGAAATTATACCGTGACAAGAAGTGTCAATATATAAATAGGTGACGCCTAATTCCGTCTCATCGAGTGACACATAAAACCATCAATAGTCGCTGAAGACGCTTAAAAGCGTCAAATTTGTCGACAATTAAAAGCGTCAATAGTCCATGTAGACGTTTAAAAGCGTCAAATTTGTTGACAAAAAAAAAAACGTCAATAGCCACCGAAGACACTTAAAAGCGTCAATTTTGTTGATAATTAAAAGCGTCAATAGTCCATGAAGGCGCTTAAAAGCGTCATATTTGGTGACCAAAAAAAGCGTCAAAAAATAGTGACGGCCCAAAAATTGACGCTTCTTAAAAGCGTCGATAAACAAAAAACTGACGCTTTAAAGCGTCGAAAAACGCTTGAAAAAGCGTCATAAATGCATGGGTTGTGTAGTAGTGAATGCTAAGATAGGAGTTGTGGTCAAACGCTCCTTTAATGTCTGGAACACTGATCCGGTTGATGTCGTCACTCATCCAATCAAACACATTTATAATACTCAACATACAACTAGTTAGCGGTAAGTCGAGGTCGATCCATGGGACGGTGTGCTTTGGGTTCTAAGTCTATCTATCTCAATTTATGCTAGTGTCACGATTTGTTTGGGTTTGTAGTTGTGTCTAAACTAATGCAAGCAACAAGGTAAAACAAGTAATAAAAGAAGGAAAGATGTAAAGAAATGATTAAAAGTGCTAGGACGTCATGGGGTCATAGGGGATTCATGGTTTTGATCATACAAACATGTTTACAATTATATGCAAGCAATTAATGTTGTGGAGGAACCGAGTTGGTTTATGTCTTACGGTTCATAGGAAGGGTTGGGTCCCGGAGCCGAATCGATTAGATTGTACAACACCTACAAGTCGACTTACTTTCCTCCTATTCAACTTCTATGCATGGTCTAACAAGACTCGAGTTGGTTTATATCTTACGAGTCAAGTTGAGTAGATAAGAGATGGTAAAAATGCAAGGATTCATACGCTTAGCATTTCATCAAACATAACATGTGCATAAAGTTGACATCACAACAAGCAAGCAATTTAATCATGTGAACATATTAGATTAAGCATGAATCAATCCCATGTTGGTTTCCCCTAATTACCCACTAATCCTAGCTAAAGAACTACTCACTCATTATCATGGGAAACATGTCATTAATGGTGTCAATCATCATAACAAGTATAAACATGATAATGGAATGAAGAAATGAACAATAAAGAGTAAAGAGTAAAGGAATTATACCAACATAAGATGATCCAAACAATAAAGCAAAGAATAATAGAAGAACTTGATGATTGATGGAAGGTTGTCAATCTCCCAATAAACCCAATAATCTTCAATTACCCAAAAGTAAACTTGAATAATAAACTTGAACAACAATTAAGGAGAGATTAATGTATAAATTGTGGAAAGATTAAATGATAATTTATTCTAATCTACTCCTAATCTAATCTAAGAGAATTTCCTCCTAAAAACCACACACCCTTATTGATTTACAAAATGGGATATTTATAGTGGAAATTAGGTGGATGCATTTAGGGTTAACTAAGGGCTAAACTAGTAATTACACTTTTGAGTTTAGAGCAGGGAGGAGCCGGTATTTTTCGGAGGAAGGGCTTCTTTCTTTGTAGCTTGGAGAAGACGAAATTGTGCTGTGCAGGAATCCGTGCGTATTGGAGTCGGGACAGGCGGATTCTGAAGATGCAATCCGGACGGATTTGGGAGAAGACGGGCGGATTCTAAAGATGCAATCCGGGCGGATTTGCGAGAAGACGGGCGGATTCTGAAGATGCAATCCGAGCGGATTTGGGAGAAGACGGGCGGATTCTCCTCCAGTGAATTTTCTTGTTTTTCCCAGCCAGAAGACGGGCGTCTTGTGGGGAAGACGGGCGTCTTCTTCTCGGGACGCGCGGATTCCCGAACAGCTTCTTTGTTTGACCTCGGATTGTAAAACGGTCGTCATTTTCTCATCCGGACTCCTATTGGAGTGATTCAAAAGCCTAGATCACTTGTTTTTTCGACGCCGTTCCAACTAGCATACTTTCAGAGCCAAAGGAGCAGCCCTTGATTTGCGTTCCGAGCAATTTTCTTCATGAATGGCTTCCTTGCTTTAAACCTTATGACCCTTCTATATACTCTTTATTCCTACATCTTTGGTCATCGTTCTTGCCTCCTCTTCATACTAGTCCATCTAATATCATCAATAAGCTTCCAAATATGCATGAAAGACGGGAATTTCCGCCTTATTATCTCCTTTTCTACAAAACATATGAAATGCGATAGAAAAGCAAATAGGAAGGTTTTGACGGATAAAATGGCCATAGAATGCTATAATAGTATGCAAAATAGGCTCAATTAGGGGACTAAATGTGCGCAAATAATGGTCACATCAAACACCGTCTCACAACTCTCATCCCAACGAAACCTGTTCTCTTTCCTCATCAAAGCTGTCATAGGTCTAGCTATCTTGGAGAAATCTTTCACGAACCGTCTGTAGTATCCAGCTAAACCCAAAAAACTCCTGATCTCGGCAACATTCTTTGGTGCTTCCCACTTTGTCACTGCCTCAATCTTTGCCGGATCCACAGCTACTCCCTCCTTAGAAATCACATGCCCCAGAAAAGCAACTTTCTCTAACCAGAACTCACTCTTGGACAGCTTAGCATATAACTCATGCTCCCTCAAAGTCTGCAACACAATCCTCAGATGCTCCTCATGCTCCTCCTTAGTCTTGGAGTTGACTAAGATGTCATCGATAACCACCACCACAAACTTGTCCAAAAATTGTCTGAAGATTCTGTTCATCAAATCCATAAACACAGCCGGTGCATTAGATAACCCAAACGGCATCACCACGTACTCATAATGACCATACCTCGACGTGAAAGCTGTCTTTTGTATGTCCACCTCTCTAATCTTCACCTGATGGTACCCCGACCTCAAATCAATCTTGGAAAAGACTAATGCACTACTCAACTGATCAAACATGTCATCTATCCTTGGCAAAGGATACTTGTTCTTCACCGTCACTCGGTTCAGCTCTCGGTAGTCTATGCAGAACCTCAAACTCCCAACTTTCTTCTTCACAAAAAGAATAGGTGCTCCCCACGGCGATAAACTAGGTCTAATGTATCCCTTCTTTATCAGATCATCTAGCTGTTTCCTGAGCTCCTCCATCTCTTTAGGACCCATCCGGAACGGTGCCTTAGAGATTGGCCCCGTCCCCGGTTTCAACTCAACTGTGAAATCTATCTCCCTCTTCGGTGGCAACCCCGGAATCTCCTCTGGAAAGAAATCTGCAAACTCTCCCACCACTAGTATTTGATCAACTGTCGGACTCTCTATCCGGTCATCTCTCACATGGCATAATATCAAAGGGCATCCCTTCCTCAAATAAGACTTCAAGGTGACAGCTGCAATCAACTTAACTTTGGGTTTGACCACAAACCCACGATAAGACACACTAACACCCTTAGGACCTCTCAAATACACTTTCTTTTGATGACAGTCTATCTTAGCTTTATACTTTCCCAACCAATCCATCTCAACTATCATCTCAAAACCGTCAAAAGGAAACTCTAGGAAATCTACAGGTAGATCAACTTGCCCAACTATCATAGGCACATCTCTATACAACCTCCCACATGATACAGACTCACCCGAAGGTATAAAAACGCTCTCACTTAAAGACTCATATACCCTCAAACCCAACCGTTTAACATGACTCGAAGATACAAACAACTGAGACGCCCCCGAATCAAATAAAACAAAGGGATGAATACCGTTAACAAGAAAAGTACCAGTGATAACATGTGCATCATCCTCAGCTGCTTTCTTGTCCATCATGAACAGCTTTCCACTGGTCTTCTGTCCACCTCCCTGGACAGTACTGGCTGATGTGGTCGCCTTAGCACCCGACCCTGGTTGTTGTTGTTCGTAGCTGTTTTCTAATAAGAATTACCGCCATTGCGGTTACCTCCACCCTGATAGCTGTGACTTCCCCGGTTAGATCATGACCCGGACGGTCTATTGCTCGCATAACTCTGTGCAGGTCCCTGAGAATAGCTCCCCCGAGTCGATCCCTGAAAAGCACCCGGTACACTCGTGCACTTATTTCTCTTGTGGCCTACACCGCCACAGCCAAAGCAAGTCATCCCCAACTACCACTACTACTCACACGGCCACGCCCAAAGGAAGCCCCAGCACTGAACCCTGACCCAGCAGAAAACCCTCTAGCTTGATTGTGGTTGCCTTTCTTGCGACTAGATTGGCCACCACCCTCACTCTCAGCCTTTCTTTTCTCAACACCCACTCTCTCTTGAGCCATCTCCACCAACCTCTCAGCTCTCCCAGCCCTCTCATAAGCTTCCTTAACATCAGTAAGGACTCCCACAAGTAGCTTATCCTTGATCTTAGGGGTCAACCCTCTCTCAAACCTCAGCGCCAGGTTCTCCTCACTCAAACCCATATCCTCAGCATACCTAGACTTCTCATTAAACTGCTTGCAGTGGTCAGCAACTGACATATCAGATGTCATCTTAAACCCATGAAACTCCTCTCTCAGCTTTCTTCTCACATGTTCCGGTACAAACTCTTTCCTCATAGCCCTCTGAAATTCTTCCCAAGGTATAGCAGGTAAGCCCTGGTTCGCATACATCTCCCTAGCACTCACCTTCACCTTATCACACCACTCGCCAGCTGCTTCCCTCAGGTAGAATGCAGCTTGTTCTACTCTCATCTCATCGGGACCGTGAACCATGTCTAGTATGTTCTCCATCTCACGCTGCCAGTTGTCAAGAAGGTTTGGTTCCCCGGTCCCCTTGTACTCTTCTGGGTTAAACCTCGCTATATAAAGGCTGATCTTAGAGTGATCAAACTCCTTGTCCTTTCCCACTTTCTTTAAGGCCTCAGTAAGAGCATCCTGATGCTCCAACATCTTAACGATACCATCTATGTTCATGGTCTCAGCTCTCGCATACAAAGCGTTTCTCTTGGGCGGCATCTTGAAACTATATAAGAAAGGGTAGACATAAACATACGCACTAAAACCTCAAAACACGAAAGCGGTCGCCCGAAACACACTCGATCGAGTGCCTAAACCTACTCGATCGAGTAGCGGCTACTCGATCGAGTGCCCACCATACTCGATCAAGTGCCCCGACATCAGACCCCAAACAGACCTTCTAACCTCTAACATACTCGACCGAGTAGCCAGGCTACTCGATCGAGTGACCCCCTACTCGATCGAGTGCCCTATATACTCGATCGAGTACCCAAAAACCACGATTCTGGTTATAAAAACGTCAAATACCCACTCGATCGAGTCAGACCAACTCGATCGATTATCTCACCTACTCGATCGAGTACCCCCTTACTCTATCGAGTCATGCTGACTCGTATATACTACCCGCATGTTATCTCACAAATCCCAACATATTCTATGCAACTTTATAAACTCGACATATAATATAGTTAAGCATGCAATTCTACCAAGCTTTTCATATGATCAACAAAACAACTATATCATATTATCAAACGCCACATAGTAAACATCCAACATGCTTCTTGTTCAAACAACAGTTCTATATATATATCACCAACCTTTCATGCACAAACTCAACCTTCTACTCCAAACATCCAACAATTACAGCATACATCACCACATTCACCTACAAACTATCAAACATCACATACGACCTTGACATATACCCCCCATGTGACCGGTTCAAAATTGTAGGGCGAGTTCGCGACTTTAGGACGTCTCCCAAGCCTTTGCATTAGCTCCTACAACCTTTACCCCGGGTTCATTTTTAATTGACCCCCTTTATTCATTAGATTCATTGGTTACAGGTTTCAGGATCGTCTCTCTGATACCATTTTGTAACACCCCCATACTCCAAGTGCCTTACCAGGACCACTCAGGTATAAGGATGCTACCATCTCGGTTACCCGAGGCAATGATAATCAAATAGATAATAACGAAACAACATTTGGATAGTAATACTTTAGCGAAAGGTTACAATCCAAAACCAAAACCAAAAGACGAATACAAGTTCTCAAACTAACTGTCTAGCAACTAACTGAAATGTTTATTAAATTACTAAGCTACAGCGGAAGACTTCTATCATCTGACGGTGGCACGTCCCAGCTATCCCAGTAACTCGACGCATACCTGCTCAATAACTGCTCACCATCCCCGAATGGATCACCACGATTTTAAAACATTAAACGGGTCGATACTAATCACACAATTTATATAAACCAACAATACGATAAAACAAACACTCAATCATCACAGATATTCTCCGAACTCCAAACCCAACTCCACAATCCCGACTACACACTAAAGTGTGTAGCCACTGCTGAGTGCCCATCGCAACAGTCACTCCTTGCGCGATGGGGGACCGCAGCCGTTCCCACCTAAGCCCCGCTCATCTCCATCGAGCGATAAACCCAAATCCATTAATGTCCACATCCCTTCTGTGGCGGGTTCCGCAGAAGGCGAATCATGGGCATGAAGCCACTCCCGCAAGTGACTCCACTCAGCCAGGGACGCACCCCGAAGAACACAGACAGATACAATCAATCACAGCTACAACCAACAATCAAAGCCAACAACCGTCACAATACGAGTATGATAATATTGAACAATCACAAACATCAATCAACACATCATGGGACTAATAATGAGTAGGGAAACCCTACCTGGAAAGCACAACACAATCAGACGATCTCACAGCTGATATCAAAACGCTTCCTCTACTAATCCTCCTCCTAACATACAAACATATAATTACTACCAATCACAAAATACAACAAAACCCCCAACTCCAAATATTAGGGTTTAAGCAACTTTAACGAAATACTATAAAAACGGTATATAGATCTTACCCTCGACGCAAGGATTACAACGGTATAAAGAAAGGTAAATTCCGACCTTCCAAGCTCCGGGATTTGCCAACAATGCGATTGAAGCGAAGAACGTAGTTTGATTTCTCTTTTTGAAAGTAATTCGGATTAAAAGTGTTTAAAGAAAAGTGACGGAAGTTATTATATACTTAATCGCATTATTAACAAAACCCGACAAATCAACCCCCGCAAACCGGCTACTCGATCGAGTAGCTGAGGTACTCGATCGAGTGCCCCCTTACTCGATCGAGTATCTATATTACTCGATCGAGTACCCAACAGGTCATAAACTATTTATAAGACGCAACACACCCTTACTCGACAGAGTAAGGCCTACTCGATAGAGTACCCAGAGACTCGTAAATCCGTGCTACCGAATTCCTTCTAAGAAACCGCTTCCTATGAAAGAACGAAACGAGTATAATAATAAATAGAGGATGAAATGAGGATGAAGTGCGCGATGTCATAGTAAATACGTTAAAGAACAAAAATAGGAAAAAATTAACATTCAATGTTTTAAAAAATACTTGTGAAAACATGTTCAACAAGTTTAAACATTTATATAATGATCTTCCACTAAATTATATAAATGATTCCAAGACCAAAATATTAAACAAAAATGAGCATCGCTTGGGCGAAACATCCCATAATTGTGTAAATTCGGTAAGTCACGTCGACTAATTCTACCTCTAGAACTCTTGGTCGACGAATTTCCTTAAATCCATCTACTAGCCCCGGAACACAAGACCTTCTTATATCCTGTTGAGTCCAACCAATTTTGGCGTGTGATAACCGCTTACCACCCTACTTACTCAAGGTAAAAAGAGAACACCCCGCTTGGGCGAGCGTGGCTCTAATGAACAAGAGATTCATAGGTGTTACTAATTGGTAAGGCTAATCTCAATTTTAGTTATGTGAGAGATCTTGCCAATTTAGTCATAAATTACCTATAAGTGAACTAAGTCGGTGAATGTGAATGACGTGAATTGACAATCGCGAAGATAAAATGCATGTGATTGGCGATTTTGGCATGCGCGAAAATAAAACAAGCAAACATGTAAGCATATGAATAAATCCTAGTATGGCCACCTAGTTAATAAAAACTAGTCTATTACATTTCGGAAACCAACTCCTTGGTCCCTTGCCTCTTCATTCCAAAAGTAGCTCTTCCTTGTGGGATTTGGAACACCTTCCAAAAATAGACTCCGTCTCGATGTAATCCGTCTTTTGGAAACGCCGATAAAAAATAACTATTACAAATGAATTACATAGCTATTCCTATTATACATTAATTAATAAAATAAATAAAACCATTAATTAATTACAAACCGACGATACGACTTCGTATTTAATTACAAACAAATCGATATTCCCATTCATTTCGGGTAATAACGATTAAAATTAACTAGGCCATACTAGGTACAACAAGATAAATACTTTAAATAATTGACAATCATTCATTCAACTTAAATAAATATGCTTAAAATGCTGTAAAATGATGCCAAAATCGCCCTATCTATCATTCGTTGGTATCCATCTCGGTTTTTGTGGATTTAATCGATTTTTAACATGTAAAAATCAATAATCAACACTTAAATCTCATTTAAGTCCAAACTAATTGTCCAAACTATTTTTAACCTCAAAATTAGTCCTCACTAATTTTATGATGAATAATTAGTTTGATTTGGTGATAGTTTGCTAATTTAATCGATAAAATCATAATATTTAAGTAAAAATCCAAAATAATTGAAAAATTACCCAAAAATTGAAACAAAAATTTTTAATATTCTGGAACACTCCCAAGAATACCAAAATGTCAGAAAAATTGACCAAAATTCCGGATAAATTTTATGAAGAAAAAGATCTATATTTATCGGTTTTTAACCACTAAAACCAATAAACATCAAAAAAAAGTGAAAATACGTATTAAAAATCACTTTTAACATTTAAATAATATTTTTAAATGTACATAAATTTATTATGGGCAGAATCAAATGTTTCGAAATTATGATTAATTAATTTTACTTTTATCGACTTTTATCTCATAAAATCAATAAACATACAAAAATTCGAACCAACCTTCAAATTTTTTCATACAATCAGTAGAAAACATGCATGAAATACTATAAAAACTCCATGCACCGAATCAATTTTTATCTATTTTTAGTCAATTTTTAACTAAAATACGGCATTTTGACTCGGTTTTCTACCATAAATCATTAAAAATAGCTAAATAATTTCAAAAATCACCAAACTTAACCATAAACCTTTTAAAATCAGTAGGTATGCATGTCCCAAAAATTTCGTGTTAAAACCTCTTCTAACACCATTTCTGAGTTTTATAAATTATCTCATAATTCATTAAAATGCTTAAAATCAACATGCAAATTACAAGCCTAAGCTCTAATACCACTTGAAAGATCATAGATCCATATTAGACTCTCTAATAAAAATTAAATTATCTCATAATTTATAATTTTAGTGATCTATGTAACATGCATGCAAATATAAAAGCACAAAAATGAAAGTCAAGGAAAAACAATTTCCTTACATTGATTTATATGATGAATATGGGCACAATCAAGATCTCCTACCTTGATTGTTCTTGTGATAAAGAAAAAAAAGGAATATCCTCCTTTACCAAATCTCCAAATTAGAAGATCTCCTTCAAGAAGCACCCAAGAACAAATACCCAATAATCTAACAAATATTAACTAGATACTTGTTAAATTATTCCCTTGATAATATGTAAATATTACTAACACTCTTAGTAATTATTTTTGTTTACTAACAATCTTAGTAAAATGGGTTTTTATTATTTTAGAGAGAGAGATTTCCACATGCAAAAATATTCAAGTTATTAAATATAAAAATTAGACAACACAAATGTTTTGTTAGTGGAGTGTAGAGGACGGATGGAGGGAGTAATATGAGAGGGAGTTGAGTTGTGTTAAATGTGCCCAATAGGATTAGGCATAGATTAGACAAATGGTGTAATGGAAAGAGCACCCAATAAAATTTGTTGGTGCATAATAATTATGTCTAACAACACACAATCACACTACCATTTACACGGTCCAAATGACCCATTTACGGGTCCATATCGGTTCTTATATTTGTCGCACAAATATGTGTAAATTTTATTTAAACATCGTTTTATGTTTAAATGCTTCCCGATTAATATTGTCTAAAATACTCCGTAAATATACGTGTACAACTACACATATATTTTTACGTACCAATACTAATCACATTAGTCAATTAGTACCTATCTTAAAAATTAACTGCTTAATTATTAATTCCCTTCTCAAAAATTTATTATTCAATTATCGCATAATTAAATAATAATTATCGCGCCTCGAGTTCACGACTCAAAATCTCTGTAAAATAATCGAATAACCTTTTAGTCTATAAATCAAGGGACTAACTAAATTGTATCTCATACAATTAATTATTTGTCAATTGGGGTTCGTTCCTTTAGGTGTGACCGAAAGGGGTCAGTTGATCACCGCCGTCTCACGACAATAACGTCAAACTCTAGTCAGCCAACCGTTATTGATTTATGTTAATCAAATGACGAGGATCAAATAATTAAATATCTGATGATATTCTTTTAATGGGATTTATTATGTAAACGCACTATTGTGGAAGACACTAACTCCAATAGGAAGGTCCTTCACTTTTGTAATCCACTTCTCTAGCATAACTACTCTCCATCTCGGAAATGTTTTGAATAATTTCTGTGATTTGAGCGTTGTTCATTCCATAAAAATTTCCACCGAACGCCGCCACGATCATGTCCCAAAACCTTTGCTCAAGAGTTTGGAAAAAGGTTTGGGTGGTCATCCATTTTGGGATGCCATGGTGTGGACAAGATGAGATGAGGTCTCTAAAACGTTCCCAAGCTTCACTTAGAGTTTCCATGGGTCTTTGTTTTAATGTTTGAATCTCATGGCGAATTCTTGCTGTCTTAGATGGTGGGTAGAACTTGTTGATGAAAGCCTTGGATAAAGCTTCCCAAGTGGTAAACGTACCCGACTCGTGAGAATTCAACCACTTCTTAGGATTGTCTTTCAAGGTGATGGGGAAGAGCATTAAGAGGATTTGCTCTTCGGTTACACCGTTGTGCTTGATGGAACCCGCTTTCTCTTTGAATGAGGTGAGATGTTGGTGTGCATCCTCATTTTTCATCCCATGAAAAGTGTCTTATTATATGTAGTTGATTACATGATGTCAAAGTTCTAAGGTTTTGGGAGCGAGAGCTCCATAGTTAATAGACGAACAAGCACGGTTGGGATCCGGCCTATTGTAGTATCCTATAGGTTGGTCCGCCATATCGTCGTTTATGATGATGTTTCGTGGAGATTCGGTATCGTTTATGTTTTGTATGGATTTTACGCAGGGCGAAATCAGGTCAGGATAAGTCTAGGCAGGGTTAACTAGCTCAAACTTATCTGTGAATATGCAGGGCAAGGTATGAAACAAGAAAAGTAAAGTAAGATAAGACAAGGAATTTGTACGTGGAAAACCCTTAAATGGGAAAAAACCTCAGGCACCAAGCTAGGAGAGGATTTCACTATATTATTGAGTAATTCGCACAAATGATTGTAAAATGCTAGAGTGTTGTTGTGAGAATGTTGTATGCTAGAGTATGCGTTCTTTTCAAATAATCTTCAAGTGCTCCTTATATAGCCAAGTTGAACGGCTGCCTAATCTTGTACTTAATGCTGCATATTCCCCCTTAATTGCTTGGATTAACGCTCCATAATGCGCTTAATTACTCTCTTATTTGCATGGCTTTTATTACCAAATCTTTCTCATTAATGATATAATTATTGTCCACATATTAACAATAATATTATCTTTGAAGTGGTCAAATATTGTCCTTATATTTTGACCGTTGTCCTCTCCTTGGCTGGCGCCTGTCTTCTGATACCCTGATGGCCTGACGTCCTAATGGTCAGGGCAGGGTGAACTGTCATCCTGAAATATGTGCGGATTTCCAGGCCTAACAGTTTGTATGGGTGGAATGTTGTGAATGTGCTGGTGAATTTTGTGGTGAGTTGATGGGAGAGTTTTGTGGTGGAGAGTTATGTGGAATGTGAAGGGGTGATAGGGTGGAGGAAGAGGGTGGTTGGTTTATATTATCAATTGTGAAATTTTGGGTGATTGGTGGGTTAAGAAAGGGTGGAGATCCTCGAATTGCCAAAAGAGCTAATCTCCTTGTTGCCCGGAATGTCTTCTTGATCTCGTGATCAAGTTGGAAAAGAGGTCCGATGTAGCACCTATTCATGCACTTAACAAAAGATCAAATAGTCGTAATGCAAGAGTTGCACTAGGACAAGAGGAGAAAACAAACAAGCAATAATTAAAAGAACAAAGCCTAGATGAAAACAAATAATCCTATCCAATATTGCCGTCCCCGGCAACGGCGCCAAAAAGTTGATATGCTTTTTATTTATAGCTTCGCAAGTGTACGAATGGGGTTGTAGCTTGCAAAGGTCGAACCCTAGGGACGGAGATTATGGTTCTAAGATTACTTGTTTAAACTACTTGTTTAGCTCGACTAAAGGAAGTGGGGTTGATTCAAACTAACTAGGAAAATAAACTTAAATAAGAAAAGAAAGAACAACTAAATGCTTAAGACGAAAAAAGATGATGATTAAGGGAACTAGGATATCAGGTTCACTCAAATAGGGAAGGGGAGACAAGAACATAGAAAGAGCAAACAAGGAGCATGCAAAAGGAGGACTCGATCTCTTGAAACAAGACTAACCCCTAAAGTAAAGTCGATTAAGCTCTCACCTAATTAACCCACCCTTGATTTTAACATGTGTTTCCTAATTACTAATCAAACTCTCACTCAACAAGTAAAAAGATAGGTTAAATGCTCAAGTTCTCACCTAAGCATTCTCACAAACACCTTGTACGCATGATAAAATCAGCAAGCATAAACTCAATGGTTTGAACCTTTCTATGCCCCAATCCTCCCCTATAATCTTACAAGAGTTCCCTCTCCATCCTAGTAAGGAACTACTCACACATACTCATGATAACAAAGGTAACAGATGGATATTTTAGCATAGAACAAGCAAGAGAAGACATGTTTGAAAATATTACAAACAAAATAATTCAAATATGTAAACAATTGAAATATGAACAATAATAAAAGAAAGATTATACCAATATTGAACACAAAGTTACAATCTTTGATTAAATAGAAAAATAATCTTCACCAATCTTCAGTTAACAACCCAATACTAAATGTAAACAATTGATAACAAGTAATTCTAAGCTAATCTATGAAGTAATTAATGTTTGATTAAGGAATAATTAAGGATTTGATTAAGGGTTTGCATAAGATTAGGGAAATTAATTCAGATCTAGGGTTGTGTCCACAAATGATTAAGGGAGGGGGTATTTATAGGTTGCACCACAATTAGGGTGAAATTACAAAGAGGCTTTCAAATAAGGAAGAGGGGTCCCAGCCGGTCGACCGGCTGCCGGTGGTCTGACCGGCTGGGAGTTCCCTTTAAGAAATAGGCTGGAATTGAAGTCATCAGGTCCCTCTGGTCGGTGGATCGGCTGCCGGTGGTCCACCGGCTGGGAGCTCATTTGAGTTCTCTTCCTTTTGTTGACTTTTGTGCTTCCCTTGTACTCCCAGCCGGCCGACCGACTCCCAGTGCCTTGCCCGGCTGGGAGTTCACTGGAACTTTTCTTGCTTTCTTGCTTTCTCCTTGTTCTCCCAGCCGGGTGGCCGACTGCCGGTGGCCTGACCGGCTGGGAGCTCTCTGTAACGTTTCTTCCAATTTGTCAAGCTAAGTTTGTTGGAGGAGTCCCAGCCGGCTGACCGGCTGCTGGCCTACCGGCTGGGAGCTCATCTCAGCATAACTTCTTCCTTTCTTCATACTCGGCCTATCAAACTGTCTCTCTTGCTCCGATTCTTCCATCTCCGCCTCAAAACCTGCAAGAGAGGCATAATATCATAGACTAGGGAGTCGGGCACAAAATGCAAGGAAAGACGTATAAAACCGTCTCGAATTGAGTCGGAAAGAATGAAAATAAGGGAGGAAGTTGGTGCAAATGAATCCTATATCAGTAGCAAACAAAACTCTTGATAATTACCGCGATTTGCCGAGTAAACTCCCATTCGCACTCTGGGGATACCGAACCTCCATTCGAACACCAACAGGAGCGACACCCTTCTACCTAGCATACGGCATGGAGGCGGTTCAACTAGTAGAGTTAGAGGTCCCATCTCTACACATCCTACTGGAGAGTCAAGTTCCTAAGGCTGAATGGACCTGTCAAAGGTTCGAACAACTCACGCTTCTAGACGAACGGCGGCTCAATGCCTTGCACAACGTCCAGCTATACAATCGACGTATACAACGGGAATTCAACAAAAATTTCAAACCCAGGAACATCAAAGAAGACGACTTGGTCCTCAAGTGGTTCGAGCACCACTACCCTTGAGACCTAGCAACCAACGAACCTTGCCCTAGTTTTACAACTAGCAACCATAATATCCCTTTCAAGTTAAGTTCCTCAATGCGTTCTGATTTAAAATTGCATGTTTTACCGAGTCTAAGTTGAGGCACCTTGCTACGTTTCAAACGACCTTTGATCTGTCAAAGGCAACATCCATTTGCACTTATTAAAAAAAAACCTGAACTACGAGCACGGTTTGATTTCACCTTTTCAGGTGGATACGTAGGCAGTCCTTTCTTACACAAGAAGGATACAACCACAAAACCCAATCAAAATTTACAAAAACCTTTCGAACTATGAGCATGGTTTGATTTCACTTTTTTCAGGTGGATACGTAGGCAGTCCTTTCTTACGCAATAATGATACAACCATCCCCACATACAAGAAACATCGCCCATATCAACATCAAAAAAAAGAAAGGGAAAAACATTCTATTTCCCACAAAAAGGTAACGGAAAAACATTCCCTTTTCCACAAAAAATACAAAAAAAAACCTTTCTCCCTTCCCGCAAAATCCCATTTCACAAGTGTAAAATTTAGGATGATTCAAACCGAATTACCTTTACAAAATGGATGGAAGAAACAAGGGTTCACAATTTCTTTTAACACAAGCAATCCTCTTATTTAATTAATAATTAGAAGGATTACAAATTTGACAACAAATAAAGCTAGGCAATTCTACAACTTGTCAAAGTTGGAGTGTCGACTAAGACATCTCACATAGTAAAACTAGCACAAAATACACAATACATAACTAGTACAACATAATAAAAACTCACAACACTATTACAACATAATAGTAAAACGGGTAATGGAGGTCTTCATTCTTCCACTCTACCCTTGCCTTTTCCCTCGGGGTACATCTTCCTCTTTTTCTTCCTATTGGCCTGCCTAGCATTGACTTCCTCTTCGGAACAGATCCTCAATGGATCTACAATGGAGACGGCCTCCGGTCTCTTGCAAGACTTCATACTCGGTCCAAGTCGAGCCCATACACGGCCCACTACCTCTTTCGTACCCGAGCTTCTTCTCTTTGGTGGCCTCATTACATCTGGGCTAGCTCCATTAACAAAGTCGTCAAAAAAGGCACGCTTGGCCTTGCCAACCTCTCTATACTTCAAGTCGACGACCTCGTCCTCACGATATTTAGACCTCTCCTCCAAGGTTTGAGCTCTTGACCACTTGACATAAGCAGGAGTCGCCCATGTTGTGGAAACGGGGTTTGGTACCTCCTAAATCGGCCGAGTTGCCCATCACCTTTCGAAGACCTCCACAAGCTCGGAGTTCCAGAAAACACGCTCTTGGACGAGATTATCTTGAGCAGGCACCTTTTATTGTCTCCCCATTTGCCTCGTCAGACTTTCGGGATATATGAAGGAAGCAACCTTCAAGCCCACCCCCATCAAAGAACAAGAACTAGCGGCTGAAGTGGGCAACCCCGTGAAGGACCTCAATTGCCACCATGGCACCACCCAACGGATATGAGGACAACCCTCCTCCACCAATCTTGAGGTCCAATAGGCCTCGGTGGATGCAAAACTATCCGAGTACAACTTCTTCCTCATAGTAAGCTGACGGAAGGAGTAAGAAGAAGAATCGGCCGGAGGCTCTACATACCTTAGCCTCTTTAAGAGCCACACTTGGAGGATCCTTGGGGAGCCAAATGAGGGAGCTTCTCCACAAGAGGCCTTCTTATTCAAGGCTTGGATGATCTCGCCAAGCACCAACCATGATGGATCCCTACCATGCTCCATTTGCTCAACTATATGCACAAGGGTTATACTATCATAATACTTTGACCCTCCTTCAAGGCATCAACAAGGAGGTATGCATGAACTACGTAAAAGGCAAGAGCCCTTCTCCTAGCCACCTCCATGACATTGACATCCAACCGGTTTGAGAAAATGTTGATAATAGCCAACATATCCACACCATGGGGAGCAAGGAAAAAGTTCACTTGACTTGTTGACAAGCCCAACATTGAACGAAACTTCTATTTGTAACATAACCGAGTAGGAGGAAGCACCGGAGTACAACCCGGCCACCCACCAATGGCACCTACTTCTTCGGCAAGAGGACAAATTTTATCTTTCGGGAAAACAAAAACATGATGTTTCGAATCCCAAAGCCGAGAGAATGCTTCAAGTAATGAGGATTGCACCTTGACTTGACGAAGCACTGACAATTGACCAACTCCCAATACAACGAGTTGATACTTCTCGGGAGGCGACAAATCCCGACACCAATGTCGCAACCTATTTTCGAATGCATCAATAAATAGTTTTCTGGAAGAAGAAAGGTTTTTGTAGAGATGTTTTTTGTTTTTCGGATGATGAAACAATGAAGCACAAACGTCCCTATTTATACAAAACAATCAGCGCTTTTTTCCGAAAAAGGAGAAGCTCGCTTCCATCGCCCTTGGCCTCGCGCCTCTTTGGGCTGGTCCTCAGGATCCGCACCTTGATTTATCCCAATCAAGTTGTGTTTCTTCTTGACACCTAGATTCTCTCGCCATATGGCTCGCGCCTCTTCGGGCCTATCTGGAATTTTTGTGTTTTCTCACACTCACATTTCCTTGTTTTTGCGTTTTACGAAATCCGGCACGGTTTCCACGACGCAGCTTTAATCATACAGGTTTATCTCTCTTTTTTTGATGGGGGAAGGGCTAATCGCCCCGATCCGCGACGGATCATTTCCATGTCAGTCGAAAATTCGAAACTTTTTCGCTTCTTTTTTTCCACAAAAATCGAGAATTGATAACACGACGTCAATTTTCTTCAAAAATTCAAGCTCTTATAAATCCGAGTCTTGATCTCACAAATATCAAATCAAATATACTAGCAAGAATCTCTTTTAAAATTCATTCGTGACGGTTTGAGTTTTAGTTTTCGGAATTACAAATCAATTTTCAGCAAAATTCGATGTAATTTAATTCAAACACGAGTTAATTGCTCAAAATTTCAAATCAATTTCTTTTAAAAAATCCAAACGTTATAAACTGTCGCGGAATTTTGAAAATTTCTTTTCAATTTCAAATTTTAACTTCGAGTCATCGTGTTTATTTTTTGTCAAATGCTTTTGCGTAATTACGTGTGTGCATATGTGCTACTTGTTGCCTGTTTTCTACACTAACGATGCGGGAACAAATGTAAAGCCAAGGGGAATCAACCGCTGAACGTGCTTCTGCGAAACACAACACAAAAAAGCCAAGCAAAATAAACTACAATCCAAAAACGCATATATACAAACCGCCTCACGCAAAATGTAAATATGTATAAAGCAAAGTCCAAGACATGGGCAAACAGCTACGACTACTCAACACCTCCCGGTTGACCAGCCTCGGTCTCACGAGGAGTCGCGGCCAAGGCAGACACCAACTCCTGCTCGGGCTCCCTCTCCGGAGAACTCTCCAACGTCTCGTACTCCATCGTGACGCGAAGCTCCTCCGCCGCAGCCAACTGAGCCCTAAGAGAGGCAATCTTCGCATCTCGGCTCCGCAACCCGTCCTCACGACGCCTTAGCTCATGGTCCCGACTGATGATCCCCATCTCTTGTGCCTGGATCGTGGACCTCACTGCGTCCAACTCGGCAAGGACCCGAGCAAGAAACTCCGCCGGATTCGCATTACCCTACAAAACACAATACAGGTCATTAGGATCTAAACGTGAAAGGCGACACAAAAACACACAAAACAACCAACAAAAAGTACATGTTCAAGCCGAAACTCCCTCTTTGCCAGGTCACCAGCAAGTGCCCTCCACCGGTTAGCCATCCGCCACAAAGCCTGATGACTAGTGGTCGACACCTACAACCAGAAAAGTCCTTCAAGACAACAAAAATGCAAGGCAAAATACAAACGAGGAGTAATATTCAAATTGGAAACTCGCCCTCAGAATGGTCAACATCTACTCCATGCCAGCGTTGGTCACCTCAGCAGCCGCAGGCTCTAGCAGACGTAGCTATAGCTCCTCACCACCCGGCCCCTGAAAGGTGGTCTGTGTCGGGAAAACTGAGGGCTGAGTCCTCATGAGCATGTCGATACCCTGCAACAGAAATCCGCGTTGAAGGTCACGAACCATTCCGCCAAAGCGCAAAAAGAGGCAATGAAAACGAAGAACATAGGAAAACATACCCCAATCGGGTATCAGGAAAGCCTTAACAAGCAAAAGGTGTTGTAGTCTGCCTTCCGTAACAACAACTTCTCACCCCCACTGCCGTGGAGGTGCTCCTCAACCTCGTCAGGTGTTGACTCCTAGAACAACACCTTAGGCGGATCGACCGGCACCACAAAGGTCTCGCAGAAACACTGACGACCTAAACGCTCTCCCAGGTACCAAACCGACTCGATCGCTAATGCGTGCATTTTATATAGGCATTTTTTACTTCATTTGCTTGCATTTCTATGAATTTTATGTAGTGTTTAGCTACAAATGTCCCCCGAATTGTCTACTCTGGTTTCTCTTGTCTTATTTGCAGGAATGAACCAAAGAGAATCTAAATCAAGCTTAATACATGTCCCTATGCATGCATTTAGGAGATGAGTTGTGTCGGAGCCTTATGACTGCTATTTTGAGATACGCAAAGAAGTAAGATAGCTAGGCGAGCAAAGGAAGAACTTCAAATTACTAGTGCCTAATTTGAAGAGCCATATCTCGAGTTCTATAACTGATTTTCAGGTGATTCCAATTGGAGATGAAAGCTTGTCCTCTTAGTTTCCAACGCCACCAGAAACTCTCTGTTTGCTGAAGTAACGAAGAAATGGCGGTCATTTGAAGTTCAGTGCGCGAAGGAGAAATTGTGCGCTGGAAAGTACTCGATCGAGTACTATATTGATCGACCGAGTCCTTTTTCTATTCGATCGAATGGGGCTTTTTTGATAGTGTTCGAGGAGTACCTTAAGTACTCAATCGAGAGGTTTTAGCTTTGATTTGTTCGATCGAGTGATATAAAGTTGCTCGATCGAGTGACTAGCTTATATACTCGGGATTTTTATCCCGTGTTAGGTTTATTTTATGTTAATAATGACTTCCCTATATAAAGGAAATTGGGATTAGGTCATAAACACACCTTTTACATCTCGTACACTCTAAAACACTATTTTTCCTCTCTCAATGGCTGGTACTTTTTTCTGCTCTTTTTCCCGGATCTCTTAATTTGTAATTCTTCATTTTTCTCTTTCTCTTTCTTTTACTCTCTTCTTAATTTCTGATGTTTATTATTCCTCTATTCTATTGCTCTTGTTCTATCACTATTATGTCTAGCTAATTTAATTGCTAGGATTTAGGGGATTCGATGAACTGTTGTTAGTTGCTAATTAGGTTTACAAATCTTTTGTTGTTATCATGTTTATGTTGTTAATCACTACAATTAACTGTAACTAGCTACTTGAATCGATGCATTTAGCTTATTTAATCTTGGTAAGCCTTAACCTAGACCGGAAAGTTGTAAGGGGTGAGACACGCAGTGAACAATAGGATGCTTTAGTGAGGGCGGAAGCTAAACTAATAGTATTTTAGAGCAAATTGAGATTGGAAGGAGATATTCGTTGCCCCTTAGACTGATACAATTGATCGATCTGTAACCTTAGCTGCAATCATTTGACTTTCATTGATGACCCGACAATCCTAGTTCTCTTCCTTTACTGTTAATCTCTCTTACTCTTTTCTCACTTTAATCTCCTTTTGTTTTAGTTCAAACAACTTAAACCCCCAATTGTGACCATAGACAGACTAGGATTGACAAGTAGATAGTGACCACCTCCCTGTGGAGATTGACCCTACTTACCATTGACTTCTGTTTGTAGTACTTAGGTAATTATTTTTGGTACTGAAACGACGGTATCAAATTTTGGCGCCGTTGCCGGGGAGGCAACTATTTTATTTGCTTGTTTATTTTTTTTGTCTTTAGCCTCAAGGGATTTATTCCTTGAGGCAGGTCTCATCTTTTTCTCTAGTGTTGTTTTGATAGGCCCTACAGGTCCTACCTAGACAGTTATACGTAAAAGTTCATCAAAGGGAAGGCTTGAGTACCTTTGATGTTCAACCTATGTTCCATCTTATGGTGCAGCAGGTGGTTTACTGTGAGAGATGTGGTACTTCTGGGCACAATGGCGTTATTTGCTTGACGAGAAACAACGAAGTCTATGCTTTTAGGCAGCATAGACAAGCCAATCATTCCTTTGCATATGTGCCGCCACATCTGTTTCAACAATGAGGCTATCAAAAGCCTACATCTGTTTGCCCACCGCAACAACAAGCTCCTCCTCTTGATAAATAGAAGGAACAGATTGTTGAACTGAAATATTTAGTGAAGGCACTTGCACTCCATTTTCAAGAAGATGATAGATATAAGGAAGCTCAATTCAATGAGCCGGAGTCTCAAATAGCTCAGTTAGCTGCTAAGATGAAGTTTAGGCACGCAGAGAAGGTATACATTACCTACACCGAGAGTGGTCTTTCCGATGAAGGACCCGAGTTGCCTATCGATAATAATGATTTGTATGACTTTGATTACGAAGATCTTTCTGAAAACGAACCAAGACACGAAGATTTCTGCACTGTACCGAAACAATCACTCGATCGAACTAGTCACAGTGTTCGATCGAGTAATATTAAGGAGGAGAGTCTTCGATCGAGTACACTATTTGCTCGATCGAACATATTGGCCACGGATAGCATTGATATGTCATCTTGGTTCATTTTGGATGACGATTTTTATGAAGATAATGGTTATGGTGAATCTCCCATTTGGAAAGCGAAGCTGGATGCTCTTGAAGCTGCGATATATGGGACAGAACCCACCAAGGAAGGGAATGGGAAGATAGCTGAGTTAGTGGCTATTCCTAGCGCGGAAGAGGTAATGTATTCTTTTTTCAATGATTCCGACGTTAGAAGCGACCAACCTGAGGTAATTAACGATAATTTTATTACTATTTGTATAAACCGTATACTACCTCATATGACTTATGCTTTATATTTCAATACCCTACCTCCTCCCGGTTGGACGAATAAGTTAACAACTTTCCACCATACTTGTCATCAGAAATTCGTTAAGCTAAGACGGTACCTTAGATTTCTTTTAAATGTTCCTAAGCTCTCTTATTTTCCACCGACGGTTAATATGAGCTTTTATATTCCGCCCGTAGCTGGAGGGCAGAATTATTGTGGATAAATTTAGGAGCTGTCATAGGAAATTCGTTAGGCTTAGACGGATGCACATTTCAATTTCCTATATTATTATTCTATTATGGTGATACTTACAGTTTTGTGCAGCGCATGCGCAGTTATTTGATAGGTTGTTGCATGCCTTGAGATGTTTTGACTGGGCTCAATTAGAAAGGCTGGCTGAAGAAAAGATGGTCGAGCTGGGACCTGTCTGAAACTATTGCTTTCCGGGAGGCAACCCGGAGTTTAAATCTTTAGTTGATTTAATTTTAAGTTTCTGTTGCGTATGTAAAAATTGGTTTTTAAACCATAGACTGGAACAGTTAGCTTGTTTTGTTGGCTCCACTGGCTGTTTATTGTATCTTTGTAGGAATCTAACGTGGATGGCTCGATCGAGTACTTTTTATACTCGATCGAACCCTTTTGCTGCTGATTTCACTCGATCGAACATCTGCTCCCTTCGATCGAGTGCCTGCAAAAGACGATCATTCGATCGACAGCCCTAATTTCTCCATCGAACTGCTTAGGTGCCAAGGTCACTCGATCGATCATTGGGCCTTTTCAATATAGTACTTCCGTTTTGATTCGTAGCCAGTGACGCTGTTCTACAACTGTTTGCGACCTCCCATTTTGCTGGCTGGTTTGGGGAGGTCCCTACTTCGCGTAATCTTGTAAGTTTTCTACAGCTTCACTCTCTGTTTTAGTTTGCATTTCCCTTCCCTATTTTTGGGTACAATGAGGGCATTGTACGGTATGGTTTGGGGAGGTTATGCATCCATATCTGTGTCTGCATTTATGTTTTTATTGCATTTCTGTTATCACGTTTAATTTCTATATGCATTGTTGTTTATTTTTATAAAAATTCAAAAATCCCATAAAAATTAAAAAAATCTATAAAATCGAAAAATTCACGTTTACTTTTGCATATAGGTTGAGTCGGAATGGTAGATTTCAATGATGATATTGCACTATAATTTAACCTTTTGCTTAAGCTTTGCATAAATTAATATCTTTAGCATTGTCTTTCATATCTACGAGTTAATGTTAAAATTCAGCTGAACGAATAGACTTGACCTGATAATTTTGGCAAACTATTCTAAGATTTAGAGCCTTATAAACTGGTGTCATTTATGACCAGTTCATGTAGGATTGTGAGTAGTATACTCCTTGCATAGCCTGTTCATTAATTTGCACGTATATGAAATTCAATTACTTTCTTGCCTATATACATTCGGGTTTATGGTTGGTGTCACATGCAGGGAGGTGCTTACAATTCCCCTTTCTTTCATTTTTACCCATTTAACTCCACTATTAGCCAAATTTGCCTTTTTGACCCTTAACTACATCCAAATTTAGTCTGCCTTGTCAAACTAGTTAGTGTATGTTTTGCGGTATATAGGTTATTGTGCCAAGTTTGGTTTGTATTACATTACTTGGAGTCGGTAATTTATGGAGGAAGGAGGATGATACTTATGAAAAAAAAAAAGTTAAAAAAAAAAATAAAAAGAAAGAAAAAAGAACAGAAAAACATGAAAAAGAAGGAAAAAAAAAAGAGAAAGAAAAATAGGCCGTGTAAAAAGAAAAAAAATCATTTGTGACGGTCTTACTCCTATGCTTTATTCTATATCATTTGAGGAGTTGTTGTCTCTTGGTTGGTGAGTTTTGTGCCAAATTGAAGGGAAATGTGTTTAATTTTGAGATGGTTGGGAATATGATGTTGTTATATGGTATTGTTCAGGTGCTAGCTTGAAGACCTCCACATTTTCCATACTTGTTTTGCCTTTTCTTACCCATAGCCTCACTTTCCCATAACTTTTGTAAGCCCTCGGCTGTGACAGACCTTGTTTGGTTGGAATGTATGTATGGTAGCTAGAATTGTCTATCATATTAGTTGCATGCATGTTTATGTGGGTTGATGTTTAGATGAGCGACTATTTTTCTTCTTCTCTTACATTTAATTGCTTATCCTATGCTTCATGAGAGAAGAGTGACCCGTGAGAGTCCATCATCAAAGGTCTTGCAAGGTCGACGGTTCACCTTTATTATAGACATCCTACAACTCGTTTGCATTTGACATGTTTGCTAGAAGTGTTAGTTTGCTGCATTAAATTTGTTTAAGTGGACAATTTGTAGCTAGCTCTGAGCTTTCTTTTTCCGTTCCATTAGCTTGCATTTAATTTGCTTTGGGACATGGAAAGGTTTGGTTTGGGGATATTTGATGCGTGCATTTTATATAGGCATTTTGTACTTCATTTGCACGCATTTCTATGCATTTTGTGTAGTGTTTAGTTACAAATGTCCCCCGAATTGTCTACTTTGGTTTCTTTTGTCTTATTTGCTTAAATGAACCAAAGAGAAGCTAAATCAAGCTTAATACCTGTCCCTATGCATGTATTTAGGAGATGAGTTGAGTCGGACCCTTAAGACTACTATTTTGAGATGCGCAAAGAAGTAAAATAGCTAGGCGAGCAAAGGAAGAACTTTAAATTACTAGTGCCTATTTTGAAGAGCCTTATATGGATTTCTACAATTTATTTTCAGGTTATTCCAATTGGAGATGAAATCTTGTCCTCTTAGCTTTCCAACGCCACCAGAAACGCTTTTTTTGCCTAAGTAACGAAGAAATGGCGACCATTTGAAGTTCAGTGCGCGAAGCAGGAATTGTGCGCTGGAAAGTACTCGATCGAGTACTATATTGACCGATCAAGTCCTTTTTCTACACGATTGAATGGGGCTTTTTTTGGTAGTGTTCGATCTAGTACCTAGGTACTCGATCGAGAGGTTTTAGCTTGGATTTGTTTGATCGAGTGATATAAAGTTGATCGATCGAGTGACTAGCTTATATACTCGGGATTTTTATCCCGTGTTAGGTTTATTTTATGTTAATAATGACGTCCCTATATAAAGGAAGTCGGGATTAGGTCATAAACACACCTTTTAAATCTCGTACACTCTGAAACACTGAATTTCCTCTCTCAATGGCTGCTACTTTGTTCTGCTCTTTTTCCCGGATCTCTTAATCTGTAATTCTTCCTTTTATTCTTTCTCTTTCTTTTACTCTCTCCTTAATTTGTGATGTTTATTATTCCTCTATTCTATCGCTCTTGTTCTATCACTATTAATTATGGGATTCGATGAACTGTTGTTAGTTGCTAATTAGGTTTACAGATCTTTCGTTGTTATCATGTTTATGTTGTTAATTACTGCAATTAACTGTAACTAGCTACTTTAATCGATGCATTTAGCTTAATTAATCTTGATAAGCCTTAACCTAGACCGGAAGGTTGGAAGGGGTGAGACACGCAGTGAACAATAGGATGCTTTAGTGAGGGCGGAAGCTAAGATAATAGTATTTTAGAGCGAATTGAGACTGGAAGGAGATATTCATTGCCCCTTAGACTGATACAATTGATCGATCTGTGACCTTAGTTGCAATTATCTGACATACATTGATGACCCGACAATCCTAGTTCTCTTCTTTTACTGTTAATCTCTCTTACTCTTTTCTCACTTTAATCTCCTTTAGTTTTAGTTCAAACAACTTAAACCCCCAATTGTGACCATAGACAGACTAGGATTGACAAGTAGATAGTGACCGCCTCCCTGTGGAGATCGACCCTACTTACCGCTAACTTCTTTTAGTAGTACTTAGGTAATTATTTTTGGTACTGAAACGACGGTATCAATCGCCGTTGTGACACCCCCACATACCAAGGTGCCTTACCAGGACCACCCATCACCATCTCGGTTATCCGAGGCAATGTATATCAAATTGACCATAAACAAACATACTTTAGTAAATGAGTTTAAGTGATTACATATCCAAAACCCAAAACTGTAAATTGAAATACATCTGTTCCAAGATATCAAACCAACTGAAAGAAATATAAGTTCAAGACACAGCGGAAGACTATAGTGACATGTGATGACTCCATCCCAGCTATCCCTCGCGCAAACCATCTCATACCTGCTCAATAACTGCTCACCATCCCTGAATGGATCACCACAGTTTTTAAAACAAATATCGGGGTCTGTTTACTGCATAATCAAAATAAGACAAGTATAAAAGACAAACTTCTAATCATCATCCACCTCCAACTTCCTATTTCACATAGTAACTGACTACACACTAAAGTGTGTAGCCTTGCCAGATTACCGATCGCAACAGATAATCCTCACCGCCAGTGGGGAACCGCAGCCAATCCCCACCTAAGCCCCGCTCATCAACGAGCGATGACCTTGTTCATTGATGTGCACATCCCCTTCTGTGGCGGGTTCTACAGAGGGCGAAACTAGGGCATGAAGCCACTCCCGCAAGTGACTCCACTCAGCCGAGGACGCACCTCGTGAACATCATCATCATCAATCATGACAATAATAACACCAACTCCAATACATCAACAACGATCAGCAAATAATCAATCGTACAACAATTACCACATAATCTTATAACAATTAAACAGTAAACCGAGTAGGGAAACCCTACCTTCTCGTAATCTGTTATGCCGTAGCCAATCATAGAAATGCATAAGTAGTAACACATCATAACCTACAACAACGATAATTAACAATCAACAACACATACAATGACTAAAACCCTAAACCCCCAAATTAACCCAACCTAAGGTATGCTAACTTATGAGAACAATAATAGATCGACAAGGATAAGACACTTACTACGGCGATTGACACGGAATAAGATGCTAGAACCCACAATCGACGACCTTTGCCTTGGAATTGATGAAGATGATTAGAGGAGAATGAAACGTAGTTTAGGTTTTGGAGGAAATGACTTTAGAAACTGACAAACGACTTATATATAATCTCTAATCATTTTAATCAAAACCGCGGAAATAACCCGTAACAGACCGGGTACTCGGTCGAGTATAAAGTATACTCGGCCGAGTATCCCCTACTCGGTCGAGTATTACCATACTCGGCCGAGTATTCCTGGACAGTAGCCTGACCAGAAACACACAACGCTTTACTCGGACGAGTAAGCCATATTCGGTCGAGTAACAGACTTAGAAACCGTAGTATTACAATCTTCCCTCCTTAAAAAGAACTTCGTCCCCGAAGATCCAACCCAACCTATAAAACATGGACACCTAACACTAAGTCTACCAACCAAGGTTACTTCCACAACATGGCTCACGATATCGTCTCAACTACAGCATAGTCTCTTAATACTAACTCCATAGTACTATCGAATACCCACAACATAAATGTTGCCAACTCTGTCTTACTTCCATAACGCTTACTAGCAAACTCAATACCAAGACAATCCACCAGACAAGATCAACCACCAAAACGGAACGTTACATTCTATTACCCATAAAACGAACTTTGTCCTCGAAGTTTACTCACACACATAAACATCATCACATAATCCGTTAACACTATCGACGTTTACTCACACTCTTAAACATCATACTACTACAAGCACTACCATTACCTGTAATAAAATCGACCATCACACAAATTCATCCTTATTCTACACCAACACTAAACTTCCAATTGCAACCTATATGACCATCAAACTCTCTTGTCGCATACTTCTCCTCTAAAGATAAATGTTACGTCCTCGTAACTAACTAATATTATGTCCTTTGTTATACCTCCCATAACCCCCATTACCACCGCATGTCAACGATAACCCACTATAACTTCAACACCTACAACCATTCCTATATCCAAGGCTCTCTTTCTCTAACAGTCCTCATACCTTAATTCATTCCGCACTCCATATACCCTATACCATAAAATTCTCCGGATAACCACTACCCCAACTCTTCAACATTACCGCAAAATGACATACTTCTATGTATATATACACTCATCTCCACGATCATAACTCACGATCCACAACTGTTGCACACACTCACATTAGCTTCTCAAGTTCATTTCTTTTATTACTACAAAACTCACCCATAACTTAACATGATACTAAGTCCCAATAAAAAGGGTTATAAACCACATGTAGTTTCAAGTTCAATACCACACATGTTCCATAATTCTCTTGCCACAACTATGTCCACCAACGTCTCATCTAAAACAAGATTAGAAGTACTCTAACAACCTCTCACAGTTGTGTCCCATTAATAGAATATTACTATGTCATGACAACAACAGAACCATACCCAACTCTCTTTCATATCATACTCTATTCTCACTCCCAAGCCGACACTGGTAAGAAACATCGGTAAACAAAACAACGGTCTATATGCCCCGACCGACACTGACAGGAAACATCAGTAAACAAACAACAATCTATGACAACACGGAAATACTCGTATCACAACACGAATTACCGTGCCCGGTGCATGACAATCACATCGTGTGGGAAATATCGGTATACTTCATCAAGAAAATCGGATTATAACGAAATTATAATTATAAAATTACGAGTCATAAACGACATTACATAAACAAAAGGAGTAGAGATTAGAATTAACCTTCGGTCCTAGCAATATGGCCTAAGAACAAATATCGAGATCGATATTCTCCTAATCATTGCACCCAAAATGCTTTGAGAAATGCCTCTCTTTTTGCTATAATGAGATCCCTAATTTCTAATGATTTTAGGGTTTTGTGATGTGGGAACATTAGGTCAAAAAGAAGTAAGGAAAAAATGATCTTCTCTTCCTCTTTTAACCGTCCAAGGAGAAGAATTAGGAGAGATATTTTTCTCCT
The DNA here is from genome assembly GCF_048544455.1 of Silene latifolia. Lineage (NCBI taxonomy): Eukaryota > Viridiplantae > Streptophyta > Magnoliopsida > Caryophyllales > Caryophyllaceae > Silene > Silene latifolia. The sequence continues at coordinate 402,456,743 of NC_133538.1, forward strand.
TTTTTTTTTCTCTTTTTCGGTTTGACCAACGACCAAAAATAAGGAGGAAATCTTCTTATTTTAGGTTGTTATAAAAAATGTATAAAATGTGTATTATTTATCAATTGTCATTTATGTCGTCCTGTATTAATAAGTCCACACACTTAATACCGGTCCGTCATCATTTATTATGTCAATATCGTATAATATATACATTAACTATAAATATCGCATATTTATAATTTGCTTATTAAATATAACCGTTTACGTTTAGTTACGAATTAACATCTTAATTCGTTTAAGCTAACATTATATACAATAATTAAATATAACAGTTTATATTCAATTTACGAATTAACAATTAATTCGTCTCAGCTAATATTATTTAATTGTATTAAATAATCGACTCATCATCGCATTCACTAACCTTTTAGTCAAATACATGGACTAACCTTTTAGTCATATAAGGCATCAATGTGATTATATTTACATATAATCACATATCTCAAACACAACCTTTAGGTGTGACTTTTAGGGACCAGTTGATCACCGCCATCAGTATGATAATAACGTCAAACTTCTAGCAAGCCAACCATTATTAATAAACGTTAATCAACTGATAAAATACAAAGTATACCCTGTGAACCTATAAGAGATTTATATACGTTATCACACTAACTGTGGAGGAAACTAGCTCCAACACATCGATAGTCATCGCAACTTATTCAATCCCATAAACACTGACTCAGTACGACCTCCTTGACCAGAAGACTTTCTTAAAACCGCTTTACTAGATCACAATGCAACATGTTACATGGAATCACAGATACTAACCTTATGAATATTATCTATACCATGACTCATGAGGTCAGAACCTCACACAAACATTTACACATATCATGGACCCATAATTGAATCTGACTAGCCAATCCTGATCACGTAAGTTACTACCTGATAAAGGTTACCTCTCACCCGTGCTTAACTCGTATGCCCCTCCTATTACATTCTCCCATTCGCATAACTATCACTTCTTGACAATGTAACCATACCGTTAATACTCAACTACTAGCACCCGCCTCCTATAATCACATTTCATACCCCCTCACAACCATACATATCAACCCGGCCTCTACAAAAATCAACCTCTTTAGAATGGCTATCTTCCCTATTTAACATCATCCTTAACTACTAGTGACAACACTACAACAACACCATCTTTCATGCAACTACTCTCTTACTATCACTTCTTAATATAATAACCCGTTTCCTCTCTTTAGTTATCATCCCAAATAACGAACATCAAATCCATCAACAAAACTTACCTCAACATTATTTCCCATTCTATCCTTTATTGCATCATCACCTAACTCTCCACCAAAATCTCATATCGTGTAAACACTCTGCCAGCTTCTTACTTTCTTAATACCTCGAAACTCACGGCAAACATGTCGTCCTAAACTACTATATAACTATTAACTCACACCCCTCATGATGCTATCGTGCATTTCCATGAATCCTTACTTGTATGTCCCATAACTTTGGTCAACGTTCTCCCAACTTACTTCTATCCAATAATACCGATTAATAATTCATCTCCTTCCTTCTTCTACCTAACTCTTTAGTAATCCGATTACCTTCTTATTGCTCCACAACTCAAATTCCATTAATTCATATCAATATCTTCTCATTCTTTCTTATCACTGGTCCTCTCCCATCATACTACTCACTCACACTTGTCACCATCAAGTCCACACAACTAACGGTTACCCTTTAATTAGTTGTATCTCCCTTTCGTGTCCCTAGAAAACCAAAAATTCACCTCATACCGTTAATTGCCCAAAGAATTATACACTAGGCTCACCTCTTGATAATCCTAATTTCTAAACCCAGCCACTATCTACAAATCCACATCGCGACATAACTCCATCTAAGTTCACTATATACCCCTCTTCTCCATCCCTGTACAACAACCTTTCATCACATATATATTCTTAACCAACATAATCCTAACCATCTCTCTCCATAAGTCCTTACACCTCTCAAGTTATCAATATTCACATCCTTCCTTTCAATCTTTCATTCTCACGTTTCTTTACACTTACATCACCCTTGCCCATATACAATTACTTTTATATTACATAACACAGGGCTATATCACTCACCATATCTCACAAAACATGCTCCTTGCCTCGATTCGCTCATCAATCTTCCCTTTTCTTTTTCCACTATCCCTCACAACAACATATAACTCATGTCCTTCCTATCCAACACATATCCTTCATAAGCCGGCATTCTCCATATCATAGCATTTGGTAACTTACGTATCAAGACCGTCACATATATAAAAGAATGCTTTAAGACACAAAACATACATGTGCACATAACCTATTACTCAAAACACGTGTAAGAATGTAGCCTTCGACTGAAAAAACCCGCCCAAAGAGATACTCGGTCAAGTTCATGACGTACTCTACCGAGTACAGTACACTCGGTCGAGTAATCAGACTACTCGGCCGAGCTCACGACTTCCGAAGCTAAACAGGATTATCACGGAAAGATTACTCGGCCGAATATGGGTTACTCGGTCAAGTATAAATGATACTCGGTCGAGTAGGGCCTACTTGGTCGACTATCGGCACAGTTCTCAGCAACGTCCAGTTTTCGTAAAACAATCATATCTCACTCGTTACTTGGTCATTTTGGGCGTGTGACCTATCGTTAGAATCGTAAAAGAACAAGCAATCATCTTGAATTAGAATCACATCAAAATCATATATACATCTCAGTATATAAGAGTTTAAAGACAACCTCTCTATAATCGGACAACATAACTACTAGATTTTTACTTCCAAACAACTTAAACAACAAAAGGTAAACAAAAACAACTTAATACTCATAAAACCAGTATCCCTAACCACATGTTACTATCTACAAAAGCCAAACAATATCACCCATCATGCTTATACAATATTCAACTTAACAATCATGTACTACCCACATGCTTTTATTCTATAACTTTGCGTAAAAACAATAACATAATATACGACATATATCCCCTATTCACATGTTACTAACATAACAACAATAGAAAATCCGCTTCAATCACATTAACATGTTTTCCACATGAATTTCATATTCTCATGCAATTACTTACTTCATCTTTTCAAACCAATTCATCAATCATATTCATCCAATCATATGCATATCGACAATAGTAAACTAGTAGCGATCCCAACCACTATTCATGTTATCATAAACAATTACCTTCATCTTTTCCACCACACCTCCATTCAACCACATAACACCCATCCAACATACTCATATAAACATAAGTAAACACATAGCTATCCCATGACACCCCATAGTGACCGGTTTAAAGTTGTAGGGCGAGTTCGCGACTGTAGGACGTCTCCCAAGTCTTTTCATTAACTCCTATCAACTCTTACCCAGGTTCATTTTAATTTGACTCTCTATGTTCATTTGGTTGATTAGTTACAGGTTCCAAAATCGTCACTCTAATACCACTTTGTGACACCCCCACATACCAAGGGTCCTTACCAGGACCACCCTAGCATGAGAGACCGTCACTGTCTCGGTTACCCAAGGCAATGTATATTAAATTGACCATAAAGAAACATACTTTAGTAAACGAGTTTACGTGATTACATATCCAAAACCCAAAACTGTAAAGTGAAATACATCTGTTCTAAGATATCTAACCAACTGAAAGAAATATAAGTTCAAGACACAGCGGAAGACTCTAGTGACACGTGATGACTCCATCCCAGCTATCCCTCGTGCAAACCATCTCATACCTGATCAATAACTGCTCACCACCTCTGAATGCATCACCACAGTTTTTAAAACAAATACCGGGGTCAAATTACTGAATAATCAAAATAAGACAAGTACAAAAGACAAACTGCTGATCATCATCCACCTCCAACTCCTTATCTTACATAGTAACTAACTACACACTAAAGTGTGTAGCCCTGCCAGATTACCGATCGCAACAGATAATCCTCACCGCCAGTTGGGGACCGCAGCCAATCCCTACCTATTCCCTGCTCATCAACGAGCAATAACCCTGTTCGTTAATGTGCATAACCCCTTCTATGGCGGGTTCCACAAAGAGAAAAACTAGGGCGTGAAGCCACTCCCGCAAGTGACTCCACTCAGCCGAGGACGCACCTCGCGAACATCATTGTCATCAATCATCACAACACTAACACCAACTCCAATACACCAACAACGATCAGCAGATAATCAATCGTACAACAATTACCACATAATCTTATAACAATTAAACAGTAAACCGAGTAGGGAAACTCTACCTTCTCGTAATCTGTTATGCCGGAGCCAATCATTGAAATGCACAAGTAGTAACAAATCATCACCTACAACAATGATAATTAACAATCAACAACACATACGATGACCAAAACCCTAAACCCCCAAATTAACCCAACCTAGGGTTTGCTAACTTATAAGAACAATAATAGATCGACAAGAATAAGACACTTACTACAACGATTGACACGGAATAAGATGCTAGAACCCACAATTGACGACCTTTGCCTTAGAATCTATGAAGATGCTTTGAGGAAAATGAAACGTAGTTTAGGTTTTGGAGGAAATGACTTTAGAAACTGACAAACGACTTATATATAATCTCTAATCATTTTAATCAAAACCGCGGAAATAACCCGTAACAGACCGGGTACTCGGTCGAGTATATAATATACTCGGCCGAGTATTCCCTACTCGGTCGAGTATTACCATACTCGGGCGAGTATTCCTGGACAGTAGCCTGACCAGAGACACACGACTCGTTACTCAGCCGAGTAAGCCATATTCGGCCGAGTAACAGACTTAGAAAACTGTAGTGTTACAGCCGTCTTGAGGTACAAACGCTGGGAACTGCAAGGTCGCCGACGCTCCCTGACAACAACTGGTACGCCTGTGTAACAATCCCAAGGACACCCGACAAACTGCACTCAAGTCAAAGCTAATTAACTAACTTGGGGCTTTTTATGCTAACTAGTCATCCTATCTATATCCGTTTCTACAAAACAAAAGAGATAAAAAGCAACAACTTACGTCACCAACTCGGAGGGCGTTCACCTGACGCATGCAGTCCTTCTAAGTCAACTTGGTCGACTTCTTCCGAGCGACCGTCCAAACCCTCACGGCAGGGTAAGTCGAAAGCACATCACCAGTCGTCCTCGGGCGCAGGGGAACAAAGTAAGCATACAACCAATCAACCAATTTTTCAAAAATTGCCAAAACTCAAAAATCAACCATGAAACAAAATCAAAATCAAAGTCAAAAAACCACAAAAATGCTCGTACCACCAAGATGAGGCCGGGACCAAACAAAGCGAGAAAATCTCATTCCCCTTCACCTCCGGACAAACTGCAGCGTGCATGTACCGGGTAAAACTCGCCAAAGCCAGCGTCACCTAGTCAAACTGCCCCAAGGCGTCTAGGTCAGCAAGCAGAGGAAGTACCTTGGTCGACAAGCGCTCACCCTTATCACCAAAGTACGTAGTACCCAAGAAGTACCACAACCACAATCGCGCCTCCTGCGCGTCAGCCTCAGCCTCTGGACTCGCCAACGGTGCCGGAACAAAGCCTGCCACTCTCCCCCTGAAGTGGTCCCTCACATATTAGTTAGCGATCAGGAAAGGAGTAATGTCAGTCGGCGCAGGCAAAACCTTGCCGATTAAACCCGTAACCACGGCGGAAGACACTCTCTCCGGCGTCTCTAGGAACTCAACAGGCGTCTCGCCACAGGGAAGGCCGATATCATGGCGAAATCCTCCAGGGTGACATCGACCTCCCCGAACTCCATGTGGAACGACGACGTCGTGTCCTAGTAACGGCCCAACATGGCACGGATCAGACACAGGTTCGACCTAATCAAAGCCCTGTGAATCTCACGCCAAGCAGCAACTAACGGCCCCATGGCCGACCTCTCTATCAACGCCCTCTTTCCGGCTCGGAGAATGTCGTAGAAACCCAAGCAAGTCGAGAAGCCTGAGAAAATCCTCAAGGTAGCAATCTTCTGAAATTGGGAAACAAACAGTAACAGAATACCTATTCAGGTTTGAAACAACAAAAACAGCAAAAAGGCTCGACAAAGCAGTAAACTCACCAAGCCCTCGTGTGCACGTTAAGAGATGTGAATGTCTAGCCGCAACAACAGCTGGCTATCGTCAAAACCCTCAGCCCAAGTCGGCGCCGCCCGCAGGTTCAACCCCCGTGGGGTTGTAACCCGCCTAACATCCCAGTTCTCGAGAAAGACATCGTTCGCCTCCGTCTCCACTCTCCGTCTCTTTCCCTTACGAGACTCCACGCGATGGGGAGGAGGCCTATCAATGACCCTGGTTGTACTAACCCTCCTCCCAGAGGTACCGGACTCAGACCCCGTCTGAGCCCTCCCAGCACCAACAGCTTCAACAACAGGCTCGTCCCGAGCCCCCGTGGCTCCCTCAACACCAACGACAACGGCCTCCTGACGAGCCTCCATAGCTCTCTCGGCTATAATAGCCTACTCAGTGGGCTCCTCCTCCTCTAAAGTCTTAGCAACGGACCCACAGGGCCTAGAACACTCCCATTCAATCAGGACAAAACAAAACACGTCTTGCTGAAATTTCGGCATTACGACGGCACAAAATGGACAAATCCAAAAAACAACAAACCAGCTGCAAATGGAAAACACAACAAGGACAAACCAGCCCAGATCCATCCAACAAAAAACACTTCACGAAAATCGCACATAAAAGGACTTGCCCTTCTTTTCAAGCAAAAGACGAGTCAAAACAACAACAAAAATTTCAAAAACCACCCAACACCTCAAAGGCCCACACAAGGCCCTCAAAAAAACAACAAAATTCACGACACAACTGGGTATTTTTCAAAGCTCAAAAAGGCAATCTTACGTCAATTCGGGCACAAACTGGTCAAAAATTCAAAATACGATCACAACAAAACAACGTGATTTAATCACATCTCAAAGTGATCTAAACTAACCTTTAAGGTCCATTTCAAGACAAAATGGCTCAATTTGAGCTCAAACAGACGCTTATTTCATCAGACATAAGACCGTCGCAAAAAGGCAAAAATTCAAATTTTGCCAACAATGCCCAACGAAGGTTCAATATAGCAAAAGTGGTCTTCCTCGACTATAATACAACCTAGTGGGGCACACAACTCAAGAAAACAAACTTGGCATTGTGAAATAAGACGGTTTTCCATCTTACTCACGTTTTTTCGAGCATAGGGAGCGGGAACAGGGACCAAAATGCAAACTAAAAGCACCCCTATACTCCTGAACAGGTTTCTAACCTAATGCAATCATCAATTCCACTAAAAATGGGCTAAACAAAAACGTCCAAATCGATTTTTTGAAAGGTTAGGGTTTTGCCCTAATTTAATAAACGAAAAGACAAACAGATTCAAATGGATTCGAGAGGATTAACATACCTTGAGATGACATGATGTTAATAGCACGAAAGCAAGCAAGAAACGAAACCCAAAAATGGCAATTTTTTTGTGATTGTCGTGGTTTTAGGGAAGCAGACGAAGTGAAATGAGAAGCTTAGGCTTCTCGCGTCTTTTTACAGAAAAAATGGGAGCCCCATCCCTCCGCAGGAAGACTCGCGCCTCAATGGGGTATTCTCTGCTCATTCAGCGGAATTTTGGGCTTTGGCCCAATCCCCACACAAATTCAAAATTTTTAACAACGGAATTAAAAACCGTCATCTTTCAAATACAAAAACAAAATAGTGAAATTCAAATACGCTATTTTCACAACATTTCAACGACGGCAATAAAAACCGTCATTTTTCAAATACACAAAATAGTGAAATTCAAACTCGCTATTTTCTCAAAACTTCAACGACGGAATTAAAAACCGTCACTTTCAAACAAAAATAAATAGTGAAGTTCAAATTCGCTATTTTCACAAAATTTTCAACGACATGTTCAAACCTCGAACAAACGGCATTAAAAACCGCCAAACCTTCAAATAGGGTAGTGAAATTCACTACCCTTCACAAATCTCAAATCATGGGAAGACGAATTCAAGACCATTATCCCTAAACGCACATCAAATGGCAGAATACACATCTGTGCTTTTTCTACAAAACAAACGACAATAAAACCGTTACCCTCCTTTGAGATTCAAAATCGCTGCCAACCACGGGAGCCAGGCTCACGAGCCTATCCATTTCCGGTGCCACAGACATCCGATATAAACATTGAGAATCCCCAGTAGGATATCAGAGGCTTCCTCACGGATCCCGCTAACTCGAACGACATCTCGAAATGGGCCTATCTAACATGGCTATTTCCCACAGTCGACCATACATTCAACATGGCTGGCGAGCCTCACAACGCACATTCAACATAGCTGGTGAGCCTCACAATACGCATTCAACATGGTTGGCGATCCTTACAACGCACATTCAACATGGCTTGTGAGCCTTACAATGCACATTCGACATGGCTGGCGAGCCTCAAAACGCATCACATTCAACAAGGCTGGTGAGCCCCTTCATATCCGCAACGCGGCTGGCGAGCCTTCGCCCGCAAATAAAGAAACAGCTCAAGGACATATCCCAAAGATGCCTGAGGTCATACTCCTTATCATGGCTGGCGAGCCTTCTTACGTAGTCTAATGGACTTTAACGACCCGCACGAACAGTCGACAGACTCTAAACTGTTCCCGACGACAAGTCCTTGGCTCGCATCCCCGAGACGCCTTGGCATCGCTCTTCCTATTGCCAAGTCCTTGGCCCGAACTCTTTCGAGCCGCCTCGACGTCGCTTCGGTCTCCAGGTTGTAATCTTCGATTGACCTGGGGCTATACTTTGACTTTTGCCCTATCCAAGCCTCAGTCAAAGTGGGGGCTCTGTAGATACCCAGTATCTGTTGAGTCTCCAACAAACGCCCGATGATTATCGGACTACAACATGCTTAGGAATCGCAGCGTTTAATCGACAGTTTGTACAACTATACGTCGGAAAATATAAAACGATTTTGAAAACAAAACATTTCAAAACATTTCAAAAGTACATGGAGTGTTTAATGCATGACGACGGGGTCTCAATGACACTAATTAGAGTCAAAACCGACACCGGATCAAAAACCAACTCAAAAATTAAAATCCCGACTCCAAGAATGAGTCAAACCGAGTGAAACACAAAAAACAAAAATTTTAAAGACTTCCATGTTAAGTATTTCCGGAATGCTTCATGGTTAAGTAAAAATGATATCATCCAAAACATACGATAGAACAAATCATGATTTTAATTGTGTGATAGTGACAAGACACTTCGAAGGCCCGTGAAATGGCTCGCGCCTCTTCGAGTAGCCCATGCGGCCACGTCGCTCAAAATGCACACAACCACCCATTTCTCTATAAATACCCACCTTCAAACATCATAATCCTCATGCGAGTGTCCGCCCCCTCATCTCTCCCTTAAAATTATATACTCGACTTCTCAAGTCACAAACCGAGTCATGTTTTCGACTTACCGATCGAAAACACAAGCCTTACACATTTTTTGGTACCGTCATCGTGCATTAAATCACTTGACCGACCATCTCTACCAACTACACAATCACTAAACTTAAAACACTCTTTTAAATTGCTAAAACGGTTTTCAAACCGAGTTTTCCGACGAAACAAGTTGATACACTTTCGTCGATTTCTCGTCTCAAGCCTATCATGTAAGTATGAGGGTGTAAAAATCCTCTTCTATCATGTTTTTCATCTGTTTTATGACTATAACATGTTAAAACATGCATAACATGATTCAAATATAGGTTAGATGAGCTAAAACCGGATTTTAGCCGGAGACAGGGGCTGCTTGTCTAGTAGACAGGCTCGCGCCTAAACCCCCTCTCAGGCCTTAATCCAGCCGTGTTTGGTCTCATCTTCCTCTTTAATACATTTCTTATTTGTAATCGGTTTTACCATTTCAAATATTTCAAAATATTTTCATGATAAACTTTTAACCATAAAACATTTTTCACCCTTGGTTCCTAATACCATGACGGTTTAATCCGTCTTTCAGTGATAATATTTGGTTAATTACATTTTAAAAGGCATTTTAAAACCTTTTATTTCATTTTTTTACATTTCAAAAACAAACATATTAGTCATAACTACAAAATCATCCTTGGTTCTACATACCATGTCGGTTTTTGACCCGGGTACGATGATGAACATTGACTAATTACAAACAAATGAACATAAGACAATTAGTTCATAATCATTTTTCAAAACTATTCATGTAAAGCTTGAAAAACCGAACCCGACATCGAATATTGGCAATACAATGATGATTATTCAAGTCTCGTTCTTCACATCAACACAAAAGCGGTCTAAACGACGTTTTCAAACCAAGACGGGTTCAAACACCGTCTTTTCAAACCATTTTACAAATGTTTTAACAGTCAAGAGACGTCCCTTGCTGACTCGTGCCTAAACAGGCCACTCATTTTCCAATTTTCAAACCAGGATAGGCCTGTTTGCATCGCCAGATGGCTCGCGCCTATATAGGCTACCTGATGCAGACCCTGTTTCCTTCCAGCACTTGTCTAGGACGATCCCGACTAACCCGAACACAGGATCACGTTATGCACCATAAACCTAACTCGGTAAATGGATGCTTAATTTTCGTCTTGCATGCAAATCAACATTAAATCCAACTTGACATCAAATACTTGATACTTGGATTAAACAACCGACAGAGAAAGCTCGCATGTTAGGTTAAAACTTGTGGATGCGCATTTATGCATTTACCCGTTTTATCAACTTTCGCATTTAACCAACCAAGATCGATCAGTAGAGGCCACTACCGTGGGCGGGATTGGGTGTCCGATTAAAGGGCTTCCCAATACGTTCAAATTGAGTAACCAATTAATTAAATAAACAAGTGTGTTGAGATGATTTCCTACCTTGCAAGCAAATCCAATAAAAGTAATCTACATAAAGTATTCTTCAGTAATCCGTCACCTAACCATTACAATAATAATGATTACTACCCATAGTTATACTATAATGATCATCATGTGATCTTAAATCAATCAAACCCAACAAACAAACCCCACGAACATACCAAACCCATGAGCCAACCCCGCTACAAATATCCATCAAAATAGTCCACCAAACATGCCTTAGCCATAACAACCCCCTCTGCCTCACACTCCACTCTGAACCTGCACCATCGGCCACTCACCAACCCATCTTACACCAGCCACAACCACATCACACGATCAGCAACCCATGCTCTAGCAACCCACGACACCACCCAAACAACAACACACTATGTCCTCTATCACATACCCAACCCGTGTGTGCAGCCCAAAACCCGACTCAACAGCCCATGACACTACCACCCCAACTCGACCCAGTAACCACCATGGTAACCACTGACCCACGGCAGCACCAGCGGCACACCAAACCACCATAAACTCTCAAACAGCGATGACATAAAAACAGAGCAACACCCGACACTCCACCCGCAACAACCGCCACACACACTACTAGAGGCCACCACTGTGGTCTCCTCTGACCCACGCTAGTCCACCAGCAGCACCCCCGTCCCTTGGTCACGGTCTTAGTCAAGCACGAAGGGTCCCAATACACAGTTTAAGACAAATACCTACAAGCCACGAAAATTTGACAACCACAAACGCAAACCACCACCCTGGACCATCCTAACGCCACCACTAGAATCGACTAACCACCACGAGCCCAACTAACCCAATTTCGAATCAAGCATGTCATGGGAAGGTGTATAAAACCGATTCCATTGTGTAAAGCAACAACAATCCCTTTTATCGTAACTCCGGCCAACCACCACCAAAGCCACCACCTTTAACCATCCCAGACCACCCACATTGGTTGACGCAACCCCAGGTATAACCCTAAATAAGCCCAGTTCAGTTACAACTGAATATGGGTTCCAAACCATATAAAACACGTACCAAGACCACCCATAAAAACTCCCTTCGAACGCCCCTCCCATGTCGGTCAATGGTGGTCAACGGTGGGTCTGGTAACTCCCTGGTGGTCCACGGCCAAGGTAAATTTCTTATTTAGTCACACGGTGGTATAATTAATAAGTTATAATGATTTTAAGACAAGTATGTTATGAGACGGTTTAGAAATTACCTTGAGACGATAATAAAGCAAGCTCTCCCTTATCTTTCCTTCTAGATTGATGCGACCATAATTGGCGCATATTTAGCCCCCGAATTACCATTGTTTCCATGCTTTTTAGTGCCTATTTGGGTCATTTCTTATCTTTAGTTCTTTGTTTTGCATATTCTTTGAGATTTTGATCCCTTGGTAGGAAAGGAGTAAGAATCTTGCATTTTCATGGCAAAACAAGGCTAAATTGATCATATTCAATGACCAAGCATCAAGGAGAGACAAGACTAGAAGGCCTTTGTACATAGCATAGTAGAAGAGCATTGTTGAGAAAAGGATCCTTGAGTCCCCAAGGAAATCCCCAAGGAATTCATGAAGAAAAGGGAAGAAAAAGAAGAAGGAAAGTCTTTGAACTACAATCCGAACGGATTGTAGAGAATCCGTCCGTCCTCGCCCGATCCGAGCGTCCTCACCAGAATCCGCTCGGATTGCCCATGCCCGATCCGAGCGTCTTGTTCCTTGATCCGCTCGGATCGTCCATCCCAGATCCGACCGTCCCGACTCCCGGCCGCACGGATCACGGCCAGACAAAGACGGTTTCGTTCTTCAAGCTACGAAATGAAGAAGCCCTTCTCTCGGATAATCCCGGAGGCTCCTTGCTCAACTTAAAAAGTGTAATTACTAGTTTAGCCCTTAGTTAACCCTAATGCATCCTCCCTAATTTTCACTATAAATACCCCATTAGTCTAATTAGAGGAGCATGTTCTTCTTATCAATAATTAGTGTAGTTAATATCAATCAAATCTCTCTTCAATATTGTAATCAAATATTAATCAAGTTTTAATCCAAGTTTTAGTTCTTTAATCTCTCTCTTGTTCTTACTTTATTTTGGGTAATTGAAGATTATTTGGGTTATTATTGGGAGATTGACAACCTCTCAATCTAGGATTCAAGTACTTCTATTATTCTTGCTTTATTATTGGAATCATTAGTAGGTATAATCTCTTAATCCCTTTTTAATTAATTGCTAATTACTTTCATTTATTCATCATGTTTTATTATGTTAGTATGATTGACAACCTTTCTAGCATGATCAATATGATAATGCGTGAGTAGTCTCTTAGCTAGGGTTTAATGGGTGATTAGGGGAAACCAACATGGGGAATGATTCATGCTTAAATTAATATGCTTTCATATCTTATTTGCTTGCTTGTTTTGATCTTAATACATGCACATGTTATATTTGATGAAATGCTAAGCCTATGAATCCTTGCATTTACTATCATCTTCTATCCTTTCAACTTGACTTGTAAGACATAACCCAACTCGAGTCTTGTTAGACCATGCATGTGTTAAGTAGGGAAGATTAAGTCGACTTGTAGGTGTTGTACAATCCAAGAGATTCGCTCCGGGACCCAAACTTTCCTAGGATTGTAAGATATAACCCAACTCAATCCATCACAACAATAATTGCTTGCTTATAATTTGAGAACATGTTTGTATGATCATATCCCATGATTCCCCTATGAACCCATTACACCCTAGTGCTTTTAATCAATTGTTTACACCCTAATTTCATTTACCTTGTTAGTTTATTTTCATTGCTATTTTAGTTTAGTAACCTTCTACATCAACCCAATTTGTGACACCCCTAGACACCACTAGTTACAATAGAATCTTCATTTCAATACCCGTCCCTTGGGATCCGACCTTTACTTGCCTCTTTACTAATTGTAGAGTTGTTTGTGAAGTATAAATTGTGTTTTGTATCGACCATTGACCAACGACCACATATGCTTAATTGTGAACACCAAATGGCTCCGATCAAAAATGGCGCCGTTGCCGGGGACGGTGTTTAATTGATTTAAGATTTCTTTTATTGTTTTTAGTTGTGTCTTTTTCACCTTGGGGAAGTAAAACTCCTCAAGGTTTGTTCTAATTGTTTTTGAGTTGTTTGATATTTTGCATGTCTAGAAGGATACAAAGAGATTTGTTACCTTTTGACCGTGAAATCGAAAGAACCTTGACGAATAATAGGAGACTTGTTAGGAGGAATTTGGGAGGTGTTGGTGAAGTTGTTCAACCCACTAGTGAGTTTGTCAATCCTTTCGCAATAGAAGGAGAAGAGAACCCATTAAACAATACCACACAAAATCCACCTACAATGCCTAAATTCTCGTCACACTCTATACCCACCGAGGAGGATCTACCAAATGGTACTCCTACCCCACAACATCTTACCGGAAACTTTATTGCCAAGTCCGCCTTCATTCAACTAGTTGAGAGGAGCCAATTCTGGGGAATGCCTAGTGAGGACCCTCATTCTCATATGGAAACATTTTGTGATTATTGTGAAGCTATCTCTCAAACGGGCGTGACTCAAGACCAAATAAGATGGGTCTTATTTCCTTTTTAGTTAATCGGCACCGCAAAGCAATGGTTGAAGGGCCTTGATAAGGCCACCCTTGGAATAGATTCTTGGAAGAAGCTAGCTCTAGCTTTCTACAAAAAATTCTACCCACCGGAGAAGACCAATATGCTAAGAGCTCAAATTACGGGTTTTAAGCAAAGGGATGAAGAATCTTTGTATGAAGCTTGGGAGCGGTTCAAAGGTATTTGTCGCTCATGTCCTCACCATGGACTTAGCGAATGGTTTTTAGTGCAACAATTTTGGAATGGTTTATATGAAGATTCAAGGAACATTCTCAATATGGGATCAAATGGAATGTTCACCGAAGTTGATGACAATCAAACATGGAACAAGATTGAGGAAATGGCGGTCCATAATTCGCAATATAGTAGGCCTCGCAAGGCTACTAGAGGAGGAAAGTATGAAGTGGACACCGTTACTCAATTGGGTGCTCAACTTAGTGCTCACATTGACACAATCAACTTGAAGTTTGAACAAGCTATGGCTAGACTTGAGGAAAGCTCAAAATCATCAAAGCATCATGTCAATGCCATGACGGCATCCTCATCAATCCCAAGCGGGATATGTGAGAATTGTGGAACCTTGGGTCATGACTCAAGTGAGTGTAGGGGAACAACCGAGCAAGTCAATGCTTTCCAAGCTTACAAAAGTGGTACCCCTTATTCAAATTTCTACAATGAAAACACCAAGTTCCATCCAAATCTCTCATACAAAAGCCAAAATGTTCAAAACCCTCAAACAACATACACTCCACCACCCATGAGAAATCAAAATCAAAGACCCTTTTTCAATCAAAACCAAGGTTACCAAAATCAAAACCCATACAATCACCACAATGACCAAAGTTTTGATGTCCAAAAAGCGGTCCTTCAAATGCAAAAGAATCAACAAGAATTTTTCACCCAAATGCAAAAAGATAGCCAAGCAAAAGACACCACCATCAACAACATTCTAGCTCACACCAAGATGTTGGAAACACAATTGACCCAACTAGCATCTTCGAGCTCACAAAGACAAAAGGGGCAATTACCACCTCAAGGTAATCCTCCTAGACATGAAACGGTTAATGCCATTCACTTGAGAAGTGGTACAAGATATGAAGCACCGAAGGAGCAAGTTGAGGATGAAGTTGTGAGAGCTAGTGAGAATGAAGTTGTGGTGCAAGGTCCCAAAGAAAGGGAATCATCAAAAGAAGAAAGCTCAAAGAAAGATGAAGACAAAGCCAAAGAAAAGGAGCCCATTGTGATTAAACTTCCTTTTCCAAGTCGTCAAGCCAAGCCTAAATTTGATGATCAACTTGGAAAGTTCATGGAAATTGTGAAGAACTTAGAAGTCTCAATTCCTTTCACGGAATTAATCAATCACGTTCCGGCCTATGCAAAGTACATGAAAGATATCCTCACAAAGAAGAAGTCAATCCGGAAACTTGAGACTATCGCCTTCACCAAGGTGAGTAGTGCAATACTTCAAGGGAGTTCACCTCCAAAGTTAAAGGATCCGGAAGCTTCTCAATACCGTGTACCATTGGCGACACAACGATCAACAAAGCCTTATGTGATCTAGGGGCTAGTGTGAGTGTCATGCCGTACTCGGTAAGTAAAAGGTTGGGAATGGGAGAGCTTAAATGTACCAATATCACTCTTCAAATGGCCGATAGATCGACGAAGACACCGCTAGGGATATGGGAAGATGTCCCCGTGCGAATTGGGAAGTTTTTCATTCCGGTGGACTTTGTCATTGTTGATATGGAGGAAGATTCCAACATTCCAATCATCTTAGGAAGACCTTTCCTACACACCGCGGGTGCGGTGATTGATGTGAAACATGGAGAGCTCACTCTAGAAGTGGGAGATGAAAGCATAACTTTTAATCTTGACAAGACCATGAGAGCTCCTCGTTTGCATGAGCCATGTTTCATGATTGATCATTATAGCCGGAAAGATGAGAAGAAGAAATCGGAACTCCAATGGAGGAAGAAAGTTGAAGATGCTCCATTCAAAGAGCAAGTGAATTGTGACAAGGAGAGCTTGCAAAGCTCATCAAAATCAACCAAGGAAGAAGATGATGGCCTCATTGGCCAAGAGAAGAAATTGGGAGAGTTGTCTCCATCCAAGCAAGAGATTTTCAATGATCAACTCAATGAAGTTTGTGGTCTTTGGGACGACGAATTTGAAGGGATCTTTAATCCCTACATTGGGCATGCCATCGATCATGATCAACAACAAGGACCACGGTCTATTGAGGACCTCTACCATAACAATGAACAAGCTTTTAATTACTTCTTCGAGGTGTTGAGCAACATCAACAACACCTTGAACATGCCTCCTTGACATCTCATCAAGAATGAGAGTTTGGTGGAGTCCTCCCTAAACCACCACTTGTAAATATTTCTAACTCCCTAACTTACATTTCAATTTTCGTATTGCATTTTTGTCATTTTGGATTTATTTTTACTTTGATCAAAATAATTGTCATGAAAAGAGAGAAGTGAGGGAGGGACTAATGATTTTAATTGATGTGTAGTGCTTTACCTTAGTGTGGGGATGGCAATTGCCTAGGCTATTCATGCCTTAGTAGTGCCCCCACAATGAAGAACACAAGATTTGAAAGAAAGAAAGAAAGAATGATAAGGGAATGCGTTGGTGCACGGATGGACTGAATCCGTGTACACAAGGACCAATCCGCGGATTCCCGAGAATCCGCCCGTCTTCGAGAGGATCCGAGCGTCCTGGCGAGAAGACGCCTGTCTTGGGCTGAAATTTGCCGAAAACTGCAAAATTCTTGATCGTTGAAGAATCCGAGCGGATTTCTGGAAAGACGCCCGTCTCACAGAATCCGTCCGTCTTGTGATCAATCCGTCCGTCTTGCAGCTGAATAAAAACAAAGAAAAATCTCTGGACAAGAATCCGTCCGTCTTAAGCGAAATCCGCCCGTCTCACCCAAAAAGAATCCGAGCGGATTACCCAGAATCCGCCCGTCTTTAGGCGGGATTTTTGAAAATTTGAAGTGCGTAATCCGAGCGGATTGCGCCTAATCCGCACGGATTGCCCCTGCGTCCTAATATTGTCGAGTTCTTTAAATACCCACCCCACCTTCATTCATTCATTCATTCACTCATAAACACTACCCATAACATCAAAACCCTCATCCTCTCCATCTCAAAATCAAAAACCCTCAACAAAACTCACCAAAATCAAATCAAACCATCTTTCAAATAACAAATCAATCACTCCATCTTCATTAACAATCAAAACCAAGAACAAAATCTTCACCTTTGAATTGATTTTTGTTCTCATAAAGGCAAAGCCTTTCACTTTCAAAATCGATTTGGGCATTCTACAAATTGAAGATTTTTGATCTTTTTCTTGGTTAGCTCATCAAATGGCAAGAACAAAGGGAGCAACAAAAGCAAAGGCAAAGGCAACAAAGGCACCAAAGACTACAACTCTCTCTCAAAGGCAAAAAGCTCTACAAATGAAGAAGGCTTTGGCAATGGTGGTATCAACACCAAGCTTGGAAGTGCAACCACCTCAACAAATTCCTATGGAAGCATCACCCTCTACTCCGGAAATTAATCAACTCTTGCATTATCCGGAGGTAACATTCATTTCCGACTCCCATAGAAATACATTTGTCAAGTTTGCTATGAGACAAATTCAATCCACCAAATTCATATGCCAAGATACTTTAGAGAAGTTGGGTGTTCTTGAACAAACAAGAGTCTTTTTCAATGCCATGGGTTTAAAGAAATTGTTTGATATGAAGGAAGTAACATACCCCTCCCTTGTCTTGGAATTCTTAAGTTCTTTAAAAGTGACAAAAGTTGAGAATAGGGAAAATATTGAGTTTCGTCTAGCTAACACTAGTAGACGCATTACCTTTCCGGAATTGGGTGAAATTTTGGGTCTTAGCGATGAACATAAATTTTATAAGCAATATGGGAAGTATGATCCCGAGCCTCTTTGGGAGGCAATCTCCGGGAAGAAATTTGAAGATTTTAAAGCTTGTCGTGCTCTTTTGGTCCATCATCCGGGCATAAGAATATGGCACAAAGTTGTGGGAAATACCATAATTGCTAGAAAAGACACCAATCATTTCACGGGACTCGATTTTATTCTCCTTGAATCAACTTTGAATATTGGAAGAATTCACACCAAGCCTTACAATTCTTTGAGGCTATTGGTTGATAGATGGCTCCATATAGATAGTGGGAAGAAGGGTCAAACCGTTATTGTTAATGGCGGCCTTGTCACGGTCCTAGCCAAGCACTTTGATCCTAATTTCAATGAGGATAGCAAGTACAAGGCTAAGGATGGTGGCCATCTTATTGATATGTCCACCTTGATTAACAAGTTTAAGTGGGTTGTTCACAATTCCCTTGATACCAAGTATGGGTGGCTTACAAGTGAGGCTCGATCATTCACTTTACCCGCAAAGATTTGCCGTCTTAGTGTCCACCGGACCAACTATTTACTTCCCTATCCGAAGAAGCCGAGTACATCATTCAACAACAAAAGGGTGATCATGAAACCCCCTCCTCTTCCATTGTTATACCACCTTACCCCTATGATTATGAAGAGTTCAAACCGCAAGGAGTTGAGATTGGAAAAGATTATGTCACTCTTCTAATGCAAGCCATGCACAAGCAAGCTTATGAAGATCGGAAGAATGCTTATTTGGCTCAATATCCTCCCCTCCTACATCTAGCTAGGCAAGGACTCCTTGATCCATCTTGTCCTTTGCCTAGTTGGGCGGATAGAGAAGCCTTGTTTCCGGGTGCATCTAGGGACGTGGTGGAAGACAATGAGGTTGTTGGAAATGATGAGGAGATTGATGATAATATTGAGGAAGAAGCAAGTGGAGATGAAGAAAGAGATGGTGAAGATGGTGAAGATAATGATGAGGAAGATGATGGTGAAGAAAGCAAAGAAGAAAGTGCCAAGGAAAGTGGCAATGTGACCACTTCTCATGAGGGAAGTGGTGATGATAGTAGCATGATGGAAGACTAGCCTTGGAGACTCCTACTCTCCCACGGTTTGTCTATATCTCTTTGTATTTTATTTCATTTTGATCATTGTTGGTTTAGTCCTAGCAACATCAAAGGACTCACACCTCGGTTCCTTTGAGGTGTTCTTTATTGTTCCCACTTTTGTAAAATCCAAAATGACAATCTAGTTTCATGCATAGCATAGCATGTGCATGAACTCCCCCATGCTTTGACATTAGCAATAGTGTCTTACTTGGTTTGGGGAAGTTAATGCATACGCAACGGGAGGTAATTTAAATTATCCTCTCCGTCATAACAAAAACCATGCATCATGTAGTATAGCTTAGTGTAGAATTGCATTTAGTATAGAAATCATGCATCATTCTTTGCATAATTTCCATCATTTTGGCCATTGAGGACAATGCCCATATTAGTGTGGGGATGGGAATTCTAACACTTAACTTTTATTCAAAAACCATAAAAATTGAAAAATTTCAAAAAAATCATAAAAATTTGAAAAATTGAAAAACCAAAAACATGTTCATTTCCTTTGTATATATTGTCTTGTATATATTGTGTTTGTTTCATCCTTGTTCACTTTGATTGACTACGCCACATCCGAGATATGAGGATATTGAAGACCGCATGGTATGATCTTTCCAATCTCCTTTTTCCTCTTTATGTTAATGACTATGTGGCTTTATTTTGATTGATGCGGTAAAACAATGTGAACTTAGGATTGCATCTAGAATTATTTGGCATATTAGTTGGTAGAATCATTTGCATTAGGATGTGTATATGTTAGTTGCATCATGGCATGTAGTTTGCATGTTAGAAAAATTTTGCGAAACCGTCTATTTGGGAAGCTTGACAAGTGTATATAGGCCCTAGTAGATGCTTTTTATTCTTAAGACTTTGCTTGTTAGAATACTTGTAAAACACCCTAGGATGTGTCATGCTAGTATCCTTTGACCCAAGATTTATGGCCTAGTCAAGAGTACCTTGTGGTGTGATAACTCCTTGGCTACCGTTTATTCCAAGGTGACCCTTGAAACCATGCATACTTCCATCATTCATCCATGTTCTACCATACATTTTTGTCATCAAAGGGAATGGGCACAAAACAAAAAGAAATCAATTTGAGTTCAATGAAATGAAAAGTGAAAGAAAGTTTGCAAAATGCATCAAAAGAAAAGAGGAGCAAAAATAGACTCCTAAAGCTTCAAATACAAGGCACCCTCGTTACTAATTGGGGTGACTTTGAAAATGTTCAAAAAGAAATGCAAAA